>NC_060086.1:14793573-15104407 GCF_922984935.1 Meles meles
CCTTGGGTGAATTTGCCTTCGCTTGCGGGGTGCAAGGATTAGCAATAGACCTCAACCCGAGAGAACGAAGTCACGGGCTCAGACTGAGGAAGCATTTCCCGGTATGCGATACGCAAGTGACATTAGGAACTCCGCAGACTTTTGAAAAATAATATCATGTATAATGATATGTATGTGATATACACAAATAATATACACGTGATATATTAAAATACATATACGTGTATATACAGATAATATACACTATGGTATGAGGAGGAGACAGGAGACAATGGAGATATTTACTTTTGAGCTGTCTGGTTTTGGCAAGCAACACTGGCTTCCCCTAGACTTTTCTTCTGTAATCTGTGTGTTTACATTGAAGAATAGGGTGGGCATGTCAGTCCCCATCAGGGCCCTCTGGGCCAGCCAGGGGTCCTGCCTCTGCCTGCTCATCAGGCGATGGGCAGCTACGTTTATACACAAAGGGATGGTACCACACGTGGCCTCCTTTCTATCTGAGGACCCAGGAAGGACCCATGTCTCTGCATCCCTCATTCCAAGGGGGTCCGTGGGCCTCATCACAGCTTGCCTGAGCCTGGAGACCCTGCAGGTGCCACGGTGGGATATGGACAGGGCCTGACCCTCAGGAGCTGGGCCATTCCCCCTGCCTCACTCATGGGGGGACTGCACCTGAAGCCACCTGCCGGGCGTCACACAGGAAGCCCCAGGCAGGGCCCAGATGATGGAGGCCACTGAGCAGGAAAAGGCAGAGAAAAATTCTGGTGTTGCCCCCAGCCTCCCAGGCAGGTCAGGTTAGGCTCAGCCCCTCCTGGCCCCTCAGCGTGTCCCTGCTTCCCATCCAGGCAGGACCCTAGTTGCCGGGACCCCCGCATTTCCCCACCCGGAGCCTCTGTGAAGCCCCTCCTCACTGGGCCCGAAGGAGACCCTCATTCTCCCTTGGCCACGGGGGCAGATCACACGCTGCCCATGAGATCTGGGACACGCCTGGGGAAGCTCCACTGGGGACTGTGGTTCCTGCAAGCCTCGCCCTCACCATGGGCTGGACACAGAAACACCACCTCCTGAAACCTCGAAACACCCCAGAAGATAGGTGCTCCCACCATCTCCAGCTTTGGAGGAGGAAACCGGCCCGGAGGAGGGCAAGTGGCTTTCCGAGGCCAGGAGACATGGGAATCAGGGCCAGGTCAGTGTCACCCCAAAATGTTGACTCTGTGATGTGCCCTCCCCACCCCACCCCACCCAGAGCACGTGGTGACCAGTGCACGCTGGCAGGAAGGGAAAAGCCAAATGTGCCCATGGGGATAATGCCCTTGGAACTGTGGGGAGTACGTGCCACCCTGGCCAGCCCATACGTCCCTCCTGCAAGGATTTGGCTGTGGCACCGCAGGGCCCCCAGCCCTGCCGGAGAAGCCCCCATCCTGGAGTTGAGCCCACTTCTGCCCAGGCACACCCCTGGCCCCCACCCCCTGTCGTGGGCTGAGATATAAATTAAAATTCAATTTCATTAAGCCAGTGAGCAATCAATCCCAGGCTCTGGCTAACAATGCCGGGCAGGGGGCCTCGGCTTCCTCCGTGGCTGTAATTCACCCGACCTCCCCCGCTCTTGTTCGCAAACTGCTAGAGCAGCACTTCCCGCCCAAATTTATGGCGCTGGCAGCGTCTGGGGCCTGAGTTACAGCTGCAGGTTTGATCGGGGACTGCATTATTCTGCATGTAATCCTCATGCCCTGACAGGCAGGGAAGGGCCTGTTGTTCTCCCAGAGCCGGGCATTGTTCCCCTGCTGGCCAGGCCCCACTTGGAGTCTGGGATCCTGGGTCCTGGGCCCCAAACCACCCAACCCCAGGCGGAGATCCGCCGTCAGAGAGCTCGACCCACAGTGGCATCGATGCCCCTCTGGACACGGACCCATGCAATTCTGTAAAGGGGGAGGGGGTTGCTGGAATCCCATTTCACAGATAGGCAAACTGAGGCACAGAGTTCTGTGACCCGCTCGGAGAGAGCCTGGCCTCAACCCCAGGCCAGCTAATGGCAGAGCCCCCCGCTGAGCCTCTGTACCAGTGAAATTCACTTCCAAGGACGCACCGGCTATGTTCATGCGTGTCTGCTGCTTGTCATAGCCCAAAATCAGAGCAAAAGAACGTATTCAGCAGTCCACGGAGCATGGCCATCACGGACCCATGGGATTCTGGGCTCGTGAAGAAGAGGGAGGCTGCTTCGTGTGTCCTGATATCCAAAGGTGTCCCAGCCCGTGGAGGGAGCAAGGAGAAAATTACCCTTCTGTGTAATACATGGATGATGCATGAAGCACATACTATATGTGAGCGTATGCACACGTACCAATGCGTGTACGCATGTATGCAGGCTTGTGCATGCACAGAAAATGTGCCTGTAGATACCAGTGTCAGCAAGGCTCACCTCTGGGCTGCAGAACTGGAGGGAGGAGGGGGTCCGCTTCCCGCCTTGCAAAGATCTGAACGTTGCAGCCAGCCCATAATACTTCTGTAATGATAAAAACCATAAAGCTTTTTTCAAGACCCATATGCTCCCCCGCAGAGCATCTGGCTGCTTCTAGAAGTTTCCATAACCCCGTCTGGGCGTCAGATGTTCACACCGGTGCATAGGAGGAGAGTTTAGCCCTCTGTGCCCCCCCCCCACCCTTACCCCACCCCATGCACACCTTGCTGGAACTCTGGGCACCTCCTACAAGGACTGGGGCACTTCTGACCTTTGGGGGGGGCCTGGGGGAGGGGGGGTGATGGCTCAGGGCTGCAGAGCTGCAGGACAGGGGGACTGGCCTGAGCTGGAAGCAGAAGGCAGGGAGGAAAGAGGGTGAGGCCCAGAAAAGCACGGGGATCGTTCCTACCATGTTAGGGAGCTCCCAGCTCATGGAGCAGTGCTTGCCCCGCTGTGGGGGGCCAGAAACGGTGGTCCCCTCCCCGTTTCGTATTGTTCTTTTTTGAGAACCAATAGTTGTTAAAGCTTCTTTCACATCCCAAGGCTACAACTTCCAGATCTGTGCCTCCCATGAACTCACAGGCTTAGAAGCCAAGCAGAACAACGTGTCCAAAGTGTCAGCCTGTGCGGTGGTCCTGCGCGCGAGTCCACAAGACAGACACACTCAGAACGGGGTCTCTCTCTCCATCATTAGCCCCACCCCAAGGGCAAGCCCCCCTCCCCTCCGCTGGACAGAGAAAGGGTCTCCCCCCATTCTGCTCAGGCTCCCTCTGCCTTTTTGCCTCTCTGCAGCCAGAGGAATCTCTAGATGCAAATATGGTCTGGTCCTGCCACAGCTCAGAGCCCTCCAGGGACCCCCTCCCAACTGCTCTCAGGACAGCATCTGCTCTACTGTCTGGTTTCCAAAGCTCTGCCCAGTCTGGTCTCTGCACCCTGTGCCGACTCTATCATCTTACCCTACACACACACACACGTGCACACACATGCACGTACACACACTCCAGCTGTGCCCTGCCCCTCCCCTCCCGTTGCTGGCCCTCTCCTGTCTGGCTAGTTTCTACTCTTGGGACTCAGCTCAGGATGCAGGCTCCCAGACATCTACACTGTCACTGGGTTCCCTCTCCTTCCCGATCTACCACTAGTTTCCTCTTCCCGCCTCCTCGGGTCAGGCTGCACCACGTAACCAGTCGTGGCCAGTGAGCTGTGCTGTTTCCTAGACGAAGCATTGAATTAACCAAAGGAGAGACTCTCGTGATCCTTTCCCTTCACGGACCAGCAGATGTTGGGAGTGCAGGGAATGGGGATGCCAAAGATCAAAGTCGCCTGGTCACTACCCAAAGGACAACTACCTGAGAGATGCAGGGACTCACAGCCAGGTGTGTTACCAACACACAAAGCCTTGTCATTCTAAGTGATGATGTTTGGGCTATAACCATAGCCCCAATAGACTGTCACATACATCAAGCCAAGCTTCCCTCTAGAAGTTCCTGATCACCAATCACTCCGTTTCCACCACAGAGTGAGGCCAGCTGACCTGACTCTGGTGCCCACAGCCCCGGAGTGCCCCCAGTACACCTCCATATGCTGGGTTAGCCCTGCCTGCTCAGGGCTCTGCGCCCGGCTGCTACACCGCTGGAAGGACTCTAGATCCCGCCACAGGAGCCCAGCACAGAGGAGGGGCTCAGTACATGATTGATGAGCTGATGTCCAATTGGAAATGAGCTGGGCTCTGAACAGTGTGCGTCCCAGGTAGGGGGTACTGCACAACTGTGGTGCAGAAGCCGAAACAGCCCAGTGAACGGGGCTCTGAAAGACAGTGGGCCGGTGGGGGGACTGACTTCAGCCTGGAAGTTCCAGACCCCACGAATCCCACAGGCAGGACACCGGCCAAGCCCCGCTGATGCAGGTGGGCTCAGCTCCAAGGACAACCAGCAGTCTCACCCTCTCCCTCCCGGGTGCCGACTCTCCCCAAGTGACACTCCCAGAGCCTCTCCGTGCGTCCTTTGGTGGGAGGGTGGACCGCGGCTTCTCCCCAAGAGAAAACGTCCCCGGGTGGGGCCAAGCTGGGCATCGCTGCTCCCTCGGCTTCCTTGTGAGTTGAAATGTATTTTTTCCCCCGTTCCTAATTAACTCCCTGCCATCCTGCTTGCAGTAAAGCCTGATTTATCTCTGCCTCTCTGCATGCAGGGGACGGGCTATTTAATCTCTGCCGCGTGGACTCGGGCACACCGTCTCAATGAAATGTACATCCCTCATCCTGTTAGGAGCCTGCCAGCTCTCCTCCATCTCCCTGCTGTCCGCAAGCCCGGCCGTCCCGGACCGCTGCTGCTGTAAATCACGGTCTCTCCTCTATAATAACACCCTCTGCCCTTTGGCCTCCCTTGTCAGCACGGCTCGGACTCTGCCAAGAGACAGTCAGTGGCTCAGTCCCATTGGCAAACCCGGCAAGCCAGAAGCTGGACCCCAGTATTCCCCAGCCCGGCCCCCTGTGGCCGGTGCTCTCCGCGCTCCTCCGAAGTCCAGAGGCCGCCCTTGGGCAGTTCCCACGTGTGCCTCCCTGGAGGATGCCCGGTCAGGGGAGCTTGCTCTGCCCACTGCAGGGCAGACTGGGTGCCAGGAGTTAGCACGCTGAGAGCCATCCCTATCCACGGAGGGGCAGGAGCGGCATGGAGAGCTGGTAACTAGAAGGGAAAGCAAGCCCCGATGGGTCCTGTTCGGGAAAGATGCGGATCCTGGGTCTTCCGCACTGGTCTGAGCCCATTCTGCACACCCTGGAGGGGAGGGGCTGGTTTCAAACCCCAGCTGCTTACTCTCAGGGGGCAATTCCTAGGCAAGTCCCACACAAGCTCAAGCAGGAAGGAGGGGACACTGAGGCTAGGTGCCCAAGAGTGAGTCGGCACCCACCCCCCGGCTGGAGAGGAGGCGGACAGAAGCACCCACCCTCTCAGCAGAGCAAGGAACGTGGCCGGAAGCGTGGGCAACTTTCGTGGCTGCCTGTTTGGCTGCTTCAGAAATCGTATGCAGAGCAGGTGGGTCTTGGCCAAAGCCATACTGTGGCTCCCAAAACCGTCCCCGGCATTGCACAGACACCCTTCACTGCCTACAGATGGATGGATTTCTTTTCCAGAAGAATGAGCCTATGAACTCTGTTTCATGCCAACCACACAGGCATTTTCCCACAAAGCACAAGGTGGGTCTTGATGCATTTTTTTACTGACGGTGTCAGGTGGGTTCTTCGGACACTGAAGGGCGGGCGTGTTGTCTGGCCCCACGCAGCCCCGGTCTCCATGCAGGACCCAGAGCAAGCCTGGGGGCGGAAGTCCACACACCTGTGTAACACAGAGCTGCCCCGAGACGGTGGCGTTCCCAAACCAGAATGGGCACAAGATCATCAGCCGAGCTTGGGAAAGGCCGATCTCTCGACGCCACCCCCAGGACTCCAGTCCTGCTGCTCTGGGCGGGGCCCGAGACTCAACATTTCTCATGAGCTCCTGGGTGTGAGCTCCCTGTGCCCAAGAGAGACTTCTCAAAACTTGTCTGAGGGCATCAGGCCATATATCAGCAGAAGAGCCCAGAATGCCAGCATGAGCTTGGCAGCAGTCTGATGCTGGTTGGTGGGCCCCAGGCCAGGCCAGTGGGGAGGTTTGGTCTGAGCTGCATTGGCCATTGGACTCAAAGGGAGTCGGTAGTCAGGATCAAAATCCTGTATGTGGCCCTTAGGTCCAGCAAGACCGGCCCTTGCCACCTTCGCGGCCTCGCCTGAAATATGATTCCTGCTACCTGCCCCCCACCTTGGGCTCCCACAAAGCTGTCCTTGGTGCAGTCCCTCTGTGATGTTCTGATCCCCTGCTCTCTGATACCCCTTTCTGCTGGCTAACATTTCGGCTGTGGGATCCCCCCCTGGAGAAGCCTCCTTGACCTCAGGACCCTGCTGCATCGCCTGTCCGTCTGCTAGCACGGGGACGGCCCTCACTCTCTCTTCAGGAGGCCACCGCCAAGGGAGTGCCCTGAGCTGCCGGGCCCAGCTGGAGGCAGCCCTGGGCGTGGAGGGGCTGCCATTTCTGCCCTTCCCACGACTCCTTGTGACCCCCCGGCTGGCCTGGGCAAGACTGTCCGAAGCTGCCCTGCCAGCCGAGGCTCTCTCTACCCACCCTCCTTCTTTCCAGGCATCACATCGTGCTCGCCAGCTAGTGTCTCCTCACGTGCTGGTCTGCTACCCAAACGCTATTTTTGGCGAAGTGTCCATTCAGATCGTTTGTGCTTTTTTTATTAGGTTGTTTGTTTCTTTGCCCTTGAGTTTGGAGAGTTCTTTATATATGCTGGATACATGTCTTCGTCAGATGTGGGTTTTACCGCAGCCTCATGTTAACACCGAGGCCCAGCGTGAAGGGTGGGTTTCTGTGCTCCTCAAAGTCAGCCGTCAATTTGGAAAACAAACCTGCAGCAGCACCCACCCAGCGGCGAGGGGCCTGGGCATCCTGGGAAGCTGGAGGGAGCAAGCGCCCACCGGCGGGAGGGGTTGGCCAGGTAACTGAAGAAGAGAACGTGTGTTGAGAGGAAGAGAAGGAAAGAACATTCTAGACCTCTCTGTCCAACAGGCTGGCCCCTGGCCACACGTGGCTATTGAATATTAGACATATGGGTCATGAGACTGAGCAACCAAGTTTTTCAATTTTCTTCTAATTTGAAAACTGACACCGTTCAGTTATTGGGAAACTTTTAAGTACGTTCGGTGCACCTGGGGTATGCGAATCTCTCTTCCCGCTGTAGGTTTTGTGACATCTAAACGCAGATCAACTCTTTCTCATTAAAATGTAGCACCAGAGCTGAGATGCCTTACACGCGGAAAATACACACCAGACTTTGGAGACTTAAACCTGCATCATCAATAACTCGTGTATTGATTACATGTTGCTACTGCTCACACTTTAAGTAAAATATGTTCTTAAAATTTATTCTCGCGGTTCCTTCCTCCTTTTTTAATGAGGCTACCAGAAAATTTCAGGATACCTCCGCGGCTTGTGTTTGCAGCATGCATGCTGTTTGCAAGGTGAGCGGCTCTGCTCTAACCGCGGGAGCGGAAGCTCAGGACGCCCTTAGCGCCCGCGCACTGCCCGGCACACACCTGCCCCAGCGCACACGGACAGCCACGGCAGGGCTGAGCGTTCTCACGTCCAGATCCGAGGAACGAGGCCACGCCCCTGCCACGTGGAACAGGTGTGTTTGTTTTAGCGAGGCCAGGTGGTCCTGGGAGCGCCACCCCACCCGAAACACACAGGGTGCGCCCATGCGCACACCCCCTTTTGACCCCAGGCCTACCCTGGCGGGGTAGGCAGATATCCCCTCGGGGGAGAGAGCTTGGAAAGCCAAATCTTGACCATTGTGGTAGAACAAAAAATGTGGCTCCAAAATCTCTGGAAAGAAACTAAGATCCAGAGAACGCATTCTCCCTGCTCCTAAACTAGCCGGAGCCCCTTCTAGCTGGGGAAGGAAAGAGGAGAGACAGAGGGGAAAGCATGGGGTTTGGATGTCACTGGGGGTCGGACAAGGGGTCCTGCAGCCTGCCCCCTCCAGTGGGAGAGGAGTGAGAAGTCCCCAGGACTTGGACAGCTGGGGACAGACAGAACCCAGGGAAATCTGGTAAGTTGGGGGGTGCCAACACGGAAGGAGCTGGTGGGGGGGGCAGAGGGGACAAAGGGCATGGAAGTAAGTAAGGGACAGCGACCAGGCTACCGAGGAGGAAACTCTCTGAGGCCTGGACACCTCGGGACAAGTAGAGCAAGAGGATGAGACATGCCCCTGTCCTTTCAGGGGACACTGGCATCAGGAGCAACCAATGACCAGGCACCTGCTCAGTGCCATAAGTCTGTATGACCCCCTAGAACATAACTGCCACGCCAGGGCCAAAAGAAGGGCAAAGGGACCCTCTAAACTCTTGAGTTTACCCAGAGCTGGCCAAGATGGCGTTTTCTGCCATGGGTCCAAATAGGGGCTCAAAGTAGCCATCGGGCTGAGTTACCGAGAAACACAGTCCTGGTTTTGCTTCACCTGAGTCCCTGATGGAAGAAATGCATCCCCACCACCCAGGTCATGAGACAGGTGTCCCAGGGTGTGGTCAGAAGCTTCCAGAACTCAGCTGTGTGGGAGAAGGCAGGCGTGGCCAGACCCCTGGGGCTGGAAGCACCCACCTCGAGCTACAAGCAGGGAGAATTCCCTTGGAGCTGTGTCAGGAGGCTGACCTCGCAGCCCTAGGCTTGCTGAGCCTCTGGAGGCTGGGGCAGTTTGTGGGGGGTGGGGGTGGCAGCATGCAGTGGGCTGATGAGTGGCCTTGCTCTCCCAAGTGGCCAAGACCAAGCCTGGTGGACAGGCATAGTGGGAAGCGGTAGAGCTGCTGGCTGGATGGGAGTGACAGCCACAGGCACCCCTGGTCCCGACCCCAGCAACCCCCTCCCCGTGCCATCATGCTTTCTCACCTACAGCTGCCCCTGGCCAGGGAAGGGGACAAGGCCCGGGGTCCCAAGACGCTGGTCACCCTGTCTGGTTCTGGAGAAGGGAATCCAGGCACTAATGAGAACAAATGGCAGCCTGGAGAACTCATTTGTGGCTCCCAGATGAGATTTTCACCCCCCACACACCCCTCCTCATCCGCAGTTCAACAAAACCCGCTCTGAGTTTCCTTGTGTGGCATGAGCGCCACCTGGCGGGTGTCAGTGGGGATTTAAGGCCATGTTCTCCAGGAGGCCAGACCAGTTCAGGGCCAAGGTGAGACCACCCCCTGAGCCAGCAGCCGCTCAGCGGGAGCCTGAGGACTTGGACACAGTGGCAGCAAGGTCTAGCTACAGGGGCCACACCTCCCAGTCAGGAGGACTTCATGCATTCTTTCCCCCAAGCATGCATTGAGTGCCCAAAGCCTGCTAGCTCTCGGGGATCTAGAGATGAACGAACGGTCACATGCCTGGCTTCACAGAGTGTCCACCTTAATGCAGGAGGCAGAGAATGAGCATGTAAATAATGAGATAATTTCATAATGTGTTCGGTGCTGTGAGAATTCTCGAGCTCAGGAGCAGAGTCCAAAATGCTTCTCAGGGTCTTCAGTGGGCCTCGCTTTAGCCTTGTCCCCCAGCACTCACCTTGACACAGACCTGGGCCCCATCCTCCCGGAGCTCCCTGCAAGTCCTTACCTGCTATGCTGTCCAGGCCGCAGAGCCACATCTGTGCAGGCCGTTCCCTCCAGCTGCTTGCCCTTTACAACAAAACTCAAAGATTACCTCTTCCATGAAGCCTTCCCTGATACTCCACAGGCAGAATCAGCCCCTACCACCATTGCCGTAGTACTCGTGCACCTTGTATGGACGCTTCCACAAGGTCAGAGAGTGGAGCATAAGCGCGGGATATGGAGCTGGGAAGACCTTGAGTCCTGCCCTAACTTGGCCACTGCAGGGGTTTGTGGCCATGGGCGTGGTTCCTAACCGTTCTTAGCCTCAATTTTCTCATCAGTGAAAAACGGGACTTAAAATAGCACGTCCCTCCTGGTTGAGAAAACGTCAGTGAAGAGCTCTGCACATCTCGGGGCACATAGAAGACGTGTTAGGTAAAAACAAGCTGCATTCATTCAATGTTATTATTGTGTCAAAGCCAGATGAGCAGCTGTTTGCTTTCTGGCTTTCCCCGCAGAGCTCTGAGTGTCTCTGGGTCTTGTCTTAAGAAGAGGGCCATTTCCTGCTGTCCCAGAACTGTGATCCCGGACGCCAAGCTGGAGGCGGAGGAGTGTCAGGTCCCCCCAGCTGGCAGTGAAAGGGGTAAGATATCTTCTCAGGGCTGAAGTGACCAAAATGCCAGCCCGTCGTCTCCCCATCCCTCCACTGCCGGCCATACAAGCGGGAGACAGGGAGGAGGCAGGAGGCAGGGGGACAAATCGGGAGTCCTGAGGCAGGGGGTGTGTCACAGTCAAGTTAAGAAAGAGACACCGCCCTTTTTGCCCCTCCACCTCCTCTCCCTCCTCTACACCACTCAGGCTAAGCAGAGAGAGAGGAAGAGGAGGGAGGGGGCAGCTGGTCCCTCCTCCCCGCCTCCCTCCAGCGGCCCTCAGGACAAGGCCTGGCTGTTCGCAGGATGGGACAAGATGACCGTGAAATTGGATTTGAGATGGAAGTTTTAGATTCAACCCAACAGGCCTTTTTATTGCCCCCAAAGTGCCCAGGAAATGACAGAATGTGTCCGAGCTCGGGCCAGGAAGCAGAGAGTGGAAAGAGCAAGGCTGAGGGGAGTGAATCACTAGCGGGGAAAACCAAACCATTTCCTGTGCATTCCCGAGGTAGGCCAGAGCGACCATAAACAGCTACGCATGTCCCCAGTGCCTGATGCGAGCGGGTGTCCAAACCCAACTTTGCAGGAGGACGGGGTAATCTCTCCACCCAGGAATTCCGTGCCCCAGACATGCTCCCCGTGAGAGTCTTGGCCCTGGATGCCCCCACACACTCCTACACCCCTGTCTCCATTCCCCCCACCCTTGTGCCCATGCTCTCAGCACACTCAGAGCCCCACACCTACTCTGTTGTTCTTCTGCCTTGAAATTCCTAACACCTTTTGAACCGAGACCCCGTATTTTCATTTTGTACTGGGGCCTGCAAATTTTGTAGCCAGTCCTAGGACAGCTCCTTGCTCCCGGTCCTGGAGGACACAGAAACCCACAGTAAAGTAGACAGCATTTCCAGACAGGTGCCATGGGATGAGAAGGCCAAGGGCAAGGAGGGAGCCAGTCTGTAACAGGAATAAGGTAACCGCCCACATGCCCGACTGAATTCCTCCCGGCTATTAATCCGTTTCATCTTTACAACCTGTTCAGGCTTGCTTAGTTCATCTCCGTTCTACAGAAGCAGAAACTGAGGCACAGAGAGATAACAGGTCTAGAAGTCGGCACAGCCACCAAGCGGCAGGCAGAGCCTAGTATACCCAGGATATATTCTGCTCCCTAAGTACTTTCCGTGGAGTATCTCTAACCTTTGCAGGAACTCCACAGTAGTTATTAGTAGTAACCAAAGATTTGGGGTGTCTTCATGGTCCCTTGGTTGAAACAGACACAAGCAGCTGTGGACCAGTGTGGGGCTTCCCCAGAGGACTGGAACCAAGAAGCCATTATATACACATAATACTATGTATATAATAATTGTGTATCTAATGTGGTATATATATATATATTTATTTATTTATTTCTCAAGAGGCTTATATTTATGTACAACAAGAGACTTATTTTTTTTTTTAAAGATTTTATTTACTTGACAGAAAGAGATCACAAGTAGGCAGAGAGGCAGGCAAGAGAGAGAGAGGGAAGCAGGCCCCCTGTTGAGCAGAGAGCCGGATGCGGGACTCGATCCCAGGACCCTGAGATCATGACCTGAGCCGAAGGCAGCGGCTTAACCCACTGAGCCACCCAGGCGCCCCAAGAGACTTATTTTTTAAAACTGGCTCACAGGGTTGTAAGGCTGACAGGTGTGAACGCTGTAGAACAGGTCGGCAGGCCGGAGACCCACGCAGGATTCCTCTGCTCAGGGAAACCTCAGTTTTTATTCTTTGTGCCTTTCAACTGATTTGATGAGGCTCACCCGCATTCACAGGTTAATCTCCTTTACTTAGAGCCCACTGATTGTAGGTGTCCACTACGTCTACAGAGTGCTGTCCCAGCAACCTCCGGGTTAGTGTTTGATTAAATCACTGAGTATGATGGCCTCCCCAAACGCCTCCAGCTGACCATCCCAAGTTCTGGCCAACAAGCTGTGCAGGAAGAGATTGTCACTTCCTGGTCGTTCATTTCACTGCGGGTCCAAAAGCCTCCAGAGCTCTTTCTTTCCCTCTCCTGGGCTCAGCAGTCTTCAAGGTGGTGGCTGCTGAGTCAGCCTGAGTCCCGGGATGAGTTGAAATAAAGATCTCAGGGTTGCCTGGGTGGCCCGGTGGGTTGAGCGTCCTACACTTGATCTCAGGGTCCTGGGGTCAAGCCCCGCACCAGGCTCCACACTTAGTGGGAAGTCTGTTTGGGGATTCTCTCTCTCCCTCTGCCCCTTCTCTCTCTCTCTCTCTCTCTCTCTCAGATAAATAAAATCTCAAAAGGCAATCCCCGCCCCCAGAACCTTCAATGGACTTGAGGTGGGAGCCAGAAATGAATAAATCTTGGGTTTAGGAGAATTCCATGAGTCTAAACTAAGTCCAAAGAACGTGTGAACTTCTCCTTCACCTTGCATTTGTGTAGCCCTTGTGAGCTGGCTATTTCTTAAAGGAAATTTTCTTCTTTTTTTTAAGATTTTATTCATTTATCTGACAGAGAGAGATCACAAGTAGGCAGAGAGACAGGCAGAGAGAGAGGAAAGGAAGCAGGCTCCCTGCTGAGCAGAGAGCCCAATGCGGGGCTCGATCCCAGGATGCTGAGATCATGACCTGAGCTGAAGGCAGAGGCTTTAACCCGCTGAGCCACCCAGACGCCCCGAGCTGGCTATTTCTTGAGCATCCCTCAAAGGCATCCCCAGATCCTAATCTGCTCCTCAGAGGTAATACGGAATTCTCCACATGTGTGGCTACCGAGGGTGAAATGATAACACACACCAACCTGTGATGTTTGAACCCGGACCAACACCTGAAACAAAAACTCACCCCACTGTCCAGATGGCTATCTGGTTCTCAAAATTGCTAACTCTTAGATCCCATAAATGTTCTTCTTCTGGCACGTGGGGTTAGGTTAAGTAGAACCTAGGTTCAAATAGAGACGTGCCAGCGCACATGAGTCCTGGGCCCATGACTCATGTTCCTTAAAAACATGCTGACTCTGGGTGAAATAGTCAACCAGCAAGACAACTCTATTCTAAACCATGGCAGGCACCACCCTGAAGAATTCCCTTTTCCCCTTCCAAGAGAAATGACAAGGCCTATCTTAAAGAGAGGTTCCTTTGTGATGCCTTCAAGGCCCCTGGAGACTATGCCTGCCATTCAACCAGCCATCTACTCATCCACTCATCCACCCACCCACCCACCCACTCACCCACCCGCCCATCCACCCACTCATCTATCCATCCACTCATCCTTCTATCTAACCACCCATACCCATCCATCCGTCTACCCAGCCAGCCAGCCAGCCAGCCACCCATCCATCCATCTATCCATCTACTCATCCATCCATACATCCATCCATCCATCCATCCATCCACCCACCCACCCACCCATCTATCCATCTACTCATCCATCCATCCATTCATCATCTAACCATCCATCCATCCATTCATCCATGCATCCACTCACCCACCCATCCAGCCATCCACCCATCCATCTGTCCATCCATGCATCCATCCATCCATTCATCATCTACCCATCCACCCATCCATCCATCCATCTTTTATTCCCTTCTTTCTTCCCACCCACCTACCCAACAAGTAGTGATTGAATTCCTACTAAGTGCAGGTGCAGGGCTCCACCCTTACATAGACAGACTGCCTCATCGATGCCATTGGTGAGACATTCGACATACAAGGACACAAATAATTTTAAGTGTGATGAATGCTGGAAGTGGAAAGCATGGGGTACTAGAAGAGCAGACAATGGGAACTGACCCTAGTTTGGTGGGTAGACGGGAACGTTTGGGGTCAGGAAAGGCTTCCTGAGAAAGTATGGTTTGTGCTTAGCCCAAAAGGGTGAACGCCTGGGAGACAATTGAGGGCAGGACAGTTTTGGGAGCTGAGGGACTAACGAGAGGAAGATCCTAAGGCAGGAACAATCTTTCCTCAGAATATGAGCCAGAATCACTAAATTCTTCAGAGTGGATGGGCATGAGGGGAGCAGGGGAAGGAAGGAATGGTGACTCCCTTCCTCATCCTTCAAAGGGGGAGACACGTGATGCTGTAAAGGGGGCAAAAGCTGCCAAGGAAGGTAGAAAAACAGGGGTGAAATTCTGGCTTTGCTACCTCCTCAGTGTGTGATTTTGGGTGAGAGACTTTACACTGCCAAGTATCTGTGTCAGTGTATAGAATATGAAGGTAATAATCATAATAATAATCAACATTTACAGAGGTCTTACTTTTCGCATGTCTTTCTTCTTAGGACTTCACAGATCTCATCTAATCTTCAATAATTTCAACTCATACCATTATTGTTCGCACTTTACAGATGACGAGAAGCAGGGCACGGCGAGATTAAGTAATTTGCTCAAGGCCACACAGTGAGTAGAGGACGGAGCCAGGATCAGAATAGAGACACGCTGTGGACTGTATCGCCACATTGCTGTTGTAGCAGTAGGGATACACTAGGTTAGGAAGCAAAAACAACCCGTGATCTTTTTCACTTGATACTGTAACAAACAAGTTTAACAAGCTGGGCTATTTGCTTAGAAAGTCTATTTCTAATTTATAAAACTTTGCAGCTTTCAGAAGATCTACTAACGTTAATGACATCAAATTTAACTTGACACTTTTTTTTTTTTTTAGGTAGTAATATCAAATTTAACTGCAACATGGTCAGAGAATGAGGTCTGGATGACACCAGTCCCTGAAAATGTGTTGAAACTTGCCTTCTAACCCCCCTGGTGGTCAATTTTGAAAATGTTCCTTGCATTTGAACAGAATACGTATTCTGTAATTGTTGGGATCGCAATTCAGCCTATCTGTAGTAGGTCAGACTTGTTCATTGTCGCTTAACTTATTTATTGGTGCATAACAAGTCGGTCCAAATCTTAATGACTTAGCATTTCATGTGGTCATAACTCTACAACCTGGACTCAGTCAGGCAGCTGTGCTGGTCCTTCCCTCGGTGTGGTTCTGCTGAGCCTGAGGGCACAGCTCAGCTGGGACACTCACTGGAGCAGTCTCCCTTTGCAGGTAGTCCTGGGTCTTCACCTTTCCCAGTGTCTGCAGCTCAGCACCTGGACTTGTCAAGGCAGCACAGGGCTCTGAGTGCCCAAAAACAGAAGCTTGCAGGCTTCCTTAAGAAAGCCACGCTCTAGGGGCCCTTGGGTGTCTCAATGCGTTAAGCCTCTGCCTTCCACTCGGGTCATGATCTCAGGGTCCTGGGATCGAGCCCCACGTTGGGCTCTCTGCTCAGTGGGGAACCTGCTTCTCCCTCTCTCTCTTGGCCTGCCTCTCTGCCTACTTGTGATCTCTCTCTGTCAAATAAATAAATACAATCTTTAAAAAAAAAAAGAAAGAAAGAAAGCCACACTCTATTTGTCAATGCACACCCCACATCCAATCCAGATTCATACTGGAAGTGATTGTTCTGGGGGCTACAGTAATAGACTCCCACAACGGCACCTTTTGATTTCTTCAACTATTAATTACTGGCAGAAGTATGTTTAACCCACACCCTCACCCCAGCAGTGATGGTGGATTCCTCTGTGAGGCTGTGTCCATTCTTTCCTTTCAGTGTTTGAGGATGTTATTAGGTGCATACACGTTTAGAATTGTCCTCTCTTACCAGTGCCATAAAACTTTTATTGTATAAAATGACTCTTCATCTCTAGCCGTGCTTCCAGACTTAAAATCTACTTGTTCTCCTATTACTATAGATAGGCCAGACTTCTTTTGTTGGGTATCTGCCTGGCAAATCTTCCTTTACTCTTTGGCTTTGATCTTTTCTGGGTCATCAGGTACGTCCTTTAGGAGCAGACAGCTGGACCTTGTTTTTATTTCATCTAGTCGGACAGACTTTGTCTTTGAACTGTTTCAGTCTGCCCACACTTCTTTTTATGAACCATATATTTGGATGTATTTACACCTCATTCTGCCCCATTTGTCCTGCCTTTATTCCTGTGTTTCTCTCTCTCTTGTTCCTCACATTGTTTTGTCCTGGTTGATTTCTGCTTCCTCATTCCATCTTTCCCCTCTGCCTGGGTGGAATTTATGCACTCTATTTCTCTCTTTTTGTGCTTACCCTCAAATTTTCAGCATGAATATTTAACTTGACAGAGTTTAACATTAATCAAAATGTTTATTCACCTCTCAAACAATTAAAAGTTCTTAGGACACTTTATTTTCATTCTCCCCACGTATATATATGCTTTTGGTATAATGCTTTTTGGTGTTTTAGGGCTATGTTCTCTTTAACCCCACAAATTAAAATTATTATTGTTATTTAATATTGTCAGTGATAAGAATTACCTATGTGTTCACAAACTGTCCCTCTTTCTTTTTGTCTGGCGGACCTTCCTTCTGAGATGATTTTTCCTTCTTCTTAAAGCAAATTATAGTAGATTGCCATAGCAAAAATACTGCAGACTCGATGGCTTCACAATAGAAATGAAATTCCTCACATATGTGGAGGATAGAAGTCCAAAAATCAAGGTGGTGGCAGGTGTGGTATCTTCGGTGGCTTGTCTCCTTGGGTTCTAAGCAGCCGTCTTCTTCCCGTGTCTTCACATGGTCTTCCCTCTGTATGCATCTGTGTCCAGACTTCCTGTTCTTATGAGGACACTGGTCATGGGGTCACGACCCCCACCCAATGACCTTGTAACTTAATTACCTTTTTATTTTATTTTATTTTTTGACAGAGAGAAACCACAACCAGGCAGAGAGGCAGGCAGAGAGAGAGGAGGAAACAGGCTCCCCGCTGAGCAGAGAGCCCGACGCGGGGCTCGACCCCAGGACCCCGGGATCATGACCTGAGCCGAAGGCAGAGGCCCTAATCCACTGAGCCACCCAGGCGCCCCTTAATTACCTTTTTAAAGACCCTATGCCCCAACAGAGTCACATTCTGAGCCCAGGGGATTAGGAGTGCAACATATGAATTTTGGGATGAAGGCACAGTTACGTGCCCATAACACACGTTATTAGGATAAAGTAATTGTCTGGTTTTGTTTGAAATGCCCTCATATACTCCCATTTTTCTTGAAATATATTTTTACTGGGTTTACCATTCTAAGCTAATGGTTATGTCCCCTCAGTGCTTTTAAGATATTAATTCCAGGGGCACCTGGGGGGCTCAGTGGGTTAAGCCTCTGCCTTCAGCTCAGGTCATGATCCCAGGGTCCTGGGATCGAGCCCTGCATCGGGCTCTCTGCTCAGCAGGGAGCCTGCTTTCCCCTCTCTGTCTCTGCCTGCCTCTCTGCCTACTTGTGATCTCTCTCTCTCTCAGTCAAATAAACGAATAAAATCATTTAAAAAAGATATTAATTCCAATCTGGCTTCTCCTTTGGCCATTGAGAGATCAGCTGTCCATTTCTGTGGTTGCTTCCCGGGTTTCCTGAGCTAGAACATGCAAAATGCTTAGAATAGTGCCTGGCCCCTAGTAACTCTCCTATAAATAGTAGCCATGACTGCTTTCTCTCTGGCTGCTTTCAAGGTATTCTCTTTGTCTTTGATGTCCTTCAAGGTCATGATGGTGTATCTCCATCCAGATTTCATTTATTAAGCTGAGCAGTTTGTGTTCTTTGCTGACTTAAAATTCTAAGCTGTGATTTCTTCAGATATTACCTCTTCTTCTCTCTAGTCCCTCTGGAACTCTGATTAGATGTTCAGTAGGTCTTTCCTGTCTCTTATTCTTCGTATTTTCATGTTGGATTCAAGGCGATGCTTTCAGATCTGTGTTCCAGCTTCCTCCATTCATCTGTGTCTTAGTCTGCAACTTAACATACCCATTACATTTCTATTTCAATTGTAGTTTTCATTTTTAGATGTATTATTTGGCTCTTGTTCGCATTCTCCTGAATGTTTTTTAATAGTCTCTTATTCCTTATTCATACTTTCAATATCCTCTCTTATTTCTTTTTTATTGATTGATTGATTGATTTTAGAGAGAGAGAACATACCCATGCATATGGGAGCAGGGGAAGGGGCTGGAAGAGAGGAGAGAGAGAGAGAGAAAGAATCCCAAGCAGACTCTCCGTTAAGCACGGAACCCAACATAGGACTTGATCCAAAGACCCTGAGATCATGACCTGAGCCAAAACCAAGAGTCAGATGTTCAACTGACTGAGCCATCCAGGCTCTTTTATTTCTTTTGCGATATTAAGCATCTTCATTCTATCATTTGTATTTGACAAGTGCAATATCCCACATTTTTCAGTGTGATTCTGTTTCTGTATCTTGGGCTGGCTTTCACTCATGATCCTTTATTTTCTTCGGTGTTCACTGGTTGTTAAAAAAATGTACACTTGCTTCCTTTGGAACTTAATCTGTTGATAAATGATTGACATCCATACTGTTGATTTTACCAGCTCTATCATTGAATATGTAGTCCTTTCTGGTCCTAGGTTTACATGGGTCTCTTCTATCAGACTCCCTACCTTCAACGATCTTTAGGTTTTTATCGCCTGAAGCCGGGAAAATAGAACCCTAATCTTCAAGAGTTCAACAGATGTTGTCAAGAAAGCTGGTGGCTTCAGCTGTTTAACTCAGAATTTTTTGTTTCCATTTTGATTTTGGCCCCCGAGTTTTTCTTAATCAGCTCAGTGACTCTTAAAAAAAGTTTTGAGTAGTTTATAAGGCATTTTTAATTTTTGTAGCAATTTTTGAATATTTGGTCTGCAACACTGTCAGAAAAGGAAGTCTCTTTACTGCTTCTTTTTTCCATCCCTCTCCCTAATCCTTCTAGAACTCTTAACATTTCCATGTAACTCTCCCTTCCTTCCTCTCATGATTCCCATCTCTTTATACTTGTCCTCTGGGTTTCGAGATTTCTTTCACTTTATCTTCCAGTTCTCTCATCTTGTTTTCAGTATTTCTCAATGGTTACCACTATCATTTGCTGTTGTTGTACAATGCCTCTTTATCATTTTTATTTTTTTAAAGATTTTATTTGTTTATCAGAGAGAGAGAGAGAGCACAAGTAGGTAGAGAGAGAAGCAGGCTCCCCACTGAGCAAGGAGCCCGATGCAGGACTCGATCCCAGGACCCTGGCATCATGACCTGAGCTGAATGCAGCGGCTTAACCGACTGAGCCACCCAGGCATCCCTATCTTTTTTATTTTTAAAAAAGATTTATTTATTTGAGAGATAGAGTGTGTGAGCAGAAGGGAGGCGGAAAGGCAGAGGGAGATAGAGTTTCAAACAGATTCTGCATTGAGCACAGACCTGATGCAGGGCTTGATCTCATGACCCTGAGATCATGACCTGAGCTAAAACCAAAAGTCAGGTGCTCAACCAACCACATCACCCAGTTGCCCCTACAATGCCATTTTATTTTTTTTTAAAGATTTTATTTATTTATTTGACAGAAATCACAAGTAGGCAGAGGCAGGCAGAGAGAGAGAGAGAGAGGAGGAAGCAGGCTCCCCGCTGAGCAGAGAGCCTGATGCGGGGCTCGATCCCAGGACGCTGAGATCATGACCTGAGCTGAAGGCAGAGGACCCACTGAGCCACCCAGGCATCCCTACAATGCCATTTTATACCATGAACAACTCTCCTGAGGAGGGATGATGATGGCGGTAATGGACGGTGCTGATGGTGACGATGGCGGTAACGATGATGATGGTGACGATCATGGTAGTGGTGGCGGTGATGGTGATGATGTCACGCTTTCATCCATTTATCATTATTTGAGATGTTCCGTTTCTTCTCCCTGGCCCCTCGGTCCCCTTAAGCCTATTCAGACTTTCTCTTTTCTACTCACAGCTCTTTGGCTTCCAGGGAAAGCTCTTAGGGTCCCTTTGTAGTGAGGAAATATGAGGTAACGGGCTAGATGTTGCTCCCCTGAGCCCACAGAGGAAGCTCCTGTGTTTCAGCAGTTGTGGCTGCTGGCGAGCTCCCATCCTCAGAGACGGGGAAGCTTTCAGCCCCTTTGCCCACGCAGCTCTCCCACATTCTCTCCAGGCCAGAGAAGACATCACACAGGACTACATTCATAGGATCCAACGGGAGATTATTCCTTTTGGGAACCCCAGAGTCTTGGGCCTTATCCCTGACCTTGAAGCTGCTGATGAGTGAGAGTGAGAGTTGGAGACTGGGAGTCCTGTGGCTGTTCTCTTTTCCAGAGATCCCAGGGAAGCTCGCTATTCCACATATGCATTCCAAGCCCTGCCATTGGACCCTCCCTCCTGGCTGCCCCTCAGCTCGGGAGGCAGGATTGAACACAAGGTGGGAGGAGCATTCAGGCCACCCCTCCCACCCCTCCACCAATCTTTAAACACATGGTGGCCATCTGTTTACCAATTTCGGTCTTGCTTATTTTTAGGAACTGTATGTTATTTCATCTATAGGGCTGTACCTGAATTTATTTAACCTGACCTTTCCCCAGGTTTGAGATTTTAATATCATACAGTGTCTGGTCCTTCTGGACTCTTCCTCATCATGCCTGTATCATTGTTCTAAATTTCTAGCACTGGATCCCCGTGGCTCCAAGATGACGCTAACAATGTTAGAAATTAATGAACGCCCATATGTGTTAGGGCCTTCCTTCTATGCGTGAGCTTATCAACACTTATCACAGCCCTGTTTTTTCTTGATTTTACCGATAAGGAAACTAAGTCTCAGAGAGGTTAAGTGAGATCACATAGCTAGTAGGTGGTAGAGCCAAGCTTCCAAGTTCTCATGCTTTCATCCATTTCATACTGCATGAAGACACTGGGTCAGGTCTCCAATCAAGCTTCCGCAACTTACTAACTATACTTCCCGCGACATGTGACGTGAACTTCCTGGGACCCAGACTGTCCTGACACAATAATCTCTGCCTTGCCTCCCTCCCAGCAGAGGACAAATGAGATGGTGTATGTGGAAGCACTTAAAAAACTACAACTCATCACACGAATGTAAGGGGTAATTAAGAGGTCATTATTAAGTACACAGATAAGCTTGTTTACTTCAAGCACCTGAGCCCTTTGACAAATGTAAGGGCTATGCCCAGACGCCTTATCAACTCCCCAGATGGATACTATGTAATAACTGCATAAACACAGACACAAAGTTATTTATAAAGATGTAAAGTTATTCGTAACTTGCTCAACAGTGTTTTGTGCCTTACCTTTTCATAATTTCCTTTAACTGAATAAAGAGCTAACTCTGGTCCACCATTGAAGTCTACATTTTCCTCTTTATTTGCTCAAAAGTCCCGTTTTCTGTTTAAGAAACACTGCTTTCTGAGGCTTCAGCAAGTCCTTTCCACTTCTGTCGTAACACCGGTGTTGTGTCTTTCTGCGGAAGGCCATTTTCACAAAGAAACAAGACTTTCTTTTTCATCATGTTCGAAGGATGACAGAGTACTAGAACATATGTTGACTCATAAGTAATAAAAATTCATGCCCCTGTAAATGACATGCCACCCATCATTGGGACTTCGGCTCCTCGGGGAGTTGAGATCCTGGAATATACTGGATCTGGGGCAGAGACTAGGGACTCCTGTAGTCTCCAGTGTGCTCAGTGACTTGAGCATCCTGGTTCCTTAACTAACGTGGAAGTTTCTTGACACGAAGAATACATCTTTTCCATCTTCAGCTTCCTCTCCTAAAGTCTCAGTGCCTGGCGTTTTCATGAGTATGTAAACGTTATTTGTAGAATGGGATGACCTAACATTCAATATCACTTTTTCCAACACTCACTCCTCTCTACTCAGAGGCACTGATACAGGGAAAGAGAGAGCAGGGCTCCAGTCCATCCTGTGTAGAACCTGGGTACTTGGGTCGGTCGTTTGCAAGCTGGTTTTTATTTTATCCACCTGGTGAGAAGTGTTTGGGGACAGGATCATCTTTAAGACTTGCTAAAACAATTCAACAAGGAGGCCATTAGACTAAAGTGTCTTTAATGCAGTGATGGCTTTGGAAAGCAAACCAAAATCCAAGCCTGTAAATGCTTCACAGTTACAAAATCAAAACGCTGAAGACAACCAGCTAACCTTTAAGCTATAGAGAATCAATTTCCTTTCTTTGCTCCTGGCACTTTCTCTATAGAAGTCTTTTCCCTGGCCCATTCCGAGGAGTATTCTTAACCACTTCTGGTTTGACTGAATTTTTGCTCCAATACTGCAAACTCTTAAACATTTTAATACACTTCAGTTTGGCTTTTAACAGACCACGGTTCCCAAATCTGGCCAGTCACCTGGAGGTTAAGAGACACCTGAGCTCCTACCAAGAGGTTCTGACTCGCTTCACCTGGAACAGGTTCAACTCTGTATTAAGGTCCGCTAACTCCTAGCACGATCTTACTTGGGTCTCAGCGGACTTTGAAGTGTTTTACAAATTCACGTTCTCAGTCTGTGTCTTCATAACCGTAGGAGGTCGTTGCTCTAATCGCCCCCACTTTGCAGAGAAGATTGACGCTAAATAAGCTGCTTATAAGCTTCCGCAACCAGTAAGGGGTTGAGGGAAGATTCCAACTCAGACCCAGCAACTGCAGACCCCAATCACTGTGCTATCTAAGACTTTTTCGGGGTGGGAGGGGGTGCTTCTGGTGATTTGGATGCTTACATCAGCTTTCAGAGAAGACAGACGCCCAGAGGCCATGCCACTCTCAAAGGGTGCATTTGTTTGAAAATGTGTGTCCCCTTCCCCCGTGTTTCTCGAAGGAAATGGTTTAGGAACAGCTGTCTCTGTAAGCCTTTAAAGAGCAGCAGCACCTCCTATTGGCATTTTCCGGCAACGCATAGTCCACTCAGCGAACCTTCTGGTCTCACAGGTTGACCCAATCTGGGAACCCAGGGTGCATGTTTCTGTACACCTGGCACTTCTGGTCCCGCCCGGTTTCGCCAGTCCCCCAATCCCAAGCCCGTTCGCCGTGATGGACGTGATGCCAGAGCAATTATAATTGGTCATGGCGGACGGCCGCTCCACCTCCCCGGCCACCCCGCCTCCCTTTCATTCTGAAAGAAAGAACCTCATCCCGGGCGCCCAATGAGAAGCGCCCCCACCCCAAAGATCCCGCCTCTTTCGGCGCCGGCCCCGCCCCGAGGGCGGAGGGGCGCCCGCCTCCCGGCGCGGCACGGCCCAATCGGAGGGCGCGTTCGCCCGGATGGACGACAGCCGGCCCAATCGCCG
The DNA here is from genome assembly GCF_922984935.1 of Meles meles. Lineage (NCBI taxonomy): Eukaryota > Metazoa > Chordata > Mammalia > Carnivora > Mustelidae > Meles > Meles meles. The sequence goes on from NC_060086.1 coordinate 14,816,961, forward strand.
GGCTCTAGAGGCGCGCGCACCGCCCCTCCGCCGGGGCCGAGCGGCGGGCGAGAGCGGGCCTCGGGGCGGCGGCGGCGGACCGACGCGGCCTGAGGGAGCGGCCGGCTGCCGCGCGGGGCTCGCCTCGCCCGCGGCGGGGTCCATGGCCTGAGCGGCCATGTCCGGCGTGGTGCGGACCCTCAGCCGCTGCCTGCTGCCGGCCGAGGCCGGCGGGGCCCGCGAGCGCAGGGCGGGTAGCGGCGGCGGGGCCCGCGACGCGGAGCGCGAGGCGCGGCGGCGCAGCCGGGACATCGACGCGGGGCTGGCCCGCGAGCGGCGCGCCGTGCGGCGCCTCGTCAAGATCCTGCTTCTGGGCGCGGGCGAGAGCGGCAAGTCCACCTTCCTCAAGCAGATGCGCATCATCCACGGCCGCGAGTTCGACCAGAAGGCGCTGCTCGAGTTCCGCGACACCATCTTCGACAACATCCTCAAGGTGCGCGCGCCTCCGCGTCCCCGCCCGCGCACCTGCGCCCAGGTGCGCCCAGGTGCGCGCAGGTGCGGCCGCAGCTCCCGGCTGCCCGGGCTGGGGAGCGGGAGTGCGGGGTGGCACGGGAGGGCGCTGGCCGGGGAGGGGTGCCTCCGCCTCTCCCTTCTCGGGGGCTGCCGGCTTCGGGAGGTTGGGAGGGCCGGGTCCTGGACGCCGGGTCGGGGACGCGCCCTTGCGGGATGGTTTCTGGGCGCTTCCCACAGCCAGCCTCCGGGGGCAGGGAGCGCTCCTTCTCCTGCCCTCCCAGTAAGTGCGGACGAGCCTCGTAGACCGGAGGGGGAACCGGCTGCAAGGCCCTCGGTGGAACTGCTTCTTAGGAAAATTTCAGACTTACCCACAGTCCGGAGAATAGAAGGAGCCGTCCGCACCAACGCCCCCTCCCCCACTTTCGGCCCTGATCTCCTCCTTACAGCCGGGTTCACCCAGACCCCTGCCCTGTGGCTTGCGGCAGATCCCAGACACAGTGCTACGCCGTTAGAAACTCTCGTAGCGTCTGTCGCCGGAAGATAAGACCTCATTTTAAAAACAGCCCTGGTACCCTTATCAAACCCAAGAGTTCGTAACTCCTTACTTAATATTCTCAGATACCCAGCCTGTGTTCACATTTCCTCCGCGGCCTGTAATTGTTTTGTTTGTCTGCATCAGGATACATAGTCCTTCCTTGCTTTGCAACTTTCAGAGTATCTCTTAAGTGGTATGTAATCTTCTGGCTCTCCTATTCCTTGCCCCTCTTATTCTTGCCAGTGTTTTGGGGGGAAACCTGTAGAGCTGGCAAAGTCTGGGTTCTAGTCTCTCTCTACTGTGAGTCTGTGCCAGAGGGCCCCAAAGAAAGGAAATCTGGATAAAATTGACCATGAGCGGCAGGAAGTAGTTTCCCTCCTGCACCTATGATCATTGCAGAATTTTTGTTTTGTTTTTTAGTTTTCCCTACTCCTTTCCTAGTCCTCTCACCTACTCTTTCCTGGGCCCATTTTGGGGAAAGCAAATTACAGGTATGTCTCAAAGCCGAGGTAGAGGAGAGTTTGTCTTACCAGACAGCTGTCTGGAGACTAGATTTTATGGTGCTCCAAGGGACTTTAAATTTAGCAGAGGGCTGTAGAAACCTATCTGGTACATTTCTTTCACTTCACCCATGAGGAAACTCTCCAGGCCTTGGAGGAAAGTGGCTCCTCATGGGGACCCGAATGATGGAACCCTGGGTCTGGCCTCCCAGGCCTTCCTCCTTCCAGGCTTGCATTGGTATTCCCACTCTCTGTATTTGTTATTAAAATAATTTATTTTAGTAGAAATAGCTCTTTTAGAATCTTGCTGGGGAATGAAAGGAAGGGAATAATTTGAATGATAAAACACTCCTTTCCTTTTCACCTCTTTCAAAAGCCTCTCTGTGAGTCAGCTCCGGCCAGTACTTCATCAACTTTAAGGCTAGGAGCCCAGTGTGATTCAAGGGGATCCACTGTGTGCTTAAAATTCCCCTCATCTTCTGGGGTAAAGTGCATGTCATTGTCTTTTTCTATCACAGAGCCATATTGTATTTTTGCTGCTTTTCTGAACCTCCAAAGCAAGCAGGTATAAAAGTATAAGGATTTAGCTGACTCCCTCCCACTTTCTTTTAACGCTGGAGGTGGAGAGAATGTTTAGAAACTTGGAATCTTAAATCTAAGTCATCGTCTTAAGTGCATTTTAGAAAACTCCATCTTAACCTTTTCCCATTGCTCAGAAACATTAACTTTTACAGACTTCCTAGTCAACAGAAATAAGATATGTTAGCCAATATCCTATTTTCCTTCCCAACTTTTTACTAACTATAGTTTCATTTTGAACTCACTTTATCTGTTGTGACTATTCAGTAACTAGTTAGAAATTTATCTTCCAATTTTTAAAACCAAAAATTCTTCCCCGGCCACACCATTTTTAGGCCGATCAGTTTGGGAAAAGACCTTTTAAAGTAATAGCTTTGTCATGGCTTTAGCAGTGGACGTTTGAATGACACTGTTTAGAATAATACTTGGGTCTACATAGGGATGTGGTGTTAGCAAGCTGTTTTCAAAGTACTCACTGTGCCGTGCATGTTACCCTGTCCTTCACAAATGACATTTGCCACTTTTTACCATTTTTCAGTTGGTATTGTTCCATTTAGCAAATGAGAAAATTGAGAATAGAGAGTTTAAAATCTGCTCAAGGTCAGCCTCCCAGTAACACGTGGCAGAGCTGGCGACCAGACCTAGTCCTTTTTTTTTTTTTTAAACTTTAATTTTGGGATAATTGTGGAGTCCCATCCAGGTGTAGGAGAGCCCATGTACCCTTTACCCACTTACCTTCCATGGTAATAGCTTGCAGAGCTGTGATACAGTATCACAACCAAGATATTGACAAGAGAACATCATCAACATGCAGAACATTCCCATCACCATTAAGGATCCTTTATGTTGCCTTTCATAGCCCCTCCTTTCCACCCTTCCCTGACCCTGGCAGTAACTAATCAGTTCTCCAATTCTAAAACTTTAATTCATTCCAGATTATTACGTAAATGAAGCCATGCAGAACATGACCTCTTTTATCATTCTGCACAATTCCCTGGAGAATCGCCCAAGTAGTTGTGGGTATCGAAAATCAATAGTTTGTGTCTTCTGTTTGCTGAGTGGTATCCGTGGTACAGATTTAGCACAGCACACCATGTAACCATTCCGGGCCTCTGGGTTGTTCCAGTTTTCTGACTATTATGAATAAATCTGTGAACATTCATGTGCATGTATTTGCACGTACGCACATCTTCACGCGTGTGGAATTAAGTGCCCAGGAGTACAGTTGCTCAGTTGAATGGCAGTTGCGTGGATAATGTTACAGCTGCTTTTAGAGTGCCTGCATCATCCTGCATTCCCACCAGCCACGTGTGAGTGACACTTTCTCTGCATCCTCGCCAGCATCAGAGGGCCCTTTCTTTCTTTTTTTTTTTTTTTTTAAAGATTTTATTTATTTGACAGACAGAGATCACAAGTAGGCAGAGAGAGGAGGAAGCAGGCTCCCTGCTGAGCAGAGAGCCCAATGTGGGACTCATCCCAGGACTCTGGGATCATGACCTGAGCCTAAGGCAGAGGCTTTAACCCACTGAGCCACCCAGGCGCCCCTCGGAGGGCCCTTTTATTTCAGCCATTCTGATAGGCGTGTAAGAGCTAGTTTTTGTTTCCCTAACAGTGGATGAGGTAGAACATCTTTTCATGTGTTCATTTACCATCCATAGATCCTCTTTGGCGCAATGTCTCTTCATGTTTTTTACCTGTTTTCTAGTTAGGTTGCTTGTTTTTTGTTGTTTGTTGTTTATTGTGCTTTATTGTTGGTAAATGTTTTGAGAGGTGTTTGTGTACATCCTAGATACCACGCATTTGTCACGTATTATGTTTTACAGATATTTTCTCCCGGTCTGTAGCTTTCCCTTTCACCCTCTTTTTTTTTTTTTTTTTTTTAAAGATTTTATTTATTTATTTGACAGCGAGAGAGAGAGAGAGAGATCACAAGTAGGCAGAGAGGCAGGCAGAGAGAGAGAGAGAGGGGGAAGCAGGCTCCCTGCCGAGCAGAGAGCCTGATGTGGGACTCGATCCCAGGATCCTGAGATCATGACCTGAGCCGAAGGCAGCGGCTTAACCCACTGAGCCACCCAGGCGCCCCCCCTTTCACCCTCTTAACAAGGTCTTTCACAGAACAAAACTTTGTTTGATGAAGCCAGTTTCTCCAGTTTTTCCCCTTTATAGGTAATGCTTTTGGTATCAAAGCTAGGAACTCTTTGCCTAACCCTAGATCTCCAATTTTTTTTTCCTAAAAGTTTGGTAGTTTTACATTTTAAGTTTAAGTCCTTGATCTATTTTGAGTTAATTATCCCATGAAAATGTACAAGGTGTAGGTTTTTTTGGTTTTGTTTTTTTGTTTTTGTTTTTGCCTGGAATGCTCAATTGTTCCAGGACCACATGTTGGAAAAATTGTGCTTCTCCCATTGAATTGCTTTGCTCCTTTGTCAGAAATCAGTTGACATAATTGTATGGACCTATTTCTGGGTTCTCCATTCTGTCCCACTGATCTGTATATCTCTCCTGCCATTATCATATTCTGTTGATTACTACAGTATACAATAGGCCTTAATATCAGATAGAGTGCTTTCTCCCACTTCATTTTCCATTTTCAATATTGGCTTAGCTATTCTAGGACCTCTGCCTTTCCATATGAATCTTAGAATAAGCTTGTCTGTGTCTATTAGAGAAAGAAAATCTTGTTGGGATTTTGATAGCAATTGTATTAAACCTATAGATCATTTTGGGGAGAATTAACATCTGTATATAGTGAGTCTTCCCATCCATGAACATGGTTTATCTTTATTTCCATCTTCTTTGATTTCTTCATCAGCATTTTGTATTTCTCAGCAGACAGATCTGGTTTGTGTTTTGAATTTAAACTATCTTCTTTTCCTTAGAGCAATTCTAAATGATACTGTGTGTTCTTTTTTTTTTTCTCCAGTTTCCACATACTCCTTGTTCATACACAGTAATAGACTTGATATTTCTATCTTGATTTTGTGTCCTGTAACCTTGCCAAATACACTTAATGGTTGTAAGGGCTTTCCTATGGATTCCTTGGGATTTTCTACACAGATCATTGTTCCTTGGAGATAGGGACAGTTTTATTTCTTCTTGAAGCATGCCCTTTATTTCTTTTTCTTGCCTTACCACAGTGGCTAGAACTTCTGATATTATGTTGAATGAGAATGGTGAGAGGCATATCTTCTCTTTCCTTCCTGGTGTCAGTGATTTGCATCTTTTATTTTTGTCAGTCTTCTTAGAGGTTTATTACTTTTATTTCCCCCCCTCATTAAGAACCAGCTTTTTATTTCATTATCCTTATGGCTTTCTTCTTTTCAATATCATGTATTTCAGTTCTTATTTCCTTCTTTGTGTTTATTTTGCTCTTTTTTCTCTAGTTTCTTGAGGTAGAGATTTGGATTATTTATTTGAGACCTTTTCTCCTTTCTAATGTAAACATTTTAAGTGCTATAAATTTCCCACATGGCATTGTTTTAGCTGTGTCCACATATTTTGTTATGTTTTATTTTAACTTTTATTCAGTGTCATGTGTATTTTTATTTCTCTTCAGATATTTTCTTTGTCCCATGTATTATTTAGAAGTGTGTTGAGGCTTCCAAGAACTTAGAGATATTCCTGTTATCTGTTATTGATTTCTATGACTTTATTAAGGTTAGAGAACATATTTGATATTATTTCAATTCTTTTAAATACTTAAGGTTTGGGGGTTGTCCGGGTGGCTCAGTGGGTCAAAGCTTCTGCCTTTGGCTCAGGTCATGATCCCAGGGTCCTGGAATGTAGCCCCACATCGGGCTCTCTGCTCAGCAGGGAGTCTGCTCCCCCAACCCCCACTTGCCTCTCTGCCTACTTGTAATCTCTTTGTCAAATAAATAAAATCTTGAAATAAATAAATAAATACTTAAGGTTTGTTTTATGGCCCAGAATATGGTCCATCTTGGTATATATTCTGGGGGCCTTTGTTGGTGAATGTTCATGGACACTTGCACAAAATGTGTATCTGTTGTGTGGTAGAGTTTTCTACACAGGTCAGGTACTGTTATTGATGGTGGTGCTCTGTATTCTCACAGATTTTCTGGTTAGTATTTCTGCCAGTTCCTGAAAGTGAAGTGTGGTGGTCTCCCAACTATAATTGTCGATTTGTCTATTTGTTCTGTCACTTTTTGCTTCATACATTTTGAGACTCCGTTGTGTGATGTATAAATATTTAGGATTATTATGACTTTCTGGTGGATTGATCATTTTGTCATTATGTAATGTCCTTCTTTGTCTCCAGTTACTTCCTTTGCTCTGAAGTCTGTTGTATCAGATATTCTATTTTATTTATTGATTGATTGATTTTTAAGATTTTATTTAGTTGACAGAGATCACAAGTAGGCAGAGAGGCAAGGCAGAGAGGGGGGGAGCAGGTTCTGCTGAGCAGAGAGCCCGATCTGGGGCTCTATCCCAGGACCCTGGGATCATGACCTGAGCTGAAGGCAGAGGCTTAACCCACTGAGCCACCCAGGCGCCCCTGTATCAGATATTTTAATATAACCACTTTTTTTTTTAAGTGAATGTTTTCATGTTGTGTATTTTCCCATCCCTTAAACCTACCCACATTGTTACTTTGAAGCAAATTTCTTGTAGACAACATATATTTACATCATATTTTTTTTTATTCTGGCCGATTTTATTAATGTGCGTATTTAGGCCATTTACACTTAAGGTAAGGTAATTAATATGTTAGGGCATAAGCCTCCTATTTTGCTGTTTTTCTGTTTCTTTTGTTTTACTTTCCTGTGGGCTATTTAAACATGTATTAGGATTCCATCTTGATCAATTGGTGATTGCTTTTTGAGTGTATTGATTAAAGCTTTGTTTACTTTCTTGGTTCCTCAAGGTTTATAACATACACACATAGCCTATCCCAGTGCACTGGCATCAGTGTTTAACAGCTGTGAGTGAAGTGTGGGAACTTTATTTCCATTTGGATCCCTTTACCCTCCCCACATCTTAAATATACATGTTTTAAGTATTTGTTTGAGTATTTATTGTTATATCCTGAGTCCCACATCGGATGGTTTTATGTCAGTCATGAAATAGGATTTAAGAAACTTGTGAGAAGTAGGATGGAGAAGTAGGATGGTTTTGTTATTTGTTTTTTATATTTTTATATTTTTTTATTTTTTGTTTTTGTTTTGTTTTGTTTATGTTATGTTTTTGTTATATTTGTTTTTTATATTTTTATATTTGTTATAATTTATATTTTGTTATATTTTTGCCTGCTCTGAGGATCTTTTCTTCCTGAGGTTACCCTTTCCTTTCTCTGAAGTTTCCTTAGGAGAACTTCCTTTAGCCATTCTTAAGGATGGCCTTGCTTACAACAAACTCCGCTTTCCTACATCCAAGAATGTCTTTGTATCCCCTTCGTCACTGAGATCTCTTTGCCAGTTACAGAATTCACAGCTGACACATTCTTTTAGTACTTGAAAAATGTGCCTTATTCTTGCCTCCCTGGTTTCAGATGAGAAATCCACTGTCATTTGAATTGCTCATTCTCTGTAAGTAAATGTGTCCTGTCTCTCTGGTTGCTTTGAAGATTGCTCATTAGTCCTTTAGTTTCCAGAGTTTAACTCTGATTTGTCTGGACATAGGTTTCTTTCAGTTTATTATGCTTAGGGTGTGCTCAGCTTCTTGAATCTGTACAGATGTGTCTTTTGCCAAGCTTGGGAAGTTTCCAGCCATTATTTCTTCACTTTTTCAGCCACGCTTTTTGTCCCCTCCCTCTGAGACTCTGGTGTTAGGAGGGTCAGTTGCTCTTATTCCTGACCTCTAGGTCCCTGAGCCTCTGTTGCCTTGTTGAGTGGGATGTGACATCAGCTCGCCCTGGCCTGGCTGGTCCCAGGGTGTACTGGGGGCAGCACGGTGGCACCCCACCCAGCCTCCCACCTCCTTTTCCTGCCCTCTGGGACTGGGTCAGGGTGAAGGCTTGTCTTCCCACTGAGGCCACCCGGGTCCGGGAATTGGAGCACCTTCTGCATTTCCAGGCAGGGGCTAGGAGAGGAGATCCTTGTTTGGCCCTGCCAACATTACCTAGGCCACTTAGAAGATGCTTCCTGGTTCTTCAGGGCAGGAAGGGGAAATGGGAGATCAGCTTCCCTTTCAATCCTGCTGAAACCTCAGTGGGTGATGTGTGCAGTTTTTCTGTTGGCATTTGGCTAGAATAGGATAGGTGTTGCCAAAAAGACTTTTCTGTTGTAAGACCACCCTTTCCCCAGTCCTTCTGCTAGGAGGGACAAGCTTTTCTCGGAGCTCTTTTCCATCTGCACCTTTTGGCTTTCCAGCTTGGAGGCTGTGCAGCATGTGTCTGGGGACAGGCAGTAAGGACCTGCGGACTCCCAGCCAGGTGGTTCCTCAGGTCCTGAAGTCTCAGGCAGCCTGCCTTCCTGTCTCCACCGTCTTTCCTATTCTTGCTTGTTGTGTTCTGTCCAGAGCGTCTTTAGTGGTAAGGGAGAGGACTCAGGAGAAACGGGGCTACTTGCATCTTGGCAGAACCAGAAGTTTCCATCATCCTGGTCTTTTGATGACTGGTCCAGGACTCCTCTTTCAGGATCACAGTTGTGCCTGAATTTGAAACTCTCATTTCTTTAACTTCATCCCCTCACACTACCCTCTGCAGGGATGATTTGAATCTATTCGTTGCTTTGACCTCCTGTCAATATTCCCAGTAAGACTTCTTATTCATTCTTTTCATTTTTGTAATCTCAGAGATGCTAGTTTCTCCCTCTCTGGGCTGTTCCTAAAGCTTGTGTATGTGGTGTTCCAGAACTTGTGTGGTAATGCCTCTGGTGACGGCAGGTGCCGGTGTCTACCCTCCAGGTACTCTGACTAGCTGGGGAGATGGTTATATTCTTTAATCTAAAATCTGAATGGATGTCATTGTAAAAGGAGACAGGTGGCTTGGTGAGAACAGGGAAAATTAATTCTGGCTGAGCTACCAGGAAACGCCCATGTAGGAAGTGTGATTTGAGCCAGCCTCTGAAGGCTCCATGGCGATTTAGTAGGTGGGGGGAACACACACATGAGAACATCTCAGTGCCACGCATTTCTGCCAGTTAGGACAGAGAATTCTAATAGTATGGAGTATTAAGGGGCATAGGAGCTAGACAGAACTTTCTAGTGCAGAGAACTGGTCATAATGCAGTGGCTGGCTAGAGACCTTGGTCAGGATGCCCTTTATTTGAAAGCTGTGGATCTTTCCCTAGGAAGTTTGTACACCTGCACGTAGTTTAAAGGAGTTCCTCGCCATCCTAAGCCTCAGAGTGGGCCTACTTGTGCTCTGTGGATTGCAGGTTAAGAAATTTAGTGGTAGAATGCTAAGATTATGTTAAATTGCAGTAAATTAACATCTTTTTTAGGATTGTTCTGTGTCATTACTTTTTGCAAAGGCAAATAGGACCTTGAAGAAGCCTCCACTGCTGTTCTGTATTATTAAGCACTTTGAAGCTCCTGGCCAGCAGAGTCTTTGTTTCTTGGGTTCAGCATCCCTTTGTGCTTGATGCCACAGTGGGCTTACGTGAGAACAGACGCGGCAGTGCAACTTCCAGGGCCTGGGAGAACAGTTGGGGTTTTACTGCCTTGTTGGCTAATTGCATTTAAGTAAGCAAACTTACTCTTACACGTGGACACACGTGGTTGGTCCTTTGGTAATGCTGAGAAACAAAAATCTCTCTTTGCAGGGGTTCACAAAATCCAGAGGCCCCTCCGGCCCTTGTTGGGGATTCGTGGCACACGGACGGTTGGTCTTCCCCTCCAGCTTTCAGGCTGACATGTTGGTTGTTTAACCAAACCGACTTTAGGGGAGCAGTTTTGACCCTCTGTCATCAGTCATGTGAGACTTGAAATATAGCTGTGCTTGATGTTAGATGGCGTCGTGTGGCTAGCTCATGATTATTTTCTGTTATTATGAAGTTGAGAGCGAGGACAGGATTCTGTCCATTGTGAATGGTGGATTCATACTTCAGGCTTATCTAGAGATGTAATTACAGGGCGATCTTCAAACCCAGGAAACCAGTGTGTGCCCCACCTGCCAGGCGTCGCCCCGAGGGCAGACCCTCCCTTCTCGCAAAGGATGCGAGACTTTGTTTCCGGTGCTAACTCTTGTAGTCTCTATTTCAGCAAAAGCAGTGCTCCTCCTTGCCTCTTCTGCCCAGTGGGATGGACAGAGCAGCTGCTTAGTTCCTCCCGAAGGCCTGTCGAGTGGGCAGAACATGAGTAATGGTTGCTGACCACAGAGTTAGCTTTTTGGAGTGATTCTTTGGTGCGTGAAGATGTGTGTCCGTTGGGTGCCCGTTCAGGTGGGCCTGGGCACGCTGGGGTGTGGAAAGGAGAACCCAGGTTGCGTTCCGCAGTGTGTGTCGGGAAGCCACTACTTCTGTGTCGGTTCGGTGGGCTGGGTTCATCAGGAGCTTGTGCTCCAGAGGTGCCGTGTCCGTAGGACAGAAGAGGACTAGTTGGTAACTCTTGGGAGTATTTGCAGGTGGATAGAAAGGACCTGGAGAGCTGCCATGCACTTGTCAGGGATGCCAAGAAAATGTTCCCACCTCTCCTGTCTTTAGCAGAGGCCGAGTAGACAGCGCCTCTCTCTGAACTTGGGCATCTGATTTACTCTCTAGCCTAAAACCATGGCCCCTGCTTTGCCGAACAGCTCTGTGACATCAAGACTCAGCAGTGAAGACTGATCTTAATAAACACTGACTGGTGCTGGCCAGTGAACCCAGGCCTTAGGGTGGCAGCTCCTGAAACTGAGTGGAGCAGAAACGAAGCCACAAGAACAGTGATTCAGAATCCGTGTACTGTGTTGTGTTAATATTGTCATTGCCTTGGTGGAAGGTTCTGGTGATTGTGCGTGGTGTGGGTTCCATCTGGTCTGGCGCAGGGAGTTTCCCTGCTGTACCCAGGCAAGGCCAGGATAGAGGTCAGGGGCACAGCAAGACCCACTCCTGATTCAGAGCCAGGCGCCTTGCTGTGCTCTGTGCCCAGGGGTGAGTCCTTTTGCACCGCGTACCTGCCTGGTTGGCTTGTGTGGGGACAGGAAACAGGGGAGAGTGGTAAGGAGAGGGGACATCACTGGGTAAGGCACTGGGAGGGTGGGAGCCCCAGCCAGCTGAAGGAGGCCATCATCATCCCCTGCAGGATGTGTGTTGAGATTCCTCTGGACCTGTGTCTGGGATGAATCAGTGACCAGACTGCTGAGAAACCTGTAATAGGGCAGCTCGGTGCTGGGCGCTGGGCCAGGGGTACGGGCTTCACAGCCGCCAACCAAGCCCCCCGTGAAGCCCAGTGCCGGCCTTTATGGGATAAGATGGTGCTCATCTCTGTGGACAAGTTACACAGCATTCCCGGCAAAACACCTGCCATTTGCCAAGGGAGGAGAGGGAGTGATTCTTTAAACTCTCACCTTGCTGCTGGTTTCTGTTACAGGTGAAAGAAGTAGCTGCTTTAGAAGTTTGTTTCTGGAATTCTATTTTATTTTGAGGATTTTTTTTTTTTTTTTTTAAATTTGAGAGCAAGCAAGAGAGAGAGAGGGAGTGCATGCATGAACAGGGGCAGAGGGAGATGGAGAAGCAGGCTTCCTGCTCAGCGGACCCTGGGATCATGACCCGAGCCGAAGGCAGACGCTTCACTGACTGAGCCGCCCAGGCGCCCCTGATTTTGGAATTTTTCTAACACGGGATGTTTGATCTGTGTTTTCCATCAATTACCAATTCTGTTTCTGCAGTTAGCACAGATGGGATGATCCCCAAGTATATATTTGCGGCCACTTACATGTTTTCTCCAGGAAATGAAGCTCCATAATTCTTGTTCTAGGTAGGGGAAGGGCAGGGCCTTCGCCCAGAACTCAGAGGACTTGATTAGAGACCTGTAGGCTGAAACATGCGAGTGCGGACCACGTGGGGGAGGAGACCCTCCCTGGGAGGTTCGGGGCTGAGAGCTGGAAGCCTGGCGCTCTGCTCCCTAGTAGTCCGCAGCCGTACGAGGATAAAGGAGTGCGGTGGGGTGTGAAACAGACGCTGCCAGAGCGCCCTCCTTCCAGCAGATGTCTCGTCACAGCAAAACACAGAGATAGAGAGATCACAGAAGCCAAGAGGACCGGCTCTTGGAGGCCCCTTCTACTCCTCAGTAACCCTGTGAAGTCAGGGTGGGGGTTTTACCCTAACTGGGGATGGGGCTTCAGGTCCAGGGCGCTCTTGCCTGCCTTCCCAAGCCCTCTGTGCTGACCGGAGGAGGAGAGAGCCCCGAACCAGTGAGTTTGGAGGAGGAACGTGCTGGTCTCTGGCCCTCGAGGCTCCCCTCTCTGGAACCAGCCTGTTCACAGGGAGCTAGCTTTCCTGTTTTGGGGCCTTCGCAGTCGGGCGCCCCTCCCCTGCTCCATGTCTGCCCGGCTGTGATGAGGGATGCCGACTGCTCACTGGTCTGTGAAAGCCTGGGGCTTGACAGTACCTCAGAGTCCCTGAGCTTCTACCGTCCCCACAGTGTCCCTCACGGGGGCACTTCAGCCCTCCCTCCCTTCAGCAGCTCTTAGGCCAGGAGCTCCCCCTGGGCCACTCCTATCCCCGGATATGCTTCTTGAGGCCGAGTCGTTACAGGGGGCCCTCAGACGCCTGGCCCCACCTGACACAGTGTTCCGGGGAGCAGCACAAGCTACAGACCCTCCTTCTGCGTGATCGCTTTCGACTTCTCTGATTTACTCAACGGATTCCCTTCCTACTGCAGAAATAACTCAGAACAAAACTGGGTTTTCCTGCCCACCCCCCATGGGTAGAGCTGCTGTTAGCCCCGTGCTGTGCCCTCGGAATCCGTGTCCTTTGGGGGATTCCGTGACTGGAGGCGGAAGCACGTGAGTCCCGAAGACAGGAAGGCAGCGGCTCTGCGGTGAGCTGGAAGGGAAGCCGTCGGGCAGAGTGACTGAGGAGCAGGCCCCGGTGCGCCGAAGCAGTAAGGCAGGGAAGCAGCTGGCGGTTAGGGAATCGATGCTGGGCGCACGGTGGAAGAGAAACCCGGCTAGGATCTGGCTGGGTCCCCTTGGCCAAAGTCATGCCCCTGGCAGTGGGCCGTGAGGGCAGAGTTGTGAGCAGGGGATTGCCGTGATTCCCTGTTCGGTGACCCGTCTGGGGCGGGATGTGAGGATGGAGCCGGTTCCCGGGACCTTCTCCCGTCACCTGATGGGATGCGTACATACATTCACAAATGGATGCGCATCTGTTTAAAAATCATCTTACATGTGAATATGAAAAAATTCGCCAGAAGGGAAAGAGGCCTTATTACATATGTAGGTTGAAGTGTCTGAAATTCTGATTTTTGAAACTCTTGACCTACAAAAAAGAGCAGTTTCATATGGTCCAATCAAAAACAACACAGCCAAAGGCAGGAACATGATTCTCGGGCCAGGTGGTTCAATTCTTGGCCTCAACCCCAACCCCCAACAGTGGTGTTGAGAGAGGGTGGTGGGTCAGTGCAACCCCGAACATCTCACTGATCCCTTCCAGTTTGGAGAGAAGCAGAGCAGTGGTCTGGAATGGAGCCCTGGGAAACATGAGGGAAAGCGCTGAGAAGCAGAGGGACCTTGGCAGAGGCAGAATGTGTCCTGAGCCAAAGCTCATGAGACAGGAAGTGAACTTGAAGTACAGGACATTTCGTAGGGTTTCAAGAGAAAGCCCCCTGTGCCCCAGACAGGGTTCCAGCTTCCTTCCCCTCCCTTCCCGCAGACACAGATGGAAAGCAGCATCCGTCTGTCACACTCAGCTCTGGTCTGGGAAGTCAGACGAGGAAGAAATGCTATCTGGGAAACTGCCCCAGAGTCCTTGTGTGACGAACAGGTTGGTGGAGAGACTCTGCCTGGCCACTGTGAGTTCTGTACCCAAAGGAGGTCGGGAGTGGCAGGCGGAAGGCAGGTGAAGATCCAAGTCTGGAAAAGAAGGTGTGCTGTGAAAGCATTTATTGTAAGACCAGAGCCTAGGGGTCCAATAAACAGTAACATGAGAAAAAAAGGACAAGTGCAGGGCCAGCAAGACACTGAAAAGTCACACACGCCATTGGGGTCTCATAAGTAAGTCAGACGCAGGAAGGGCCTGCATGGAAACTGCGTCAGGACACGGGGGCGGGTCCAGTCCTGCCATCACTGATGTCCCCCCGTTGGGGAAGGGACCTTGGAGCACCAGCCGGAGTGCTGCTGGCATCTGCAGGGAGACACGCACCTAAACCCCATGTCCAAGTAAGCCCTGCTCTTCTCATCCCTGTGCCCGCAGAGGTGGACAAGTGCTGCACCGTTCTCTCGTTGCTCCAACTGTGAACTATTCCGGCAAGGACTGCAGGTGGGCTCTGGGCTTCAACTCATCTGTGTTTCACTATGACCCTTCAGACTCCACAGCAGAGAACGAGCCTTCAGGTGTAGGCCTGTGCACTAAACAAGGATCTGTCTGAGCAGAGGGGAACTTCCTGCCCTGGGCACCTGCTACGCTGAGGTCCTTGAGAGCAGGAATATCTGCACTGGTTCTGCTTCTCTGGTGTTTAACCTAGTGTGCACAGCTAACGGGAATGGGAGGACTCAGGGGCAGGCACCTACAAAGCTGGGTAACAGCCTGGCCTTTCTCCCACCTGCCTCCTTGGCCCCATATAACAGCACTGACTTCTGCATGCGTGTGGCCTTATGGTTTTTAGACCTCCTTTCCCGAGGGTACCTCCTTAACTGTGGCAGCTTCCTAATCACAGGTGAAGGGCAGGGTCGGGGCCATGCTTCAGGTGAGAACACCAGTGGCTGGCTGTTTGTACCACGTGATTTTGCCGAACGGGATTTGGGGAGAGAGGACTATGTTGACTTTGGCTCCGCTTTTTAAAAAATGGGCGTGTTGCTTAAGCGGTGATACCCTTAGCAGCAGTAGTGTGTGGTTTCGCTGTGCTAGGACAGTAGTGGTAGGTTTGGAAACTGCAGTGTGACAACTGTCACCACCGAGTCTCACGTGGGATTGCTGCACAGAACTCAGAGACACATGCCCTCCGCAGCAGTTCATGGACTGTGATCTGTTGTACAAGTAGGTGTGACCGTACCAGGAGAAAATACCAGAAGAGTAGCAAAATGCCACCTGTTTATTTCTGTGAAGCAATTATGAATCTCTTTTTTAAAATGTGTGTTCTGCGGTAAACATTAGAGTGCCTTGTCATAGTAATTTTATAGTATGCGTCCTTAGGAATCTATCCTGTGTGATTAATGTAATTGATATAGCTATGATAAATACAGTTTATATTTTAAAAAATCCAGTAGTGATGACTTAAAGTCCTTTTCATTTTTAATTGTAGGTGTTTTAACTTTATTTGTGGTTTGAATCTTCCTTTAGAATTTTTGCAATCTTGAATATTTTCAGAATGTGTAAATATTTACCAAGGAGACCACAGCATCTTTAGCATTTTTTTCAACATTTTTTTTTAATTGGAAACCTGTCTTGTTTCCGAATGCTCAGAAGCTTCAAGAGCCACAACATTGCCTGAGCTCTCTTTCCTGTATCTTCTACAAAGTAAAACTCTCTGACAACGTAAAGGCCTTTTTCTAGTCTTCCCTTAACTTTTAAAATCAATAACATTCTTAAAAATAAAGTATTGGGTATAAGTTTTTAATGTAGGTGTTTTTGAAGTAGAGTAAAAGACAAGTCTTGAGCCTTGTCCACTGTTTTTATAAGTAATTGGTGATACCCATGAATAGTTATTTTCTTTTGCACTGTTTTTATAGTTAATTACTCAGGTAATTGTTTCCTTGATGATGACTTTTTCCCCTAAATAGTTTTGACATTGCTCCTGTCATCTAAACTGTTTTATGTAAACAGTGTGATCCAAGAGGAGACCTTTGAGTACTCAGTAGATGGAATCACAGATAAGTCACGGTGTTGTCTGGAGGAAAGGTACTTCCCTGCACAGAAACATTCTTATTTCAGACTGGTACAAGTCAAGGATGCCAGGTGCTAATCTAATTCAGTGACATTGTGGAGTTTCTAGTCGATTAAATAGAAAAAAAAAAAAAAGGAATTATGCATATCTACTAGAAAAGAAGGGACAAAATTAGCATTGTAAGTGGTAAATATCACCCAGAATGTTGTTGGAATTAAACACAGTTCCAAAAGTTGCTGAATACAAAATGTTGGTGTTTGAACATGTGTGCCCATGTACTTTCCTATAATAGAAAAATATCCTGGGGAAGGGAGGGAAAAATAAAATAAGAGAGGAGAGACAAACCATTAAGAGACTCAACTATAGGGGCGCCTGGGTGGCTCAGCAGGTTAAAGCCTCTGCCTTCGGCTCAGGTCATGATCTCAGGGTCCTGGGATCGAGCCCCGCAACGGGCTCTCTGCTCAGTGGGGAGCCTGCTTCCTCCTCTCTCTCTCTGCCTGCCTCTCTGCCTACTTGTGATCTCTGTCTGTCAAACAAATAAATAAAAATCTTAAATAAAAAAAAAAAGGTAGTGGGGCGCCTGGGTGGCTCAGTGGGTTAAAGCCTCTGCCTTCGGCTCAGGTCATGATCCCAGGGTCCTGGGATCGTGCCCCGCATCAGGCTCTCTACTCTGCGGGGAGCCTGTTTTCCTCCTCTCTCTCTGCCTGCCTCTCTGCCTACTTGTGATCTCTGTCTGTCAAATAAATAAATAAAATCTTTAAAAAAAAAGTAGATCTTTAAAAAAAAAAAGAGAGACTCAACTATAGGAAGCAAACTGAGGATTGCTGGAGGGGGAGGTGGGTGGGGGTCGGGTAACTGAGTGATGGACATTAAGGAGGGCTTGTGATGTAATGAGCTCTGGGTGTTATATTAAAAAACAATAATACACTGTATGTTAATTAATTGAATTTAAATAAAAATTTTAAAATACATATCCCATTCATAACAGCAACCTAGGATAAAACACTAGGAATAAGCAAGGAAGTAAAACCTGTATGAAGAAACCATGAAAGTGTGCTGAAGAACATAAAGACTGGGAAAAATTTTTTGTGAGTAGGAATTCTTAATACTGTAATAATACCAGATTATGAAGTGAACACAATACCAGTCAAATCCCAATTTATTTTTCTTAGAACTTGACAGAATGATTCTGAGATTTGCCTGATGAATAAATTCTGGGAAAAAAATGCTTTGTGTTTGGGCAGTTACCACGAGAAGCTGCTGCGATTAAAGCAGGGTCGTACTGGCCCAGGAGTAGGATTGGTGAGGTAGAGACTCAAATCCCAGACCGACCCACCTGTACCAGGGCCTTTAGAATATATGAAGGCAGGCTTTCAGAACAGTGGGGAATGAAGGATGGCTGAAGGAATGGTGCGTGGAAATGGCTAATCATGTAGGAAAACAAGAAAGTTAGATCCCTTTCTAATACTGTAATTCAATATAACTAAGAGCAAAAACATTAAAGTCAAAATACTGTAATAAAATGTAGATGGGTACTTCTGTGATGTCAGGCTAAGGAAGGCCTATGACGCTAAGGACAGGATAAAAGGGATGGGGTATGGATCTCTTTGACTCTGTAACAATTTCTTAAATTCTGCTTGGCAGAAAGGAGATTGAAGTGGAACAAATGGGGAAGTAGTATTCATGGGATATGATAAAAACGGATGTCTTTAGTCCTCTGATATTCTACCATCTACTGGTAATTTCCAAGTTCACACATTTAGCCCTGATTTCTGGACCCTTTCACACCCCCTGGGTTAAGTGTTAAGTGAAAAACACTACACATAAAAGGCTACACATTTATATGAAATAGAACAGGTAAGTGAGAAGAGGGTGAGAGAGCACAGATTAGTGGGTTCTGGGAGGGGGTCACAGAAGGCAGTGGCTTACTGAGTCCATGTGTGTTGTTTTCCCTTTATCCTGTCCTCGACGTCTCCACCTGAGTGTGCAATGGGCATCTCAAACATGACTCGAAGAACCTAACTCCGGACCCGTCATTCCACTGTCCTCTGCCCGGTCCTGCAGTCGCCCCCTGGGTGGCCTCTGTTGGGAGTCCATCTGCTGGCTCTGCTCTCCATTTGGGTGCTTTAAATCAGGACAGCAGTGTCCGACATTTCGGTCAGACATCGAAAACGTAACTGGCAAAGTGCTTTGACATGATCTTTTCATTTTTTCTCTGCTTTTTCCATGATCAAGGTCAGAATCACATATCATAAAATTAACCATTTTAAAGTGAACAGTTCAACGGCATTTAGTACATTAACGGTGTTGTACAGCAATCCTCTCTGTCTGGTTCCAGGGTATTTTCATCACCCCAAAGGGAAACATGGACTCAGTAAGCCATTGCCCTCTGTGACCCCCTCCCAGAACCCACTAATCTGTGCTCTCTCACCCTCTTCTCACTTACCTGTTCTGAGTATTTCATATAAATGTGTAGCCTTTTATGTGTAGTGTTTTTCAAAAACTTAACACTTTTTTTTTTAAATTAATAAACCTTGTTTTTGTTTTTGTTTTTAAGTACTTTCTTAAATCACAAGGGTGGGGAGGGTAGGGAAGGGGGTAGAGGGAGCCCCTAACGCAGAGCTCAATCCCAGGACCCTGAGATCATGACCTGAGCCAAAGGCAGACACTTAACCTACTGAGCCACCCAGACTCCCCGTGTGACCACTGATCTTTTACCATAGTTTTGCCCTTTCCAGAACATCATATAGTATGCAGGCTTTTCAGCTTGGCTTCTACCATTTAGCAATATGCATTTAACGTTCCTCCATGTCTTTTCATGGCTTGATCACTCTTTTCTTTTTAGTGCTGAGTAATATTCCACTGTCTGGGTGGACCATGGTTTGTTTATCCATTTACCTGTTGAAGGATCTCTTAGCTGCTTCAAAGTTTTGACAATTACAAAGAAAGTGTTTATACTGTAAACATTTCTGGGCAGGTTTTGATGTAGATAAAATTTTTCAATTCATTTGCGTAAGTGCCAAGGAATGTAATTGCTGGTCAGAGTTCAGTTTTGTGAGCAAGAAAGTGAGAGAGAGAGAGAGAGAGAGAGAAGGAATTTTAAGAGTTCTTTGTTGTTTTGAATACCATGTGCACTGAGATGGTTTTCTCCCAGCTTGTGACTCGTCTGCTCATTCCCTTCACCTGCTGTTGGAGGGCCCATCCACGCCGCAGCACACATGGGCACTGCCTGGCTTCTTAGGGCCAGATCACATTCCGCTGTGCGAGGAGAGCGCATTCTGCCCCTCCAGCCCTCAGCGCCTGGACATGGGGGTTACTCCCCCTTTGGGCGCCTCTCTCTAATGCTGCTGTGGACTTTCGTGTGTGGGTGCGTGTTTTGCGTGAACGAGTTTTCTCTCGGGTATATACCTAGGAGTGGGATCGCTGGAACACAGATGGTCAGCACTTGGCAGAGCCTTGTCCGCACCATGGTACGTTCCCTCGGTTCCCTCCAGCAGCGCACGAGCGCTCCGGCTTCTCCTCCTCGCCAACATGTGCTCTTGTCTGCCTTGTGGATGGCTGCACTTGGGGTTTTGACTTGCATTTCTCGTGGCACTGAGGAGCTTTTCATGGGCTTGTTTGTGTTGCTTTCAAGACTCTTCGTTTTAACTTCTTCACTTCCACTTCCTACTTACACCTATGTGAGGAGTCACTGTATTTTTATAATCGTGTGTGTGTGTATGAAAGCTACTGTTTTCACCATTCTGATGCCAAAGAATTGGAAATATGAAGAAATATTAAGGAGGTTTTTAATTATTTTAAGGAGAATGCTGAGAACCTAAAATTAGGGTGAAAATGCTTCCACGGCGGGTTCTTCTGTGCTGTCTTGATTGCTGTGTGCCTGCATTTCCCCAGTAGCCATTCTGCTGGTTTGTGTGCTCTGTGTTCCTATTTCTTTCATGCCCTTCCCATGACTGTCAGCGTGAGCCTTCTCAGACGGTTTTCAGAAGGCTGTGTTTCTGCTTCAGAAATTAGTGTCCTTGATCTCCGTTTAGACCCGGCAACTTCTAAGCCAGAGCTGACCACAGTCACTGTCTATTGGCACAGATACGCTCCCTGCCCTTGCTAGGATGGTTCCCTACCTTCCAGTTCCTTATTTTTTTACCTGACATTTTCCTCCCTGCTTGGCTTCTGTATATTTCGCTATAAAAGGAGGACACACTGATTCTGGGAAAAGGGAAAAGTTTCTGTGGGAGTTCACATCTGGCAGCTTCTCTGGGCCCCTCCACCCTTTCAGCTCAGCTCTCTGCCCCACAGGGCTGACCTGCACGAGTTTGGTGCTCTCTGGCTTCTGCTTGGCCAAGAGCCATCCTCCCACAGCCTTTGGTTTGTATTTCAAGTACACGTAGACCACCTGGGGGTGCGTGGAATCCCATGCCAAGATTCCCGTCTATAGTCTGGCCACAGATGGGGGTGGAGAGGGAAGAGCATGAGATCAGGGCATTTGCTCCCCCCGACATATTTTCCCAGTGCCCCTCAGCCCTTTGTAATTGATCCCTAGTCTGAGTGCGCTGCTGGTCACAGGGGTTTGTGTACCACCCGGGGCCAGTGCGTCACTCTGCGTGACCCGAGACAGGAGCCTCCCTCAGGGTCACACTCGGGGCACCTGCTCACCTCCCCTTGTCTGGGCCCTTCCCTGTGCGTGCAACTTCCCACAGTCTTGTGAAGATGCAGTGTCCTGTTCAGTAGGCCTGGGAGAGAGAGGGCCTGTGGAGCAGCATTTCCAGTAAGATCCCGGGTGGGGTCCAGGCTGCTGCTGGTCCTCACCACACTTTGAATGGCGAGGGTCCATGCCGCAGTGGTGTTTGATAACGCTGACCCCCGAACACCTGACTGCCAGCAGTAGGGGGTACTTGGTTCCATGATAGCGCGCACTGGGTACCACATAGCCAGTGAGAAGTCATCTCACTCATTTATTGGATGTCCCTACGTGTTACGTACTTAGGATGCATCCGTGGAAAGAAAATCCCTTTCCTTTAGAGCTTGTACTCTAGTGTGGGAAATAGGTGGCCAACACAATCAACTCTTAACTTCTCCAGAACATTAGAAGGTGTGAGGTGCCGTGGGAAAAGGAAGGAGAGCGGAGGGAGGAGGCGGGGCGTGGAGCAGAGTGGCCTGGAGAGAGCCTGCTGTCAGAGGTGACACTTGAGCAGTGCGGGGAGGCCAGGAGCTAGCGGGGGGCATGGAGGCAGTGCTTCCCACAGAGAAAAATGCCAAGGGGCTGGAGCCTGGCAAGTGGGTGGCAGCTTGGAACCAGGAGAACCCCCCACTCTGCCCCAGAAAGGGGAAGGGCCTGAGAAGGGGTGCAGATCCAGTGGGGCCTTGTAGGTCCTTGGAGGGACTCTGGCTTTATGTCTGGGGGACACGGGCTCCATGTGACGGGTTTCCCCAGAGGAGTGACCCGATCGATTGGAGTTGGACATTCAAGGGTTAGTGACATTCAAGGGTTAGTGCTTCCCGTCGCTCGGGAGGGGGTGGCCGGGGTGTGAGGGGTAGAAATGGTGAGAAGTGACCGGGTTCTGGGAATATTTCAAAGGTGCTGATAGTGAAAATAATGTGTTTGAGGCATGGAAACATGCTTGTGATATGTTTAACCGAAAGAGGAGTGAGCTGCTATTCTTCAAGGTCCAAAGTTTGAGTGAAATAAGTAAGTACATACATACATGCGTGCATGTGGGGGGGTTCATGATTATAGTCACCAAAACATGGTGTATACGTATCTCTCATTACAGGGGATTTATTCTAGGGATGCCTAGGGGGCTCAGTCGGTTAAGCCTCTGCCTTCGGCTCAGGTCATGATCTTAGGGTCCTGGGATCGAGCCCTACGTCAGGCTCTCTGCTCAGCGGGGAGCCTGCTTCTCCCTCTCTCTCTGCCTGTCCCTCTGCCTCCTTGTGATCTCTCTCTGTCAAATAATCTTTACCAAAAAGGGGGGGGGATTTATTTTTATTTTTGCTTACTTAGTAAGCGCATGGGTTGCTTTCATCAAAAACAAAGACTCTAAACAACTTTTTCTGTGCAGTTTCACTGCAAGCCCTTTACTCCGTCACGGCCGCCCATTGGCAGTGCACTTTATAGATATTAACCTGTATTTCGTACTTTATTGTGTCTGCAACGTGCTTTTTAAATTTTTTTATCTTTTTAGTTAATTTTGTGCGTCGTCCAACTAGAATTCAAGACCCTTTGAGGTCCAGGAGGTCCTTTTGATTTTCTCTGTGCTCCACCTTGGACAGATTCTTCTAAGTGCTTATTGGACAAACTGTTCCAGCTCCTTTGAGGAAGGACTGGGCCCCTTCCAAAACGGTTTTCTTTTTCTAAATCTGTGGAGGTTCGTCATCGTATGATTGAAAGACCGAGAATGTCTCATTCTTCCTGGCGCTCAGCTCCTCACATGCTCCATCACCTTCCTGGGGCGCTCATCCTGTCCCGCTGGAAAGGTCTCAGCTCGCAGAAATTGTAGACCTGGGACCCAGTTTGCCCTTCCTGCTATCAATACTTTAGTTAGATCTGTAGCCCGTTCTATAAATAGTCTTGTCCCTGCAGTCGCAGAAAAACAGGGCCCTTGGGTCTAGTGGTGGGCGGGGTGCCGGTTCGAGGAGGAGGACCCAGCCGTGCGGGGAGCTGGCTCTGGGCTATTCAGACCAGCACAGGGGGAAGAGCCCTTCCAGCAAAGCCTGTCACAGGACCTCAGGCCGGACTTTTTATCATTACAAATAACATAGGAAGAGTCACTAAGAATTAAAATTACTTGTTTCAAGGCATGGTGGTGGTGGTTGGTTGCTGTAGTGTTCCTGAAAGGCTATTGTAGCTAATCTCTTAAACCGTATTGAATTCTGGTAAGTGTGAGGGAACTGGTATGAGGAATTCTGATGATAAATCCAGTGCTTTTCGGGTGGGGGGTGAGAGGGCCAAGGATGTTAATTTTATCCAGCTCCTCTGCAAGTCACTGTCTTTTTCTTTAGTGGGGCTTGAGAAAGGGCCTCCCTCAAGGTAGGTCTTGGGTTTGGGAGGTAAGAGTATGCAGATCTAAGGTCCCTGTTAGGCTGAATTACCACTTCTGGTTATCGGACACCTGCAGATGCTGGTTCAGATGAGAGGATGGTCTTTGAATTCAGAGACATGTGAGAGGGGGAACAAAAACCTTGCGAAAAGGGGTGTCCAGCAGCAACTTCATAATTTGCAAATAGAGCTGAAAAGTTATAAAACCAGAACATAGGAAAGCCAAGGAGGTAACATTCTAACATTTTTTAAGCTAAATTTATTAAGAAATTGTCACATCATTCTGAATCTTTTCAGTCTGTGTGCCTTTATTACATTTTTACCTGGTTCTAGTTGGTGCGTCCTGGAATGCCAGTCCTGGGAGGATGTGCGGGGACCTGACCTCCTGTGCCTCGTATCCCAGAGGCCCGGCATGGTGCGGGCATATGGGAGTCATTCATATATTTGTTGGACGTACAAGTAAGTGCTTTTAGAGGAAAGAAGTCAGAAAAAACTCGAAAATCCAATTTTAATTTTGATGATCTCATAAAATATTTTTCGTGTTTTAATAACATGAAGGTCAGGACTGTCGTGTATTTCCTGGCCGTTAGTCCTGTGCTAGTAGGAAAGGGAAGGAAGAAGAATCGCCTGCCTGGTCTTGTGTAGAGCTCTCTTGGTAAGGTGGAGTGGAAGTGGAACAGAGGGCGCAGAGGGTAGGACACCTGCACAAGCCACCATTACCCCCCTCCCTCACCCCAGGAGTGTTCAGGGCCAGTCGCTCTGCCTTGGGCCACCCGCTGAGTTAGCAGGGAGCTGCAGCCTTGTTTCTTTATATACAGCCCTACGTACGGATTGGGAGGTGTATGAGTATCTGATAAAGGGGGTTCTGTCTTCATTATTCCATGTAACTGAAAACACGTGGGTTTAATTCCTCTCTGCGGTCAGTTGAGGGCCAACATCCATGTTCTCACAGTTGTGTTTACGACCTACCGAAAGGAATGCTAGTGGATTAGTTCGTCCATGAGATCTTTCTGCAGGGGGGCAGGATGGGGGGGGGGCGCCTTTGGGCACCTGAGCACGGGAAGCAGCAGGTTTCCCACTGTTGAAAGAAGGGGTCTCCGAAAATAAAGCCCAAGTGATCCTAACGCTTTTCTTTGTCAGCCTGTCTCAGTGGGATGTCGATAATCTAAAAATCTTCACAAAAATTTTTAAGCCTATGTACAATAAGCAGAACATTAATCAGAAAATCATTCATCTTTCGCTTAAATCACATTTTGTAGAACGTGTGGGATTCCCGTGGAGTTTTGTCTGTGTTCATTAGACTGTGGCTGCAGTTCCATCTTTTTTGAGGTACAAGGTCAAAGCCACGGTGGTCAGTTAACCGGGCGAGCATAACTGATTTGTGGGAGCAGGTCTGGACGTCACACAGCTGGCAAAGACTCCCAGAGGAAGCCAGCCCTGCTGATAACTGCGGGGAGAGTGCTGCAGGCAGGGGGAACAGTGACTGCCAAAGCCCAGAGGCTGGGTTGTGCCCTGGCATTGGATTGACAGGGCAAGGTCATTGTGGGTGGAGTGTAGTCAGCAAGGGCAGGGATGGGGAAGATCATACACGGTCTTAAAGGCCACACTAAGGATTTCACGCTTAAAACCAAGTTTGATGGGGAGCTCCTGGGAAGTTTTCAGTAGAGAACCAAAATGATCTGACTTGTGTTTGTAAAGGGATTGCTCTGGGTACCAAGTGGGGAAATGGGACTATGGGCCAGAGGACGGGGAGGGGGAGATCACTTGGAGGACCTCAGGAGTCCGTGCATATTATTACTGATAGTTCAGTTAGGTTGGGATCAGGGGACGTGGGTTTTTCATCATCTTGCTGGCCTCAGTCTTCCCATCTGTGAAATGGGGGTAATAACTGTAGCTGTCTTCTGGTTGCCCTAAGAATCAAGTGAGTTAATGCCTGTCAGACTGGTCCCTAGACATAGTTAGGGTTCAGTGAACACTGGCTTCATTCTTAGCCTTATTACTACCAGCTGCTACCTTTCTCCCCAGAGCAGCCCCAAGCATGAATTTGATTGTATTCACTCTGTGTTTTGATACTTTTAGTACCTGTGTATGTATCAGTAATCAATATTTATTTCACGTGTTTGTAAGAGTTTATATAAGGAGCACCTGGGTGGCTCACTTGATTAAGCGATTCTTGATTTTGGCTCAGGTCACCGTCTCAGGGTCATGGGATTGAGCCCCACATTGGGTTCCACACTCATCTCCAAGTCTGCTTGGGATTCTGTCCCGCTGCCACTACCCCCCAGCATACATGTGCATGTGTGCGCACACACATGTGCGAGCATTCTGAAATAAATAGTGAAGAATTTATATAAACGGCCTTTTGAGTATATTATTTTAGAAATGGTTTTGCTCAGCAGTATGTTTGCATCCTGTCCATGTTGGTACCTACAGATCTAGCTTGTTACTTGAACCATCGTGCTAATTGCGTGATTTCTAATCTCTTCCTATTAACGCGGAGCAACATGGCTTCCCGATTTCCCTGTGACCGGCAGAGCCATCCTATGTGTCCTCGTCCATGTCTGTGGAAACTGTGGCCACAGTTTCTCCAGAGCATTGCTTACACGTGGACTTGCCAGGTCAGGTCTGTGCATCCGTAGCTTTGCGGAGTGTTGTCAAATACCGCTCCTCGTGGAAAGTCTTAGCGAAGCTATTAAATGAACTGGAGAACTATTCCTTATTTCAGCTAAGTGAAAAATTCCCTGTGTATGTGTTTGAGTGGACAAAGTATTGGGACTTGTCAAGTACATGAGCTAGAGGAGCCTAGGAAATTCACCCAGATTTGTTTTAAGTGCGAGTGGTAAGACACATTGACACGGAGATGGCGGTCATGAAGGAAGAAGTTCATACTGACTGATCTTCAGCACAGGGGCACGGCCCACCTGTCAGGGCCCCCAGGAAGCACCAGGGTCCATCAGGAGGCAGAGGAGGAAGGAAAAGCATGGCCGGGAGCCTCGGTGGTACTTTTGTGGGAAAGAGTGAGCAGAGCAGGATGAGAAGCACCCTGAGATGGGGAGAGAGTTGGCAGGGATGGTCCCTGCTTGTCCAGTACCTGGCCTTGCATGGTTGGAACAGGGGGATCCTGCCTCCTGGGCTCCGCATTGGCTGGTTTGTCTATGAGAGGGAGTTAGCTAGCCCTGGGGGAGGCCATCCCTCCAGGATTGCAAGCCCCACAGATGTCTGGGCATCATGAATACAGAAAATAGAGAACACAATTAACACAAGAAGAAACAACTCAAAGATAGCTGTGACCTAGACTAGGAATGCCCAGAAACATGAAATTGCTCTTTTTTTCCTCCTCCTGCAAGCCTGTTGGCCCTCATAGTTCAGGTGGTAGGAGGTCCTTCTGGAAGGGCCCAGCTCAGGCTCCACCCCTGGAGACTCCCGATTCTGTGGGTCTGAGGTTCAGCCTGGGCATCAGGATGTTTAAAACTCCCTAGGTGACTCTCCCAGCAGCCAAGGCTGAGAAAGTGGTCTGCAGAGAGAGGACCCTGAAAACTCATTCACAGGACTTTGTAACATCAGATACACTCACCTTGCAGGGAAGAAGCAGAAGTCACAGGAGTCAGCAAATGTTCTCTGTAAAGACAGTATTTTAGGCTTTGAGGGCCAGGAGTCCATATCAAATCTATTACGTAGATTATCCATGTAATAAGAAAGAAAATTTAAATGAATTTTTTTGCTGATAAAATCCAAAGTGTAACAATGAGACTTGTTACGTAGTTTTATGTAATACGGGTGTACTCTCAAGAAGAGGATTCTCGGGGGCACCTGGGTGGCTCAGTGGGTTAAGCCTCTGCCTTCAGCTCAGGTCATGATCCCAGGGTCCTGGGATCGAGTCCCACATCGGGCTCTCTGCTCAGCAGGGAGCCCGCTTCCTCCTCTCTCTCTCTCTCTCTGCCTGCCTCTCTGCCTACTTGTGATCTCTCTCTGTCAAGTAAATAAAATCTTAAAAAAAAAAAAAAAAAGGATTCTCGGGGGGGGTGGTGGATGACATTGACTTTAATTGGGGTTCAAAGCTAGTGTTCCTACCATCGAATCAGATGCAGATATTCATGTCAAAGAATCATTCTTAGCTCACAGGCCAAAGTCAGAAGATAGGATGGGTTTGGCCTGCAAGCCTCCATCTGCAGACCTGCCCCACCCCAGGCGAGCCAGCTGAGAGCGTGGAGTTCTGAACTGGGACCAGGAGGGCCTGCCGCTCCCTGTTTCTGCTCGCAGGTGTGACAGCGTTCCCTCTGCTCTGGATGGTGCTCAGCCCAGGGTGGCCCAGGGAAGAACATTCTGTATATTTTTTGGTATTGTGAGAGTGCGATGTAGACCCATTTGTGGTACCTCGAGGTTTGTGTTTTCCCCCGAGGTTCAGACGACTGCACGCTGCTTGCCAAGGGTCAGCTCCCGAGCACCGGGAGCCTCCGGTAAAGATGGTGCTAGAACTTTCACTTTGCCCACAAGTACAAGAAGCCCGTTCCCTAAAGTGTCCTCTCTGCCCTGAACCACCACTGTGTGTTGAGGGCACGTACAAATAGAACCCTCTGTTCTCTTGTCTTCTTGACGGATGGTGGAAAAATCTGAAAGCACCTCTGTACATGCGGGTAAACTGATAACCCAAAGAGCCCCGCTCCCAAGTGGGCTATTTCTGAATCCACTTTGGCACATTTTTAAGATTGTTTGGTGAAATGACACTAACATTACATTTCTCCTAGTCCTAAGTTATGGTTTGTAATATCTTTAAACCATAGTCCAGGAAAATTGCCAACACCCTGCACCTCGGCAGCCTGTGGAGTCTGCACCCACAAGGCTCGACTGCGTTCTCCACTCCCCCCCCACCCCCTCCCTGCTGGCCACGCTCCAGCCCCTCCGGTGTTTGGTTTCAGTGTTTAGAAACTGCTAAGCTCAGGGCCTTGCTTCCCTTCTGCTAGGAAAGCCCAGCCTGCCGCTTACCGCATGGCTGGCTCCTTCCTGCCCTCCAGGTTAGCTGGTCACCCCACTGGCCTTCCCTGACAGCCCTGCTGACAGTGACCTTCTTCCTCATTCTCTCTGCAGACCCGTTAGTGCCTGGAGAGCACTCGTCCCCTCCCAGGGCTGAGTTGCTGTGGTTTCTTCTCTCTCTCTTGCCTTCTCTTGATTCGTCTCTCCCCTTGCCCTCCTCGTGAGCTGCAGAGGGCAGCGGCCTGTCTTGTCTCTGCCATAATTTGCGTACCTGCCACAGTGCTGGCACCTGGTGGCTTTGACAATGACCTGAACTTGACCGAAGGGGCTCCCCGCCACAGGAGAGAAATGTATTCCTCGTTGCTGCCTGTGGTATAGCATCCCTACGGTGTGTCCGGCGTAGAAATAAAATGGCACATGCGTCCCAGGCACTGTGCGGAGAATACGGGGCCTGGTGGGTGCCATGGCGAGGGAAAGGTGAGCCGAGGGCTGTGTGGAAGAGGGAAAGGTGGGGGGTAGGGGCACAAGGCTCAGGAAGGTGCTTAGGAGTTGTGGGATAGCACAGGGAACCCCTCTTCCTGTCAAACATAGGCTGGTAATCTTTTACAGGTAGAAAAAGCGGATATGTATAAGGAATTCCTGTCTGGAGGGTGATTTGTGGCTGCACCTTTTAGAGGTCCTTCTAACTTTGAAATTCTGTGAAATTCTGTGCCATGAGAAAGTGGGAAAAGGAAGTAAGGAGGTTTGTGGTGGGAACTGTGGTTTTCGGTAGGACAGTTGGCTGAGGCCTCACTGAGAAGGTAGCTCTGGAATAAAGACTTGATGTTTGGGGAAGACCCCCGGAGAGTGTTGAATTTGCCCCCGACTGGACTTGTGAGCCAGCATTGGGAGAGTCTTTTCTTCTGGTGTCTTTTGTTGTCCTCAGTTGAGGTTATGGGGTTCGTGGGGACAGAAGTTGACTTGCATGCAGCAGGACAGAGGACAGAAATTGGACGTCTGCTGCTGGGCTGAGCACACACACGCCGAGTGCCACTACGGCTGCCACCACGGCCCGGACTGCCACCGCTCTATGCGCCCAGCCAGAGCCGGCTGGAGCCAGGCACCGCTTCCGGAACGGCTCCAGCTGGTCCACGAGTCTTTGCAGACGGGCGGACCCAGCTGTGGCCTCAAATCCCAGTCTTGTGACTAATCCCAGTGCCTCCTGATTTTCCAGTTCTGCTCTTAAACCTCACACCGGTGGATTGCCTGCGTTTTCATCTTGTTTTTCCCTCCCGCACTGCTTGGCCCCTCCTTTCGGGCCTGGCCACTTTTTCCCATCTCAGTGCTCTCCCTGAATGACTGTCATTTCGTCCCCAGCGTCTTCCTCTGGAAGGGCCACAGGTACAGTCGGTCTCTCGGCACGAGCTGGGCTTTACTTGCAGGGACAGCAAATGTCCTTGGTGTCTGTAGCCCCTGTAGCATGGGGCACCCAGTGGGTACTCTGCGTCCTCTGCCCCAGGGAGGGGGCTACCTAAAGAAATTGGTGCTGTGAGCGTATGTTCTCATCTACTCGTTAAATAATTGACACCGTCAAAAACGTCATCCTGCTGAGAAAGAGCATTCTGTTTCATCAAAGCTGATACATATTTACAGTTTCGAGGCTATAACCTCTTCTTATTGGAGATGAAGTCATTATGTTTTAAAAGTCACTCACTTCTTCTGATTTTGTGTATGTGCCATTGACCCTGGAATGTCGCAGGTTTAGACTACAGTCCACTTATACATGCTTTTGTGGGTTTTTTTTTAAAGAAATACAACACTGTATGTGCATTTTTCCTTCTTGATGATTTTCTTAATACTTTCTCTACAACTCACTGCTGTAAGCATACAGTACAGAATCCATAGAACGTGCAGAATGTGTTAGCTGGGTATTTGTGTTCTCCCTAAGGCTTCCTGTCAAACAGCAGTAGTCAAGTTTTGGGTGAGTCACAGTTACGCATGGATTTTCAACGGTGTAGGGGGGTGGGGACGGGGTCGGCACCCCTAACCTGCACTTTGTGTACAAGTCAGGTGTGTTTATCCTCAGATCCATCTACCGATGCTCGGTAACTGTGACTGTTTACCAGCTTTATCCCTAGTGAAAGGTGCAGGTTTTGCGGTGCGTTGCTTGTCTTTTTCTGTGCTCCCCGCCCCTCAGGTTATCTAGATGGCCTTGGAAGATCACCGTGAATGTTTGTGTGTTCACCTGGCTTTGGCAGTGCAGTCAGGGAAATCTGGTGTGTCTGAACGGTTTTAGGAAATTGTAGAGGTCTAAAGACAATGTTGGTGTCTTAGCAGCTTTAAAAGAAAAAGAAAGCAAGCTAAGGAAAACACTGCCTCAATGATTTATCATAATTTTGAGGAAAAGCAGATGTGTGTTTTTAAGGAGATATTTCTACTTACTTGAAAACTAAAAATAGTTTGTTGTTTTTTTTTTAACGGAATTAGTAATACAAGGATTAACTTAGTCTGCAGGTTTCTGGTGAAGAACGGTCTGGAACACTGGTTGTATTTAGCACTTGAAAACCTCTTGGACTACCTCTCCTGTAGTTGTAGTGTGGCCTTACTAAGGAAACTCTGGGAGGTTCCTTCCAATCTCTAAATAACTAATGCTTTCTGTGTTAAATGTCAGGTTTCCTTTGGTTTTATATGGAAGCAGTATGTGACTTTTTACCTAGTTCTTTATGGAGGGTGCTTTTTTTTTTTTTAAAGATTTATTTATTAGAGAGAGAGAATGAGTGTGAACAGGGAGGAGGGAGCAGAGAGGGAGGGGAAGCAGACCTGCCTCTGAGTGCAGAACCTGACCCTGGGCGGGGGCTCCATCCCAGGACCATGAGATCTAACCTAAGCTGAAACCAGGAGTCAAATGCTTAACCGACTCAGCGTCCCAGGTGCCCTCTGGATGGTGCTTGCTATGGCCTGTGGGGCTGTGTTTAAATGGTCAGCAGAACCCATTTCGGGGGAGCGAGCCCCTGCTTCCCATCTGTGCTGCGGGAGCACTTGTCTGAGGGCCCGGAACTACCAGCACGACCCCAGTGCTGGCCCAGCAGAGCCTCCCTTAGGTCCACCCAGTGGAAGGGGTCAAGTGTTGCTCACGGGGGCTCACAGTTCAGTTTACAGCCCCTTCTTTAGAGCTCTCCAGCCTGTGAGTACGGGCAGTGGTCTTGCAGGTACGCTGGTTTCACACTGCTTCTCTGAGTTCCTTTACTGGTCAGGAATAAGATGGAGCTGAGTAACAAGCAGTGTTCTCTGACTCCCCTTCAAAGTGCTCCCGCTTTCATCTGTGTTGGGGATCCCAGGGCGGGCGTGGATACACTGGGGTTTTGGTAGCTTTGTTGCTCTTAGTCTTCCACGCCTGCTGGCCCAACACCTACAGCGGCGCCTCCAGGCTCGGTCGCAGTGCTGCGGGGCTGGTGTTAGGGAGAACCAGGTCGGCAGCTGCAGCCTCGAGTACCAGCTGGGACCTTCTTTCTGGGGCTGACATCAATGCCTGGCCTGGGGACCTCAGGCTGGGGCTTCCGCCAGCTCTGTATTCCCAGCCACATTCTCAGCTCCTTTTGCTGTAGAAGAGGAAGTCTCCTCGCTTGACTGTGCGAATGTCCTCATTGTTTCTGGTCCTGTGCGTACTGTCTAAAATGGCCGAGCTGCAGGCCTCAGTATCCCCTGTTGAAGGGCATCTTCCCTGGACCATCCTTCCCTGTTTGTTCTTATCATCTTTCCAGGGACAGCCGGGATGGTCTGCTGGTCAGGAGTAGGTCTAACACCGGAAGACTGCTCCAAGTGCATTATGATTTTAGATAATTATTTGTATCTTACTAATCACAGAAGCATTTGTATATTTTGGAAAGAAGCGATACACAGATGTGGGGCATTTCTTTGATTTAAACCTTCATACTGAAGTTTTAATTTACTTGCTACAGTAAATTAAGCTATCTCTTTTGTTGAACTTTTCCTGTAAACTGGCTTTTTATCTTGGACGTATAGAAAGATCATTTTTAGAGGAATTTCCAGACCCATTATACAACTAAATTACTCTCAGGTAATACACGAGCCAGTGTTGAGTTATTAATCTCAGTAATGACTCCTCGTGTAAGGAGGTAAGATTTCCAGTGAGAAGTAATGTGAAGTGACTGATGACGTTTGGTGTGCACTGTTTGATCAGTTTGGGTACAAGACTTGTCTAGTTGTTAGTATGCACGTACTTTCTTCATGTATTCCTCACTGCACCCTCAGAGGTAAGCAGAAGGGTAATTTTTGTTTAGCACATGAGGAACCTGAAATTCAGGCATTTGTCCTCTCAACAAGTAGACTGCCTACTGTGTGCCAGGCCCCGGGAATGGAATATGGGAGTGAACAGAACAGACCAAGGTTCCCACCCTCAAGGGCATTCTAGTCCCCTGGGAGGAGAAAGCTAATACACAAGATGAATAAATGGACTATAGGGTTCATTAGTCAGCTAGTGTTCAGTGCTAAGGAGGGATATAAAGTGGGACAGGAGAGGTGGTGGGGTGGCAGAAGGTCCCAGTCATATATAAGATGGCCAGTGGAAGGCCTTGCTAAGAGGCTGATCTTTGAATAAAGAATCAAAGGAGCTGAGGGGGAGTGTATTATCTAAGGCAATCAAGGGATATGTGGGGCCAAAGGGAATGGAAGGTGTTAAGCACTGGGAACGGAAGGTGTAAAGGCCCTGAGGCAGAAGCAGGAAAGCCGTGTGATTGTAATGGAGCCAAAGGGAGAGATGAGGAGGAAGTAAAGTCTGAGAAATAACAGGGTCAGGTCAGGTGGGACCTTCTGGGCCTTTTTAAGGACCTGGGCTCTAACTCTCATGAGACAGGGACTCCTGTAGCATCTGAGCAAAGAGAGCCATGAACTGACTTATTTTGAAGATAGACTGGAGGAGACGCCTGCAGATGTGACCTGCAGAGTGCCCCGAGGGAACTTTCCTGTGGGCAGAAGGGTCCCCGAAAGCGCGC
Organism: Meles meles; assembly: GCF_922984935.1. Taxonomy (NCBI): domain Eukaryota; kingdom Metazoa; phylum Chordata; class Mammalia; order Carnivora; family Mustelidae; genus Meles; species Meles meles. Next base: position 14,849,988 of record NC_060086.1, read on the forward strand.
TGGGCCAGATGTGCAGCGGGGCCGTGCTGGTCTGTGTACAGTGCTGGATGCCACTGCCCGTTAGCTCTGCATTGGTATCTGAAAAAGGAGGTGGTGGAGTGTGAGTCAGTAGGAAACACATGCACAGAGTCACGAAATACATAGTGAAAATCCTGGCGGCCCCACAGGCAGGGCCTCCGTGTAGCAGCTGGAGCACGGGAATGCAGGAAAAGGTGCGACTAATAACAGGGCTTGTAGGTGCTTTGACCTTGTTTAACCATAGTTCCTCCTCTGCGGGGCCAGGAAGCCGGGTTTGTGATGTTCCAGCAGCTCCTGATGGCACCAGCAGCCACCTCCCTGTTGCCCCCCTGCCCAGGTGTGTGCACGCCGGAGACTTGACCTGGAAGGGTCTCCGCAGCTGAGTGGGAGTCTGCCTCGTGCTGCTCTCAGATGTATGACACGTCCACATGCATTTTTGTGCTGCTTGTGTTCTGCGGTGGTAATTTTATCTTCTTTTCCCCTTTCTCCAGTTAGTCTTGTAGCCAGCCTCAGACTTCGTCGGGTGTCTTAGGAGAGGGGGATGAGAGTGGTCAGCAGGCTGGTGTGCTGTCCCGGCGATCTTTCTGCCTCTTGCCGTTTATCTTAATGCCTCACCATTTCGATCGGTCTCTGTACAGATAAGACTGGGCGTTAGCCCTCCCATCAGATTCACTGCTCTCCTGATGGGGAAGCTTCTAAGATCTCAGGCTAAAAGGTTTTACCTCTTCTCTCTGCCTTCATCTAAGATGCTTTACTGGAAGTACTGGCTGATCTTCACTCTCTGATTGGAAGCAGACACTTTAGAAATCAAGCATTTTTATTAATGGTTACTTCATGACTTGAATCGCTTTTTAAATAACTCACTTTTACTCATCATTTGATGTATTTGGCTTATTATTCATGTTTTATTATTAATAGAACTTAGAGGAGAAATGCTTCTATAAAAGCTTGCTTGAAGTATAGAAGCCAAATGCCTAATAATGTACTATTTTTTCCACACTTTGGGTTGTCAGTATCTATGTGTATGTGTTGTGACACACACATACACACTAAATTTGCTTCATTTTTTTCTTTTTCATTTTTTTAAGATTTATTTATTTTAGAGAGAGAGCTTGAGTTGGGGCTGAGGGAGAGAGAGAATCTCAAGCAGACTGTGCTCAGCACACAACCCGACATGTGGCTTGGATCTGACGACCCTGAGATCATGACCTGAGCTGAAATCAAGAGCCAGATGCCCAACCGACCGAGCCCCTCAGGCATCCCATAAATTGGTTTCATCTTCAGTTTGGTAGTATTTGGAATTTCCCTTGGAACTATGGATTGAGGATGTGACTGGTTAAATATTATTGTAGAGCAATTTTAGCAAAGCCGAACAACCGATTAAAAAAATCAGTTTCAGGAAAATGAAATTTACCAGCTATAAATATGTGTACATTGGTACAGCCTTTCTGGAGAGCAATTTAGTATAATACTTATCAGGAGCCTCAAAAATGTACGCATCCTTTTGACCCAGCAATTTCATCATGCGACTTTGAGGAATCTGTCACAGGACAGGAGTCTGATACGTGCAGATGTTCCCGTCCATCTGCGGAGCTCCCGGCCTTGTTGTTCATACTTTCCATGCTTTGGAAACAACTCAGAGGTTCAGCAACAGAGGATCCGCCTAATTATAGCCCTCCCCATAGGTGGGATTACTACACAGCATTTACAGATCCTGAGGTTTTGAAACAGTTAATGACCTGGGAAGTGTTTATGATATAGTGCTAGAAATGTTTTTGAAGACTTAGAAGATGTTTATACATACATACACAAAGACAGTTCTATGAAGAACAAGACCGATAACATTCTGCGTTAACAACAGTCATTTCTAAATAGTAATATTCTTGAGGACTTAATTTCCTCTTAATGTATTTCTGTATTTCCTCTGTTCTCTATGCTCAAAATATTTTTGTAATCGGAAAGAAACAAACTGTCTGAAGAAATGTTCACGTGAGTGATTCAGTCCAACAGAAATATAATGTGAGCCACCAATGTACTTTAAATTAGCCATGCTAAGAAAGGCAAAACAAAGAAAATTAATATATTGTGATAACCCGAAATATCAAAACATTATAATTTCAACGTGTGATCATTATTAAAAACTAAAAGACATTTGTGTTTATTTTTCATAAGTCTTTGAGAGGCAGTATGTGTGGATAACACTTCTCCACTCAGACTGGCCACTCTTCCACTGTTCAGTCGTCATGGACGGTTAAGGACCTCTGTGTTGGACAGAGCAGCCGTCGAATGTTCTAATTTTGTGCCCCCAAGGTCATTTACGTGAGTGAAAGGTTCTTACTGTTCAGAGATTAAAGTATGATCCGAACTCACTAAATTTTCTCTAACTTAGCCAGGTGTAGGCATATCCCATGCTTCTAGATTTTAATTACTCTTTCTTTGTTTGTTTGTTTTAAATCTTACAGAGAATACCAGAAATGTCAGGTCCTCAGAGGTCAACTCAGATCTGGTTGTAGTCTTGGGCCTGCTGTCAGCTGTGCGAAAGACAGGAAGCAGACAGACAGCTTCTGCCTCCTGCCTTTGTGCCTTCACTTCCCTGATAAACCCATAGAGGAATAGACTATAGGTAGATAAGAAACACCACCTGTAGAACCTCAGAATCACATTTAACTGGCTGTGTGACTGAGCTTCAGTGTTTCCCATCTGTAAAAAGGGCACACTCCTGCTCACCTTACAGTGTTACAGATGAGCTCATGGACGTTAAGCACTTGACGCAGTATTATTCACATGGCAAGTACTTTGGTATGAGTGATGTTACTGTCACGTCCCTGACCCAGCCTCTGGCTTGCTGAGAGAGCATGACTTTTGTGCATGTCTGCATCTGCTCATTGGACGCCCTGATCAGAATTTAAAGGATTTGTGGAAAGATAGCATTTTCGTGACCTCCATGTTGTTGTTTCCCACCATATGCCAAGGCCCCGAGCTTGACTAGGCTGGACACAGCAGCTCTTTTCCGGGACTGGCTTCTGATGTGCGCGTTACACCCCCGACCTCGGGACGAGTGGAGAGGCAGTCTTTCTGCAGCCCGTGTTCACTGCTTGTCCTGACCAGAATCTGCAGGGTAGAAAATATCATGAGATGTGTGCCCGGACCTCTCCTCACTGTCCAAGATGACCCTGACAGTTGGGCCAAGGTTGTGTTTCCTCAAATGCAGTCTAGTGGCCCGATTTTCTCACACCCCCTCCCTTAACCTCTTTCCACACTGTTATCTGTTCTTCCCCAAACCCAGCTCCTTACTGTTTGGAGTTCTGAGCCTCAGCTCAGTCCTGTTAGCTTTGAAGTGGTAGAGGCACAAGAGAGGGCCCACCCTAGAGCAGAGACCACGCAAGTCTGGCCAAGTCTGGCCCCGTGGCTCTCTGAGCACAGTGCACGGCAGAAAATACATCTTACCCAGAGCGGGTGCCTATGCAGGTGCCTGGACATACACAGACACGTCCATCTGTGTATATACCTCTCCCTGTGTATGCAAGTCTTGCTTTAAAACAATTTTTTTTTTAAATATTTTATTTATGTTTGAGAGAGAGAGAGGAGCACAAAAGGGTAGAAGATCAGAGGGAGAAGCAGACTCCCCATGGAGCTGGGAGCTGGATGCGGGACTCGATCCCAGAACTCTGGGATCATGACCCGAGCTGAAGGCAGTTACTTAATGAGCTGAGCCACACAGGTGCCCCTAAAACAATTGGATTTAAGTAGGCTCCACACCCAGCATGGAGCCCCTCTTGGGACCTGAACTCACAGCCATGAGATCAAGAGTCAGACGCTCAACCGACTGAGCCCCCCGGGCACCCTAACACAGAATTTCTGTGAAACTCTTGCTGCTACTATTACAGGTTATTCGGATATTTACTGTAATGTTCTATTCCATTTTTTTAAAAGTTCACTGTGCGGATCCTGACTTGAACTTTGAAAACACTGAATTAATTAGCACACTGAGCTGTGTTCCCAGTGTGTAGTGTTTATGGGATCTCCCCCCTCCCCCCACCCTGGAGTGATATTTTGTATTTATTGTTCTTTATTATTTACTTGGACAAGAAGGTTTCGTTCCCCCTTGCGCCAGGGCTTGTCTTTATAACACTTAGTAGCTGTTTAGTCCAAGCCGATTCCCAGGTCCCGAGCCTGCCACTTGAAAGAGAGGAGGAAAGGTTGCTCCCTGCGCGGCTCCAGGAGGCGACTTCAGAAGCCTGCAGCCTGTGGGCTCTCGAGTTCTGACATTCAGCATGGGTTTTCACATTCCATTTGAGGAGATCTGAGGAATTCTGAACTGATGTTGAATTCCTTGTTTGCTTATTTATTTTTTAGCTTTTAGGAGCACCAGCCTTTCCTGGGTACCCGGAAAAAGCTCGTGATTGACAGTTTGCTTCTCCACTGTGCTTCCTAAATCCAGAGTTTTTCTTACAGTTCCGTTTCCTTAACGTGTTGCCTTGGATTTCCTGCTGTCCAGTTAAATTTAATTTGTCTTAAACTTACCCAGATCTCCCCCATCCCGAGCCAAACCGTCGTCTGGATTCAGCTCGGGAGAGCTGATTGGTGGTTTAGTTGTGCATTCTCTCCGCTTGTCCCACTCTCCACATTTGGTGACTTCTTTCTCTGGCTGTTCATTCTCGTCTTCCTTTTGGGGGGTGGGGGGCTTCTGAATGCCCCCCCCCACACCTGCACTGGCTCCGTCCCACCACTGAGTCTACAGGCAGAGGCTCCTTCCAGACCTGATGTTTCCTGCTCCCTCCGAGTACACACAAATACACACACCCACCCACCCACCCCCTCCAACTCCACAGCTCTCTGCTCCTCTCCCCTGAGGGGGTAGTGCCCGGCCACCTCCTCCTGCCTCTGAATATGGCCTCTGCACGTGGTGCTTTGTGCTGCTTCTTGGGGGCCCCGCGTTTACCACCTTCCTGGTCCCACCACCTTCCCTGGCACTTGTCGTTGTCTGAGGGACGTCTCAGTGTAGAACTCCCAAGGTGGCTTTCCTGGCCAGTGACGGGTGAGGACCAGCCTGTTCTGTTACTGGGTTTGTTCCCAGGAGCCCCGTGGGGAGGCACGGTGGGGGAGGGGACTGGCCCAGGAGGCCGCAGTCCCTGTCCCAACAGTAGTGGCGCTCTGCGGACCTGGCTGTCCGCTTGCCGCTTCCCCTTCTCACTTGTTCTCTGACCTCTCAATTAGAAGCTCGCCTTCGCTTCAGTTTCAGAGAGAAACTAAGAGGAGCCATCTGCCTTTGCTTGCTGGACTCATTAACTTAAAGAAATGTATCCTGTTTACATTTCTGGCAGCATTTCTTTTATTTGGATGGCAGCCAAAAGCAAACAACTTGGCCCTCGTGGGCTTAAAAAAAATAATGTAAGAAAAAGAGCTTTCCAAGTAGATACGTTGTTATCTGATTGGGGAACATTCTAAACCTTAACATGTCCTTAATGTCACTGTTTCATTCTGTAGAAAAAGCTAATTTGATCTAGCATGTTCGATCTATCTCAGCTTTAGTATTTACTGTGGGAAGATTTTAGTAAGGAATGACCGAAAAGATTTGGTTTGATTAGGGGCTAAACAAACAACATTTATTTTGAAATGAGATAACAGGATTTGCAAGTTTTGGTCTCCATCCAGTAAAACTGAAAAGCCCCCAAATCTACATCCCCAGCACACAGGGAACCTATTCTTTGACTAGAAGTTTAAATTGCTGGATTTATAAGTTGTCTTAAAAATGTGCTCTTTGAACAGTCTAAAGTGTTACATAGTATCAAGATGAAGTCACCAAACTGCTAAAGCCTTTAACTGTTCATATTTGTGTAACTGAATAAGGGGGATAGTTCTCAAAAAATTAATACTTCCGTAACATTGTTACTGAAAGAAGAGTTCTCCTTAAAGCCATTATTTAGACAAGCAGATTGTCTCCTGCCTTCATTTTTTTTCCTTTTCTTCTGAGTGTATACGGATTTTCGGGATTTTCTGGACTCTGTGTTTCAGGAAATAGATTTTTCATCACAAAAGAATGAGGCGAGGTGTTTTATTTTTTGTCATATGCCTGCTGTATAGCAGTATCTTTCTTTGAAGACATCAGCAGCTCTATAATGATGGTGAACCCGCGTAGCTATCAGTTCTGCTAAAGTATAGTATATAGAGCATTTCCAACGATTTTATGCTCTCTAAAAAGCAAGAAAAAGACTCCAATTTTAGGCAGATGTCCCAAAGTAGAAACCTCTCCTTTACCTTGATTTTGGATGTTCAGAACAAAGTTGGCAGAGAGTATTTTTTTACTAGGATAAATTTAAAAGGGCAAGAGGAAGCTCTTTTTTCTTGATGCTTTTTTCCCCTCCAAATGAAGAGACTAAAATATAGAAAACAGTCCATAGTTAACTGGTATAATCCAAAGTTCATCAGTTTTGTCAATTTCCTTGGATTTTTTTTTTAAGATTTTATTTATTTATTTGACAGAGAGAGATCACAAGTAGGCAGAGAGGCAAGCAGAGAGAGTGAGAGGGAAGCAGGCTCCCTGCCGAGCAGAGAGCCCGATGCGGGACTCGATCCCAGGACCCTGAGATCATGACCTGAGCCGAAGGCAGTGGCCTAAACCACTGAGCCACCCAGGCGCCCCTCCTTGGATTTTTTTTTTAAAGATTTTATTTATTTATTTGACAGACAGATCACAAGTAGGCAGAGAAGCAGGCAGAGAGAGAGGAGGAAGCAGGCTCCCCGCTGAGCAGAGAGCCCGATGCGGGCCTCGATCCCAGGACCCTGAGATCATGACCTGAGCTGAAGGCAGAGGCTTTAACCCACTGAGCCACCCAGGCGCCCCAATTTCCTTGGATTTTTAAAAAGAGAAATAAGGAGACTTTTCTTCGTGTTTGGGAGCAGTTAATTTGGACCAGTTCCAAGCTTGCCTGGGTGGCAGTGTGCAGTGGGAACACAGGCTGCTTTTGGATAGACCAGGGTTTTCTAAGCCAAACCTGTATTCACTCCAATAATTAGGGAAGGCCTGGTCTGTGCTGTGTTGAAAACAGGCTTGGGAATGATCACTTAGTCTTCTAACTCCGTTTTGATTCCCTGCCTTCAGCTCCAACATATAAAAACGAAACTCCCTAGGGAGCAGAGGTTCAATTTCCCTTGTGAGCTCCTTGTGAGGCTGAACTTTTTTCGTGTGTGAGAAGAGCACTGAAAAGATACCTGGTGTGTCAGACCGAATTTGCTGGGTGTGACTTGTGCGGGCTGGGCTGTCAGGAATGGTAGGTGGGCTGGTTGCCTGACTGGGGTCTGGGGTTGGGGGTGGGGCTCGAGATTCTGACTCAGCTCCTTCGCTGAACAAGGTGCCTCATGTGCCAGGACAGTGGGGAGCTTTGTCTGATTTGCACGAAGCTGCTGTGACCCTGCATGTAACCCTGTACTAGACCCTGTACTATAAATCTCACTGGAGCGATTTCATTTACCTTCTCTGTACGTAGATACCTTTTTGTCGTGCAGCATGTGGAGAATATGAAACGCCTTTGTTTTTTTAGGTTCCTGAAGCTTTCCGATATTGTCCTTTTGGGCAGACGGGAGTTTGGTGTGAAGTTGTCAGAGGAAGTGGGAAGATGGGAAGGACCCAGAAGCAGGAGAGCTGAGGATTTAGTCAAGTCCTGCTCCCCCGACTGGGTGGGTTCTAATCCACTCGTGCCACTTGCTGACACTGACCTGCACTTTGAAAGCTCCCTTCAAGACCTGTCCGTCTCGCTTTTCCTGCTGGCCCCTAGTAAACCTTCCCTTTCCACACCACGAAATTGGAGCATTTATCGTCACGGCTGCTGGTTAACGTCTTAAAAAGCTTTTATTTTGAAATAATTAGTTCTCAGGAACTCAAAAAGATCACAGGGAGAGGTATCACACAGTTTCCCCCAGTGGTTACATTTTCTAGAACTGCAGTGCAAACTCATCACCAGGAAGTGGACGCTAGTGCTGCGTGTGTGTGTGTGTGTGTGCGCGCACGCGCATGCGAGTAAGAAAGATTCTGTGACGTGCTTTCCCACGTGAGGGTCTGTGTAACCAACACAGCTCAGCTCCATCACCTCCAAGATCTTCCAGCTACCCAGTCACCTGTCCTCCTGTTTCCCCGGTCATCCCCGGTCCCTGGCAGCTGCTAATTTGTGTCCTGTCTCTATAACTTCGTCACTTCAGGAATGTTATAGAAACAGCGACCCAGTACGTGACCTCTCGGGACTGCCTTTTCCTACTCGGCATCATGTTGAGATCCACCTGGGTTGTCCCATGATGCAAGCGTTTGTTCCCTTCTACTGCTGAGTCCTGTTCCGTAGTGTGGAGGCCCCCACGGTGTGTAACCATTTCTCCATTGAGGGACTTCAGGGTTGTTACAAATAAAGCTGCTCTGGACATTCTTGCACAAGTTTTTGTGAGGACCTAAATTCCCGCTTCTCTGGGTTCAACGCCCAGGAGTGAGATTGCTGGATTGTATGAGACGTATGTGTTTAATTGTTGAAGAGACTGGAAAACTGGCTTCCAGAGTGGCTGTGCCATCTTGGCCCCCCCCCCCCCCCAGCACATGAGACAGCAAGGACCTCTGCATCCTCACCCTTATTTGCTGTCCTTGCTGGATTTGTTTTAGCTGTTTTAATGGCAGATGGCAGAACCTTGCGGAGGTCCCACCTGCTTCGCCCTCACCTGCTCACTTGCTGTGTGTGCGCACGCTCTCTGGTGAAACATCTCTTCATATCTGTTGCCCATTTTCTGACTGGATTGTTTTTCTAGCTGTTGAGTTTTTGGTTTTGTTTTTGTTTAGCTGTTGAGTATTGAGTGCTCTTTATATATTCTTGATAGGAGTCCTTTGTTAGAGAAGTGGTGGGTAAATATCACCTCCCAGCCCAGAGAGCCTCCCTTCAGCCTCTTTTTTCTTGTTGTTGTTGTTCTTCTTCTTCTTCGGCCTCTTAAAAGAGTCTTTTGCAGAACAGAGTTTTGATTTTGATGAAATCCAATTATGGGTATCTTTCTTTTATGAATCATGCATTTAGGACAATGCTGTAGATACTGAACATTTTCCCCCCCCTCTCATTTTATGTTTTGAGTTAATTCTGTATAAGATCTAACGTTTGGGTCAAAGCTCCTTTTTCCATTGCCTGTGGTTGTCCAGTGGCTACAGCATCATTTGTTGAAATGGTTGTTCTTCCTCGGTGTAATTGCTTTTGAATTCTTACAAAAATCAACAGGCCATACTTGTGTGGGAGCATCTTTGGGTTCTGGCCGGTGTTCAGTTGACCTGTGTCACTGAATCCACACAGTCTTTATTATTGTAGCTGTATAGGAAGTGTTGAGTGATTCCTTCCACTTAGTTTTTCTAAACTGTTTTGGCTAATCTAACACCTTTCCATAAATTTCAGAACTAAAACACACACACACAGAACATATACCATATCCACATCTTTACCTATAAAAGAATTTGTTGTGATTTTATAGACATTGTGTTAGACTTGTGTACCAGTTTAGAGAGCATTGATGTCATTACTGTTTTAAAGCTTCCAATCCATGAACATGGTATGTTTCTCCATTTAGTAGGTTTAGTTGGATTTCTTTCATCAACATTTTGTTTTCAACATACAAGTTCTATACATGTTTTATAAGATTTATATTTTTCTAGCAATTGCTAATAATACTGCCTTTTAGATTTCCATTTCCACATGCTCACTTCTAGTAAACAGTTGACCTCTGGGGGTTGATTTTTACATCAAGGGACCTTGCTGAATGAGTTCATTTGAATTCTAGGAGGCTTTTTTGGTAGGTTCCTTGGAATTTTCTACAAAGACACCATTTCATTTCATCTGAAAGGAGGCTTGGTTTTATTTTCTATCTCTAATCTTTACACCTTATATTTCTTGTCTTTACCTTGCCATACTGAGGAGAACTACCATTACCATGTCAATTGGTGCTGCTTAGAGTGGCCAGCCTTGTCTTGTTCCCAGTTTTGGAGGAAAGGATTCAGATGTAGGTTTTTTGTCAGTGTTCATGAAGTTTTGGGACGTTCTCCTCTATTTCTAGTTTTCTGGGCATTTTTATCATGAATGGGTGTTAATATTTTTTAATTCCTAGGTCTTTCTGTCTAGCTAGATTCTGAGTTCCTGGAGATCAGACTCTGCTTCGTAAGCATTTTTGCTTGCCCGCAGTGCTAGCTTGTGCTTTTCCCGGAGTAAGCGTTGAACGCATGTTTGTGGATCAGTACAGATGGGCCTGGTTACCAACGGCAGATGCGTGTGGGCCCTAAGGAAGGAACTCACAGGAATGCCTGTCACCAGCAGTCCTGATCTGCCAGGCCTGGAGGAGATATCCTCCCTACTCTTTTTGGTCCCCGTTACATTCAGCTCGGTGGTTCCAGGCAGAAACAGGTCGTAGGCACCAAACCGATGCAGCAGGAGATATAGTAAGGCAGAACTGAGGAGTCCGCTCTGACCCAAGTGTTGGAAGTGAAACTTTTTAGGATAGCTGCCAACTAAAAACCACTGAGTTGTACACTTTAAATGGGGGAATTGTATGTTGTATGACTTATATCCAATAAAGCTGTTATTTTTTTTTTTTTAAAGCAAGTCCCAAGTGGGCAGTGAGCATCCTGGGGTTCTCTGTGCCAGGGGGTGAGTTACTGTTCCCGGTTGTTCGGGGTCCTGCCAGCCTACTCTGAGCCCACGAAGGCTTTTCCAGACAGGCCCCCTGCTGCTCTTGGCCCAACACCATATCCACTGGATCCCCTCGAACTCAGAAACTGGCTTACTACAGTACTGCTCATTCGGAAGCCCTAGCCTAAGAATGATGAACTGGACCTGATTCCTGGGGAGGGCCTGTCCCCTGCAGCCTGGACACCTCTGCTCCTATACTTAAGGCGGTTCTCCATCCCCTGGGCCCCGACTGCGAGGTCAGAAAGGGGCTGGAAATACTTATATTTTAACAGTGAGGAACTAAGGAAATGATGAAAACAGTGGGCGCCTGGGTGGCTCAGTTGGTGCAGCATCTGCCTTCTGCTCGGGTCATGATCCCAAGGTCCTGGGGTCGAGTCTGCTCAGCAGGGAGTCGTCCTCTCTCTTGCTCTGCAGCTCCCCTCAACTCTTGCTCTCTCGTGTTCTCTCTCAAAACAAATCAAAGTCTTAAAACAATAATGAAAACAGTTTCTCCTCATCACTAGCAGTGGTGGCATTAAATCGAGGATCTGCCCCCCCCACCCCAGTTCCTGTTTTAGTGCTGGGGCAGGCCGCTCAGCTTGTGGTCCATTTCGGTTTTGTCCTGCCTCCAGACTGCTGACCCCTCCTGAAGCTGAAAGAGGCACTGTGTCCCCCTGGTATCGAGGAGCGAACCAAAGGACAGGGGCCTGGGAGTTTCCTACTCGAGGACAGTTGATGCACGGGCAGAGGCTCTCTGTGGTTCTCTCATCACAGTTAAACCCCTTCTGTGTCTTTCCTCTCGCAGGGCTCACGGGTTCTTGTTGATGCTCGAGACAAGCTTGGCATTCCATGGCAGTATTCGGAGAATGAGAAGCACGGCATGTTCCTCCTGGCCTTCGAGAACAAGGCGGGGCTGCCCGTGGAGCCTGCCACCTTCCAGCTGTACGTCCCGGCGCTCAGCGCTCTCTGGAGGGACTCCGGCATCAGGGAGGCTTTCAGCCGGAGGAGCGAGTTCCAGCTGGTGAGTGTGTCAGCCTCCAGGCGGCATGGTCGCATGGTCGCGTTGTATGCAGTTGCTTGGACCTTCAGCAGAAGTTCCTTGAATACCGTCAAGGTCCCAGCAAGCTGCCCATTGCTGTAAATCCTAGTAGTTAATGACGGGGCTTTCCCATTGCCCCTCTCAGGCTCGGGACTCCGAGCGGCCTTAGTCACCACCTTCCTTAGTCTCGTGACCGTGACCGTCCTCCATCTTTTCTTGGTTTCTGTGGCCCTAATACTTAGAGAGCACTGGTCACTTACTTTGTGGAGTGTCCCTGTTTGGGTTTGTCTGGTATTTCCTCATCGTTAGGATGAGATGATGCATTTTGGGGCAGGAAAACCGCAGAAGGGATGATGTGTGCCCTCAGAGCTCAGGGGTTCAGCTCCTGGTGACGTGAGCCTACAGCGCTCAGGGAAGGCCGTGCTTGCCAGGGTGTCTGCTGGAAAGTTCCTGTCGCTCTCGTTACCATTAAATATTGGGAAACAATGCAGATACCCGGTTTCTCTCAAGCTTACGCCTACTCATTTTGCTCTGCATTGGCGGATCTTACAGGTGACATTCTTAGAACCCTTTCTCCCCCTCGCAGTCTTTTTCAAGTTTACTTTAAAAATTAAGGTGGAAGAGTCAAAAGAATGAGAAGGTGGTTGTCACGGAAAGGAAACCTTAATCTTCTAAAGGGCAGGAATATCAGAAACAACCAGGGAATACGATATCTCGGTGTGAACTTGGGGTCGAAGTCTTTCTCCCTGTAAACTGGTATGTTCTGGGAGAGAAGGCGGAAATTGCTACCCACCCATTGAGAATTTACCAAAGCAGCAAGTGTAACCATCCAGTGCCAATTATTTACAATTTGTGTTGAAGAAGCGTTCGATCTGGGAGGGTGGTATGCTGGGGCAGTTTTGCCAGACTTCTGTCTGCTCGTTCCATTGCATGCAGTATCCTCGAGCTGGAAGGGACCTACTCCCAGCTGAGTAGGTCAAGGTCTCATGTGGGTACAGACAGGGAAGCAAGCCAGAGAGGCTATGGTTTGCTGCAGGCCGTGTCTTCTTAGTTATTACCATAAGGAACTCGGGCCTCAGAAGCCAGTCTGCTTGTTTCTCCGTTCATTCACTCATCGAACATTTATGGAGCACCTTCTGTGTGCTGGCCACTGCAGTGTGCTGGGGTACAGCAGTGATAAGACCAACCATGAGCCTGTCCCCGAGATCTTTTAATCTAGACTCAACCTTGGCCTGGGGTTCAAGTAAAGCTGCCAGAAGGTGGGTATCGGTCTTTTTGTTTCCATCTTGTGGGCCCCCCCACCCCAACCAGCTGGGCTTTCAGAAGACTCGGTACCCGGGAAGCGCACGGTTCCAGGGAGCTTTGTGTCCTTCAGGCCTGTCCTAAAGCAGGGGCCACAGTGACCGTGGGTTTGGTTCATTGGGTAGTAGGTACATGTGTGTTTGTTACTCTCATACTTTGTGCTTTTCTGTATGCTTTATTTTAAAAAATTAGAGCCTTTTCTTAGAATAGGTGGACACTAGGCCTTCCTCATCCTCACTGCCAAGGCGTGTTGTGAGGGGTGTGAACGTTGTCATACATCACGATCAGCCCTCCCTCCCCCGTCTGCAGTGCACCCCTGGCCTCTCCTCTCTGTGGATCTTCCTCTTTGTATCAGAACCTTTCTAGTGTGATGCTTCATCAGCTTGTTTTTGCTTTTTGTCTCCTCCCCGGGTGACAAGCCTTTGACGGTCTCTCAATGGAGAAATCCAGTAGCTTTGAGAATTGCTGTCAGCCAGGTGTTAGATTTTTTTTCCTGTTCCCTCTGCCCTCTAGGTTTTACTTGCCATTCCAGGCAGAGGCAGAAACAAAAAGGAGAAGAAGAAAGGCCAAGTCTGGTGACAGCTTTGTGAGGGCCCTTTCTCCTTGGTGGTGGGTAGTAGGGTGGGTGCGCAGGGCGGGGACTTCTCCCACTCTGGAGAGGACACGGCTGTGCCCTTCCGTGTGTTAGTGGATGTCGACTGCCATTCAGACACAAAATTCAATACAACCCCTTGCAGCTCAGGAAAAAGAAAGGAAGATAACCCATACCATGTTGGACCGTAGCTTTCGAATAAGTAAGACATAATGAGATGCTAAACCAAGAAGTTTTTCTTATAGGCGCAATGAATATAAATATTGTCTACTTCTATGACCTTTTTCTAATAAAAGAGAATTTTAGATTTTTAAACATGTCTTGCAAATTATAAACTAATTAATCTGCTTGTAATACCAAATAGGGATATTATTTCCACAGTTTGTCTGCTTTCTATTATACCTTTGAATTTAGGGTCTCGCTCATCAGAACGGTATGGCATTGGTGTGCCTGCTGTCTTTGGGGCATAACTTCTGCAGCGACAGGGCCCATGGGCTTGCACGTCGTCGTCCTCCTTGCTGGGCTGTGGCCAGCGTGCTTTCCCCCTTCCTGCGTGCCAGGTCCTGTGCTGAAGGCGAGTTCCATTCATTCTGAAAGCAGGTGTGCAAACAAGTGATAGCAGTAAAATGCCGCAAGCAATATACTTGAGGAATATAGAGTCTACATTAGGGTGAAAGGGAGAAAATGGGCGATTCTAATGTGGCAGGTAGTGGTCAGGGGAGAGGTTTTTTCGAGGAGATTTGTAAAGATGAGATAGATTGAACCACTGGGGACGTAGGCAGTGAGATGGGAGAGGGGGCACTGTGGACGACGGGCAGGGCCATGAGGGCAGTAGGAAGCTGCTCTGGGCCTTCCGTAGTTCTGCCCCCTTCTCTGGGCTCGGGCCTTCCGGGTCTAGCTTCCCTGCTGGCTTTACCGCTACCAGGTGGGGTGGGGGCTGGTCTTCTGCACTCCCCTTTGTTCTATAGTTAATTCTCCTCTTCACCTTCACCATCGGACTCCCCCAGCCCCCCAGACGTGCCGGGTGAGCAGTGAGGGAAATCACAGGGTGCTGATCTCCCTGAATGGGTGGAGCCGGTTGTGGCTTCTCACAGCGTGCTCTCCAGAGTGTGGCTGACCCGCTGCGTTTAGGGCTTGGTGCTGCTCCAGGTCCGGTGTGTCCTCTGCTGGTGCCTCCTGTTGGAGTCCTCACGTGCCTTCCCGTGGCATTTGTGCAGAGCTGGGGCCACCGCTCAGGAGGTGTGCCTCACACACAGGACAGGCCACGTGGATTGTAACTCACTTCTCACAGCCGTTCAGCGCGTATTTCCAAGTGGCAGGGCTTGCCTTCCTGAGACTGCCTTCCTTCTCTGGCTTTGGAAGATGGGACTCAAGGCTCAGTTCAGAGGAGCAAGTTTATGTGGACTGTGTGGGGTTTCTTGATTTCTGGGAATCAGGTGATTGTGCTTATGACACAGAATGATTTTTGTTTCCTGTCACATTGCAAGGAACTGAGTCCCCGAAACCTTTCCTGGAGGTTGCTCGGAAAGGCTGGGTGTTCTGGCTGCTTTCGATGTGGCAGACGGTGTTCATCACAGTTCTGTGTGTGGATGCTGCCTCCTTAGAAGCCACCGAGTGTGATGTTTCCAGGGTGGACGTGACCCTGTGGCTTAGGGAATAGCACGCCGGCTCTGAAAGAAGCCCTGGGATTGCCGGCCTGGCGCCTGGCATGAGGTCCCCATGCGTCAGACTCAGTTCGGTGGTGCCTGGGGCTCCGGAATTACTCTGAGTTGATCACATAGCCCTGCCAGGCACGGTCTGTTGGGGCTTCGCCTGGCCGCCTGCTCCTCCTGTCCCTCACCCCTGGGATGTGGGCTTCTTGAGGGCTTAGGAACAGGCTTTACAAGTTCTTAGGCTTGGAATGCCTCTTCCCTAAAGCTCCGGGGTAAAGTAGTGCCCCAAATTCTCCTTCACATTCCTGAAACAAACATCAGTTACATCATTTGAGGAAAGAATGAACCGGTCCCTTTTCAAAAGGCTGGATGCCGCAGGTTCACGTTCCTCAGCTCTCTTAGTGAGCCTCTGGGACTCCAGAGGGCGAGGCTAAGTGAAGATAAAGCAATTTGTAGCTACAGTCACTTTCCGTGGCTTTTCTGAGTGCACAGGGTCAGAGGGCCTGCTCCCCAGCAGCACAGTTACCGGCAGCCAGCCCCGTCCTTCTAGGGACAGATGTCCTCCATGGTGGCCTAGCTGGTTCTCTCAGCCACGCAGGCAGTACTCCCTGGAAGCTGGTGGGTTAGGAGTAAGACTTGAGGTCACAGCGTGCCCGGCAGGTGACAGGTTATGTCTGTGGGCTGTCTGGGGAGAACGCAGGCATTTTCCACTGTGTCTGGCTGGGTCTCTGCCCGCCCAAGTGCCGCCCGGGCACCTGCCGCACCCTGGACTCCTTCATTCCATCTTCTCTCTGCTCTCAGGATACCCTGTGGCCGTGATTTTTTTAAATGCTGTCATTGGAGGTTTTAGACGAGAGGGAGACATGAAAATCCCCAGCAGTGCAGTGAGCATTGCCTGTAGCTTGCGATATTTCCTGTAGTGCAGTTTGGGGCGTTTTAGACTATCTTTCTGCTTTCAGACGATGCTGGTGCTCCTGGGCGTCTGCTGCTGCTGCCATATTTGGTGGCACGTGGCAGAAAACTCCACATGGGAGGGACTGGTTTTTTTCCCCTTCTCTGGTGAAGAAGTTCCGGGACAGCCAGTCCAGGGATGGGAAGGCAGGCCTCTGTCCAGGCCCTTCCCAGTGTCCTGTTGTGGGGCTCCTTTCCCTGGCTTGCTCCCCAGCCAGAGAGCAGGAGTGGGTGTGGAGGAGCGGCCGGCCTCTTCCTTCTAGGGCAGCTTCCTAGGAGTCTCGCCAGGCGCATCGTCATCAATCTCGTCTTGGAGCTGAGTCCTCTGGCCACACCTGCAGGGGGGACTGCGGCCTGTGGGCCCTCCCAGCCTGGTATTCCTGAGCCAGAAACACAGAACGGCCCCAGGCTGGGCTGGCAGCCAGCAGCCTCTGCCCAGTCCCTTTGGGACCTTTCTGCCTCTGAGTTGATTGGGGGCAGGGGTTAGTGCTCCATATGGAGCCCCAGAGAGGGGAAATTGGGTCTCTAAGTTACTGGAACTCTCCTTTGTTGAGTAAGGAGCCAGTCATAAGAGCACATAACAGAACACGGAAGTATCCTGTACAGACTGATGCAGACACCTCCCAACTGTGCTTGCCATCTTGTGTGTCCTTCTGAGTTCTGTGGAATTCATTCCTGCTGCAAATATTTGTGGAGCAGCCGCCCTGTGTCCTGGGGGGAAAGCAGCAAACAAACAACGCAAGGAGCTGACTTTCTGATAAGAGGATCCAGTCCCTAAACCAGCAGGCATGTGTCGTGTGTGTTAGAGGAAAGCATCAGGGAGCTGGGGGAGTGTGGGGAGAGAGAAGCCTGCTTGGATAAAGAGGGTGATCGCAGGGTGGGCGTTCTGTGCTCCCTGCCGTCACGGTAATCGAGTTGAGCGTATGGCCCCAGAGCCAGGCTGCATATTCTACTATGCAGGGTCGGGTGCAGCCTTGGGACTCTGTTCCGAGTCTTAGTCTTAAAATGACTGGACACGTCTGCCCCAACCCCTCCGCCTCTCCACAGGCTATTGACCAGTGCTGAGAACCTGGGTGCTCAGCACAAGCCCACAGTGGAAGTGATGTGCAGAACACGGCAGAGACACCCAGACCACTTTGTTGAAGACTCTGTGTCTGTATTGGGAGCCCAAACTCCTGTAGCTTCCCCCAAGTGGCACTTGAAAACCCTGAAGGAGGTGGGAGAGCAGGACTTGTAGGTGTCAGGGGAAGGGGGAAGTGTCCTAGCTGGGAGAGTGACCAGTGCAAAGGCCCTGGGGTGGGGTCAAGCCTGTGTTCCAGAGCCCAGTGACCAGGTAGAGTAAGAGGGGACAGGGTCCCAAGAGCAGAGCAATTTCTGTGGTTTGATTTACATTTTAACACAATTGTTTTGGTGGCTGTTTTGAGAATAGAAACAGGGAGGCCTGTTTGGAGGCTTTTACAGTAATCTAGGTGACAGAGTGGGGGTTCGGACCAGCATGATCATGGTGGAGGCAATGAGAAGTGGTCAAGTCTGTGTCTTAGAACTGGAGGGAAATTTGGAGATCCTCCAGTCTCACTGCCCATCCAGCTTAAGAATTCCCTCAGTGTTAGCCCTGTGGCTCATACTGAACCCAGTATTTTATTTTAGATTTAAATTGAGGACACTGTTGGAAAGTCCTTTTCTCTTTGCAAGTTACTTCCGGGCCGCCTGTGTGTCTGAAACGGCCTCTGGAGCCCACGGAAGTAAACCCTGCGTTCATGGTATCTGTGTCCAAACGCACTCTGCCGTCTGTGCTCTCTGCATCAGGCTGCACGTCCCCATCTTTCTGTGGAGGTCAGTCACCCTTCATTTCCTCCAGGTGCCAAGAGTGAGGATCTAGGGCAGCAGAGGGCAGCTTAGAGACCTACACGCCCCCGGGGAAAGCGTCAGCCCCTCCTGTGCTGCTAGGGGAGCAGCGGAGGTCACAGGTGTCCCATTAGCATGGAATTGGTCTTTAATTGGTGAACACAGAAGTCAGCAAAGAGCCCCTCTCATGCCTGCAGCACAGGACTTCCCTGTCCCCTCCTCCGTCCTGCGTTTATCTCCAGCCATGCTAGTTTCATTCCTCTTAATTCCTTAAATTTTTACCCTTAAAATTCCTTAAAATTTTACCAGCTGAAAAGTGGAACAACTCCATGATTATTAGGTTTTTTCTTATGTATATTAGCCACTTATAGTTATTCTTTTGTGAGTTGCCAGCGATACCCTTTACTTCCTTTCTTCTTTGGGGAACATGTTTCCGTTGATTTATACGTGTCTGTTTCTAGGTGCCTGTTTTTGTCAGACTTTTTTCTTTAACTTCTTAAATTTGATTTAATTAATGATAAATTAACTTCTTAATTTAACTTCTTGATATTGAAGTAATCATAAATTCGTGGAAGGTTGCAAAGAGAGGTCCCTGCGTCCTTGGCCTGTTTTCCCCCATGGGTAGATCTCACAGGACTCCAATATAATAAGAAAACCATGAAATCGACATAGGTGCAGTGTGTGTGCATGTGCGCGTGTGTGTGCATGTGTGGTTCTGTGTCACAGGTAACCGCCCCTGGAGTCAGGACACGGAACGAAGTGCTCCCTCACCGCGGAGATCTCCCTCGTGCTGTTCCTTTTGTAGTCACACAGCTCCCTTCCTCCCCCACTGCGGCCCCTGGCAACCGCTGATTTGTTCTCATCCCTAAAGTTGATCAGGTTGTATGAATGCTGTCATTCAGTGTGGGACCTTTTGAGGCTGACCTCTGTCTCAGTGTAATGCCCTTGAGATGCAGCACGTCCGCCGTGTGCCTCTTTATTTCCGGGGAGCCCTTCCTGTGGGGGCCATCACCGTGACTACAGATGCAGCCAAGGGTGCTGGCACGGACTCCTACGGATGGACGGACAGAGAGCAGCTCAGAAGAGCAGCTCAGAAGTGCTAGAAATTCATGGATAACTTCAGGAGAAAGTGGAGTTCTGTTTCAGGTACTAGGAGACCAGAGGTTAGTTTCACTTTGGTACCGTGTGTGTGCACGCGTTTAACCTTTCAAACTGAGGTAACTTTCATAGTGTGATTCGTAGTGGAAAATGCAGCCTTCTTAAAACTAACTGTTCATGTCAGAGGGGCTTGAAATTCTCTAACCAAATCCTCCTGTTCGCTCCTGAGATGGGTTGTGGCCTGGGAGTTGAGGCATTTTGGCTGCAGTGACACAGTTAGTGAAGGGCCTGGCAGAACTCCAGTGCAGAGAACCCCGCGTAGCTCCAGCCTTTGACGGCTGCTCCGGGTCCTGATCCCAGTGCCAGGCGGAGGGGGGGGCAGCGAGGGGGCCACACCGAGCTTTCCTCCTGGTGGCTCTTGCCTGAGGACACAGAAGCAGGAAACAGACTTGTGCTATTCTTGGATCAGGGGCTGGTGAGAAACTTACATGTTCTTGCTCATGATGTTGGCTTTTCCCTTTCATTAATCATGAATAGTATCATATACTTACAGACCTCTAAAATCTGCTTCTTTAGGGGGAAAAAACATGAAGTGTTAAGCATTTTAACGCAGATCCCTGTGGATAATGTTGCTGTCAAGCCCTGCCTCTGGAGGGTTTGTAAGCTGGTGCCGTCGTGGTCCAGGTGGAAATGTGATATGTGCAGGCCGACCTCGTTCCCTGGCACTTTGCACGTCGAGTGTTCTTTACAAATTAAAGGGTTATGGAAATAGCGGGAGCCCCAGAAGTGGAGCCTGCAGGCAGAGCTGAATTGCGGCCCTTGAGAGAATGAGGGCCTGCTCCTTACTGAGGAGCTGCGAACGCAGTTTCTCGAGATGGCGTTGGCTCCCGATGAAGATGCTCTGAGGGTTGTTGAAATGATACCAGAGGATTTAGAATATTGCATAAACAGAGTTAGTAAGGCTGCGGCAGGGTTGGAGCGGATTGACTCCAGTTTTGAAAGTCCCGTGGGTAAAATGCTATCCAACAGCATCACGCGCACCAGGAAAACCCCTCGTGAAAGGAAGAGTCCGTCCGTGCAGGAAACGTCATTGTTGTCTTATTTTGAGAACTTGGCACGGCCATCCCAACCTTCAGCAGCCACCACCCTGATCATTCTGCAGCCATTGACGACAAGGCAAGACTAGGACTCCCTAAAGATTAGGACTCCCTGAAAGCTCAGGGAATGGTTAGCGTCTCGTAGCCATCAAGCATTTCTTTCTTAAGGCAATTCTAGACATAATGCTTCTGCATGCTTAACAGACTGCGGCGTAGCTTAAACTTAGTTTCTGTGTGTAGTGGGAAACGAAAAAATTCATTTGACCGGCTTTATTCTGCTGTGCACTTTACTGCAGTGGTCTGGAACCGAACCTGCATCATCTCTGAGGTGTGACCGTGGTGGAGTTAATAACGGAGTATTTTGTGTGATAACAAGGCCAGAAACCCCAAGAGAAAGAATAATGGATTTGACTGAGTTAACATTTTTCGCTTCTGTATGGCAAACATCAGCACAAAGAAAATTAAAGGGGAAATACAAATTAGGAAAAAATCGCAACATGTAACAAAGGTGTTTTTTAACATGTTGAGAGCATAGGAAACAATTCCAACATGAGCTCTTAGGAACCAGCACGTGAAGACTGCAGAAGTCAAACCCGCCATCCTCACCGCTCACCTTGCAAGTGCAAATACAAAGTAACTTTTCTTTTTAAGATTATTTGAGAGAGAGAGAGAGAGAGCAGGGATGCAGGGGAAGGGCAGAGGGAGTGAGAAAATCTCTAGCAGACTCCTCGCTAAGAGAGGAGCCTGATGTGGGGCTCGATCTCACAACCCTGAAATCATGACCTGAGTTGAAACCAAGAGTCAGCCGCTTCACCGACCTCCCGGGCACCCCAAGAAGTAACTTTTCGTCAGTCAGACTGGTCGTGGTGGTGAAGAATTCGCTGATTGAGGTCCTGGGAAATAGGTACTGTCATCCGTAGGTGGCAGGAGAATGAAGTGGTTCGGTTTGTCAGTGTATGTCAAAGCAAAGAGTGTTACTTCCTCTGGCAGTAATTCATCTTCCCAGGAATTTACTCTGAAGCAGTAACTGTGAGATTTCTGGCTCCTAATTACCGCAGACTTGTTATCCAGAGACTTCTGCCGAAGATAACTGAAAATGCTCAATGGAATGTTGAAAACAACTTTATGAAAACCTCTAAGTGCCGAGAAGATGGTAAAGACTCACCAGGCCAACCTGAGAGTGTGAGACCTGCAGAGGTGAGCTGAGCCCTGACAACTGCTTCCCTGAGATGTCCGGTGATCTAAGCCATGAACCTGAAACTGCGCTGTTTCATAGACTTTTCAGGGTTCAAAAGAAGGTAGAGACTTAAGATTGCCAGAGTTGAGGAATCTGATAGGAAATCCCCCTGCAGTGAGCTGGGACCTCAGGGTATAGGGGGGATGAACCAAAGTAAACCCTCAGAATGGGGAGAGTGGAGACCACTGCCTGACTGCTCAACCGGGGCAGGGAGGGGGAAGAGACGAAACCGTCTAAGGCAGGCTCCCTTGAGGACGTGGTGCTCGGCTCTGTAAGGCAGTCCAAGAAACCCCCCAGCGCTCTGAGTTTAGTTTAAAGTGATACCATATGGAGTGGTGTGCCTGAGTACCTGGTAGAAGCAGATAGAAACCTCTCTGGGAAAGACACTTTCATCCTAAACCTTGGATATTCCCCAGAAATGTTTTTAAGGATAGGGGTTGGGGGGAGCATCCTTAGAGATAGCCATAATCACAAGGAAACAAGGCACAGTGCCTAGAACCAGAAGAAAGGACAGCAGAAGTGTTTAGACATTGGGCTTACCAGACACAGACTTTAAAACAACTATACTTGGGCCGCCTGAGGCTCCATCGGTGAAGCATCCGGCTCTTGGTCTCAGCTCGGTCTTGATCTCAGGA
The DNA here is from genome assembly GCF_922984935.1 of Meles meles. NCBI lineage: Eukaryota > Metazoa > Chordata > Mammalia > Carnivora > Mustelidae > Meles > Meles meles. Next base: position 14,872,127 of record NC_060086.1, read on the forward strand.
TTTGAGTGCAAGTCCTGTGCTGGACTCCACGCTGGGCATGGGCCTACTTAAAAAAATAAATAAATAAAGTAAAACAATGATACTTAATGTGTTCAGGAAAATAAAAGTTAGAAAATTTCTCCAGGGAAAAAACCTGGGAACTATCAAAAGTGACTTAACATATTTTTTAAAAACTTCTAGAATTGGCAAATACAAACACCAAAATTAAAACGCAGTGCATGTGGTAGGCAGTAGTTTGAGCCCAATAAAAGAGAATATTAATAAAGTAGAAGAAATACAGGAAGCAAATTTCAAGAACGTAGAACAGAAGGACGAAGAAGGAAAATAAAGTTCAATTGAGAGGCACGGAGCCTGGTGCGAAAAGGTCTAACCTACTTTTCAGCAAGAGTTACAGAAAGAAGGCTGGAGTAAAGGCGCTACTGAAGTGCTAATGGCTGGTAAAACATCAGATCACGGTGAAGAATCCTAATGAGTCTAAAGCAAGATTAATTTAAGAAAATAAATAAAACACCTAGAACTAGACCTATCACAACAGAACTGTAGAAGCCAAAGACAGAAAAATCTTAAAAGCAGCTACAGAAAATGGTAGAGATGAACTTTCATGGAGGGACAGTTTGGCAGTTTGCTTCCCAAGAGCTACAACAGAAACTATAAAGAGTGAATGATGTTTGAGGCAGTGGTGTGTTTGAGAGAGTATAACCACTAACCTAGAATTCTGCAAAATGCAGGTAGAACAGAGACATTTTCAGACAGAGAAGGAGATTATTATCTGCTATACCAAAGACTCCACTTCAGGCAAAAGGCAAGGGATTCCAGATGGAGGGTTTGAAACATGAGAAAGAATGAAGATTAATTTATCTGTTGTTTCTTCCTTTGTTGGTCACGCTTTTGGTGTCAAATAAGAAATCATGACCAAACACAGAATTAGGAAGATTTATCCCTATGTACTCTCACATTTTGACTGTTGATCCATTTTTTAGTTAATTTTTGTATATGGAGTGAGGTAGGGATCCACGTTCGTTTTCTTACACATTGATGTCCAGTGGTCCCTGTTGAACATCTGCCCTTTCCCCGTCGAGTGGTCTTAGCCCCCTGGACAAAAATCGGTTGGTCATACATGTTGGGTTTATTTTCTATCCTTTTGGTCTATATGTTTATCCTAGGCCAGTAACACACTATTTTGATTACTGTAGCTTTGTAGTAAGTTTGAAATCAGGAAGTGTAAATCTTCCAGCTTTCTTTTCTTTTTCTCGTTGTGGTCTTGAATTGCTCTCCCCTGAGAACTAATATGTCAAGCTACTTTTAAAGAAAAATAAAGTAGAAGGGACTTGCTCTTCATAGAGGTCAGCAAACTACGGCCCGCAGGCTGACTTTCGTGGCATGCTTTTGTTCAGACCCCCCGCCCAAGCTAAGAATGTTTTTTACATTTTTTAAAGCTTAGAGAAAAAGAAGAACATGCAATAAGATGACTATATGTGGTTCACAGAGCCTAAAATATTTACCATCTGGACCTTTACAGGAAAAAAAAAGTTTGCTAATCCCTTCTCTAATAAATCTGACACTGCGATTTGTATTAAAAAAAAGAGTTAATAACCAGTACAGTGGGGAATTGGTGCAGCAGAATAGGAAGTAGGTCGGCGGAACTTCATGGAGAACGGTGAAATCGGACCCTGTGGATACACACCCAGTTTCAAATGGATTAAAGACCTAAATCTGAAAAACAAAACGATGTATTTTTTAGAAGTTGGTATAGAACAGTCTATATGATCTTGGTACAGAGAAGAATTTAAGTGATTAAAAGTGCAAATGCCGGGGGTGCCTTGGGTGGCCCAGTTTTTCAGGTGTCCGACTCTTGATTTCGGCTCAGGTCATGATCCTCAGTGTCCTGAGATGCAGCTGGGGTCGGGCTCCATGCTGAGCCAGGGAGCCTGCTCAAGATTATCTATCTCCTACTCTTTCTGCCCCGCCTGCCCCCATGCACATGCGTGCTCTCTCTGCTTTAAAAAAAAAAAAGTGCAAATAAATGCAAAAGAAAAGGTTAATAATTTGACTACGATCAAATTAAGAACTACAGTTCATCCAGAGACCCCACCAGCTGCGGGAGCGGTGAACGTGTTCGTCATCTGTAACTGACAAAGGAAAAGTGTCCAGAATGTTTAAAGAACTTCCACAAATCCGCAAGAAATAGTTCTGTAGAAAAATGGGTTAAAGGCTTAATGGACATTTTCAAAACAATGAAATGATATTAATAATATCATTATCTTGTGGCTTGCTCACCCGATTTGCAGAATTAAAACATTTGACAATCCCGAGAATTGGCAAGCATGTAGAGTGATGAGAACTCTGGTAAGCCCTGGTGCTAGTGAGTATATAAATCCAAACCTCGTTTAGAAAACAGATTGGTGTTATTTGCTCAAGTTGCAGATCTGCATTCCCTGTGGCTCAGTAGTCCCCCTCCTGGCTGTGCAGACAGATGTGTGTGCCCATGTGCAGATGGCAGCATCGTTCATAACTGGAGGCAGTCCAGATGCTCCTCAGTGGTCAGATGGGTAAAGAAGTTGGTTTTTATCCGTGAGTACTGCAGCAAAAACGGACAAAGGACCGCTCCTGTCAACAGCTACCGTGATGTTGAACCGAAGAAGTCCTACCTGCCGGCGTATTACCACAGGGTTCCAGTGCGAGGCAGACCCTTGCTGAGTGCCCATGCTGTGACAAAGCTCCAGGGAGCAGTTAGGAAACGTCCTCACCAGCACTGGGACGGTGGCTCGCTTTACAGGCCAGGGCGGGCGCTGTCCCTGGCTCACGCTGCCTGTGGTGGCCGCTGTGTTTACAATCCAGTTGGACATTTCTCTCTCAGGCGCTTGTCTTGTGTCATGTGTCATTCATAGTAATAATGGTGAGGATTTGAGAAGGAAAATGTACTTAGATGCATATGCAAACAGTATGTGTAGAGAATGTTCAATGTTTTGCTCATAAATGCTAAAGCAAAGAAGAACTAGCCCAGACACTCTGAAGGAGGGACTGGCTGACCACCTGTGAGGCCGCCGACCATGGAGCCGATGCGGCACAGGTAGGAGAGAAGCTGGAAGAGAGCCTTGTGCATTGACACGGGAACAGTTCCCTGACACATCAAGTGAAAACAGACCGAGAAGCAGTACACACATAAGAAAGAAAAAGGTGTAGTGTATATTATATTAGTGTATATGTATATATGCACAGAAAATTAAAGCCTCAAGTAAATATATCCACTGGACTACTCCAGCTGTTACTTTCCATTTTATGCATGTCTATAATTGCAAAAAGAGTCTATTTTAAAAATTATTTTTAATTGTGGCAGAAATATATTATTTTTATAATCAGAAAAAGCCATGAAAACATTTTAAAATGAGTTGTAAAAAGTAACGTCCACAGACAATGATTCATAAATCTTTTGCATTGTTCCCAAAAGAAGGCTTAAGGTCTGAGGAATTCTGGTTCACTGAAACGCACTGTTAATCTGCAAGTTTCAAAGGATGGCAGTATCACCCTCCCCCTTCGCCCCCACCTCCTCTGAGCAGATTTCAAGAAATGCGGTCCGCTTGAGCACGTGCTGAGTGAGCTCAAGACCTGGGGAGAGGCCTGGACTCTCATTCCCCTTTTGCTGCCTGTCGTGGGAGCTCCAGTTCCGCACGTCTCCTTTTAGATCAGCTCTGAGCGGTAAAAACACCTAGTAGCATCATGCTGCCGTGAACTAGTATGCTGGTTTAGAATGTCTTCTGTACTCAGTCCTGGGCTGTGGACTGCAGGCGGAGGCTTCTCTTCCTTCCTTCCCCCCAACAAGCCCCCCGCCACCAGGCACCAGGGCACCCCAGCACCTGCATCTCCCCATGTGCGGAGAAGTCCTCATAAGCCTGATGGTCGGTCCCTGTCACAGAGACAGCTGGACCTTGAACAAGGTGGGTTTCTAACGAAAGCCCTCATATGGACACAGGAAGGAGGCCACTGCCAGGTTGATAAGATCGACAGATAAGTAGTCAGGAGACTGAAAAACTCGGCTGGGTCTAGGGAAAGAGGCATCTAGAAAAGCAAGCATTGCCCTGTTCCTGCTGTCCTTAGGGGAACTTTCCTGAGAATTTTGTATTAAAGCCAGATGAAATGGTGGATTTATCGTTATGCCTTTTGTTCTTTCTTCCTTTTTTCTTAATTGTGGTGAAACACCTTTTCTTTGTTGTAAGTCACCAAGGGTTTCTAGCAGGTCAGTATTAACTGAGCAAATGTATCCCAGCGAGTCTCGGGAAAGTCTAGCTTGTGTGTGAGCATTTCCTTGGGGATTCCTTGAGGGTGCGGACGGCTGGCCATTTAACAAATAGGTCAGGAGATTGGATGGGGCCCTCATCTTCTGATATTGGAAAGCACCTTTGCTGGGATCACCAGGAGCGCCCCACAAGCTTGTATAGCACACTTGCTGCTTGTAAGTTCAACGTTTAGAAACCGATCAAAGGTGTCATCTGTGAACCTTTCAGATCGGGGCCAGCAGATCCCACGGCTGCCCATCCTGACTAGAGCTGCTGTAACAGAACACCATGGCGGCTGGAGTGACACAAATAGCGGGCATCTCTTTCTCATGGTTCTGCAGGCAGGGGGTCCAAAACTGGGGTGCCTACAGATCTGGTTCTTGGTCAGGGCCCTCATCTTGGTGCCTGCTCAGACCAAGCTCTGGACTCTTTCCTCTTAGGAGGGAGAGTACTAATCCCATCGTGGAGCTTGTCCCTCAAGACCTCCCGGTTAGCCCATTTACCTCCCAAAGGCTCCACCTCCCAGTCCCGTCACATTGGTGGGCCAGGGGAAGACACAAACATTCAGCCCACAGCAGTGACCCTGCCCTTGCTCACTCTTCCCTGCTTCCTTTCCCAAAGGCAGTTAACCAGCCTCTCTTCCTCAGCTTACTTTAGTCCTTTGTGTTTGTGCATTTCTATAAGAAGACATGTTTTATGTGTTTGGCTGCATGGCTAGATCTGCGTTAATGTTATACATTGGATAAAGGATGCCTTTCTAGCTAAAGTAGGATTGTCCTCCGCCCTTTCCAAGAGTTTGGAACCCAGAATATTAGATGGCATTGAAATTTTTATTTTAAAGGAGATCTCAGCCCCCTGAATTGTGAGGAAAGCAGAATTCAGGGAGAGAAAGAGGAACCAAGGTTTGCGTTTGCTCAGGGCATTAAATGTAGGACGTTTAGAATGCTGCTGTGTTCATAATAAGGGTAGCTCTGAGATGCACTCAGCCCTATGAGCCCAGGACAGTCTCTGCTTTTTGCCTTCCCCCTCTGCCCTTAATCTGGTGTTGGCGGTAACAAAACTGGTCACCAAAACCTCTGCTCAGTAAATGGGGTCTCAGTCCCGGAAACCAAGTGACTTTTTATTGCCAGTTTGGTGTATGCACTTTCCCTGGGCTGACGTGATTGTGAAGTTCCGAAGGCCAAGCTGATGGTGTGCATGGGTGCTTTGGTGCTGTGACATGGTACCCCGGGAGGGACAGTCCTGGCCGGAACCTGTCTCACAAGGCACCTTCCTTGATTTCATTCCTTATGGGATATTTGATATAAAAGGAACTCTGTATGGCCGAGGCCCACTGTATGGGTGTTTTGCATCATTCCAGGCATTTTAGCAAATTCTCCAGAGCTTCTTTCTGCGTTTGTACTTCCCAGGAGGTATGATGGGACGCCCAGTGGGACTGTCCGTGGAGTTCTGGCATCAGTCCTGGTTTCTGCCTGAGCACAGGAAATCGGTGACTGCACAGTAGCCCATGTTCCCAAAGTGCCAACAACCCACAGCCCCCGTCTTCTCCCACCTGGTTGTGCTCCCATTGTGAGTGCTGGGTTCCGGGGGTCCGACCCCCGCTCTGTTGGCACCTTGCTCAACACTGGCTGCCTTTCTCTCTTCCTTTTCATGCTGATTCTCGGATTTCAGGTATCTCCTCCTGTCGCTCCCCTTGCAGGATAGCCTCATGCACCCCATTTTAGTCCTGTCCCTTGGGGGACTTTCCCTTCCCTTTGCTGCTGTCACAGGCACTTCAGAATTGCAGAAGGATGCTGGAGCCAGAGAAAGACTGGTGGGTGGCCGGCACTGCCCTATGAGTTTCTGCGGCATTTATTAACAACACTGGCAGAGACTCGGGGCATGGTGGCCCTCCTGAGTTCTGCTAAGACAGGGGAGGGGGACTCAGGCTCCATTTCCAGGTTATTTTTCCTCTTCTCTCTTATTCTTGACCTGGTGCTCATTTCCATCCAGAACTTCTTCTGAAATCCTAGTCTCCTGAGACCATTCTGGCTGGCTGATGGCTCATTCCAGCTTATATCATGGTGTTTAACCCAAAACAAGATTGTCAAATCAGGAAAAAGCAGTGTACCAACTCCAGGAAAGGGATAACGTGATCAAGCTGAAGACCTTAATAGCTGGGAGACCTATTTCTCCAGGGCTCCCCTGACCCTCTTTTTTAAACTTTGTGAATTTTGTACTATGTACATATATTATCTATTCAAAAACTTTAAAAATGTTAAGTGATTCATAATACAGTGAGAAGTTCAAATTCTATAAGGAAAGTATGTTACCAGCAAACTTGAAAGAGGAATGTCAATAAACTTAATTATGTAATTCACAGTTTTTAGATTATTATTGATTGTGACATTAATAGTGATTCCTGTATAGTAGGTGCTTAACTGTGCTGTCCACTACGCATGAGCCATAAACCAAACCCCGAGTAAGAAGTTGGCTCTTCAAATACATGTTTTGTTTGATAAGTATATGCAACGTTGTCTTTTTTTTTTAAAGGAAAAACTAATAGACAAGGCTTTATGCATATTTTTGTTCTTATAATTGTTTGGTTTTATTCATCTTTGAAAGTGTTTTGTCTAAAAAGGAAGACAAATCTTAAGTCCGAAAGAGTATTCAGTAATAGGTGTTAACTTATGTTCTTGAACTTTGTGTTTTAGCTGTACTTTAAGTAATTAAGATGTTTGATGAATTAATGATGTGGAATCCTGTTTCCCCACACTCCTACCTCCTGCTCCTTCTCTCCTACATTCTGCTCTAAGCATACAGGCCTTCTTGCTATTCCTTCAACATTCTGAGCACAGTCTGGCCTCAGGGCCTTTACACTTGCTGTTCTCCTTCCCTGGCATCCTCCTGCATCTTAAGTTGATTCAAATGTTACCTTCCTTGAGGAGTTTGCCCTGATTTTCTTGATTAACATCGTGACCCCACCCACCACTACCTCACTTTTCCCTGCTTCATTTTTAAAATACTGTTGTTGGAGAATTTCTTTCACATGTATATATATATATATATATATGACACGTGTGTGTATATGCATATCTATGCGTTATAATTATATATATAAAGAAGTGTGTATATATTAACTCAGTTTTCACAGACTGAACACATCCACGTAACCTTACCCAAATCAGGATACAAAATGACCAGCACCCCAAGATCTGTTTTCTTGAGTCCCTCCCGCGCTACAGAAGTAACGAGTCCTGACCGTCAGCAGCATAGAAGGTTTTGCCTGGTTTTGTACTTGGTATATGTGGTTCCATCCATTATTTACTCTTCTGTAACTGGCTTCTTTCCTTCCGCATTGTGTTGCATGAGACTCATCGCATCAGGGCACGGCGTGTAACTCCTCCATTCTCACTGGTGTGCAGGATTCTCTTGAGTGGATATAATGCAATTCAAGATGCACCCCCCTGTTGATGGGCACTCGGGATTTTGACAGAACATACTACTGTGAATATTGTAGTCTTTTGATGAAGAGAGGTGGGCATTGTTGTCTGGAAGTAGAGTCACTGGGACAAAGGATATGTGTATGCTCAGTTCTAGTAGCCTTTTTGCAGCATTTGTATCCATTTCTACTCCAGCAGCAGAGTTCAAGTCTAGCCCCTTCCCCTCCTTACCGGCCCTTGCTATTCTTTGTCCTTTTCATGTAGTTATTCTAGGGACCATGTAGCGGTGTCTCACTGGCTCACTAACTGAGAAATCACTGGCGTACATGAATGAACAAACCCTAAGTGTGTACAGCTCACTGAATTCTACCTGTGCATGTACTCATGTAACCACCACCTAGTCTAAAATTTAAAAAGAAATTTTTTAAGAGTTTATTTATTTATTTGACAGAGAGCGGTCACAAGTAGGCAGAGAGGCAGGCGGGGGCGGGGGGTGGGAAGCAGGCTCCCTGCTGAGCAGAGATCCCGATGCAGGCCTCCATCCCAGGACCCTGAGATCATGACCTGAGCCGAAGGCAGAGGCTTAACCCACTGAGCCACCCAAGCACCCCTAAAAAAGAAATTTTTTTCAGCGTCCCACAAAGATCCTCCTGCTTCTTCCAGTTGATACCACTCCTCCCAGTGATACCACTGAGGTTTTTATCAATATAGATTAGTGTTTTACCTGTTTTTGAAGCCCATTTAACTGGAATAATTTATGCCCCTAAATCTGGCTTAATTGTTTAGTATAATGACCAAGATTTATCCGTGTTGTTACATTATTGGTAGTTCATTATTGTTTACACACAAAGGGAAGTGAGAAAGGAATTTAAATCTTTCGCTACTTTCATGGCACCTGGGTGGCTCAGTTGGTTAAGCATCCAACTCTTGGTTTCAGCTCAGGTCATGATCTCAGGGCTGTGAGATCAGGCCCCAAGTTGGACTCCATACTCAGCAGGAAGTCTGCTTGAGATTCTCTCTTGGTCCCCTGCTCACACGTGTGTGTATGCTCTCTCTCAAATAAATTTTTTAGAAACTCACTACTTTCAACTAAACACAAAAGAAAACAGTAATGCAGGAAATGAATACAAAAGCTACAAAACAAATAGCAAAATGACAAAGGTAGGGCCCTCCCTATCAGTAATTATTTTAAGTGCACATTGATTAAACTGTGCAATTAAATGACAGAGACTGGAAGAATGGATGAAAACACATGGCCCCATTATTTCCTGCCTGCAAAAGATTCACTTTAAACCCAAAGACACAGATAGATTGGAAGTGAAAAGATGGAAAAAAATATTCTGTATAACTAGTTAGCAGAAGAGTGTAGGGTGGCTATACTAATATCCTGCAGAATAGACTTTAAATAAAAAAAAAAGTTGCAAGAAACAAAGGCTTATATATTAATAAAAGGTTCACTACAACAAGAATATACAAGTTATTAACATGGATACCTAATGACAGACCATCAAAATCCATGAAGCAAAAAGAGACAAAGGGAGAAGTAGACGGTTGTACAATAACAGCCATAGACTTCAACACCCCACTCTCAATAATGAACAGAACAACTGGACAGAAGATAAAGATGGAGATAAAGGAAATAAACAACACAATGAACAATCAGACCTAACAGGCTTATACCAGCCACCCAACGACAACAGCCTACACACACTTCTCAAGTGCATGTGGGACATTTTCCAGGATAGACCACTAACTTAGACTACAGATAGATCCCAGTAGTGTTAAAAAGGTATCATAAAAATCATCTTCTTTAATCACAACAGGATGAAGTTAGTAATCAATAATAGAAGTAAAACTGAAAAATGCACTGATCTGTGGAAATTGAACAACATACTCTTAACCATTGGGTCCAAGAGAAGTTAGAAAATACTTAGAAATGAATGAAAACAAAAACACAACACACCAACATTTACATGGTGTAGTAAAAGCCATGTTAAAGGGGAAATTTATAGTCGTAAATCCTTACATTGTAAAAACAAGAAAGATCTCAAAGCAGCCTAACTTTACAACCGAGGGAATTGGAAAAAGAAGAACAAACTAAACCCAAAGCTAGCAGAAGGGGAGAAATAAAAGATTAAAGCAGGGATAGACGAAATAGAGAATAGAAAAGCAATAAAGAAAATCAATGAAAGCAAAAGGTGGTTTTTCAAAAAGATCAACACAGTTAACAGACTTTTAGTGAGTTGGACTAAGACAAAAAGATTCAAGTTCTAAAATCAGAAATGAAAATGAGGATTTACCACTGATTCTACAAAAATAGGGCTCTAAGAGAGAGCTGTGAATAATTGTATGCTAACAAATTTGATAACCTAGATGAAGTGAGATAAATTCCTAGAAACATAAAACCTATCCAGACTAAATTATGAAGAAATAGAAAATCTGAATGGACCTATGACCAATAAGGATATTGAATCAGCAATCAGAAATCTCCTGGCAGAGAACAGCTCTGGACATGATGAATTCTACCAAACATTTTATTTTTTTTTTAAGATTTTTATTTATTTATTTGACAGGCAGAGATCACAAGTAGGCAGAGAGGCAGGCAGAGAGAGAGAGAGAGGGGTAGAAGAAGGCTCCCTGCTCAGCAGGGAGCCTGATGCGGGTCTTGATCCCAGGACTCCGGGATCATGACCTGAGCCAAAGGCAGAGGCTTTAACCCTCTGAGCCACCCAGGCACCCCTCTACCAAACATTTTAAAAACAACTAATACCAATCCTTCTCAAAATTTTCCCCCAAAAATGAGGAGGAAGAAGGGAACACTTCCTAACTCATTCTGTGAAGCCATCTTTACCCTGATACTAAAGTGAAAGACTATAAGAAAACCAGTGTCCCTTACAAACATAAATTCAGAAATCTTCAACAAAACACTAGCAAACCAAATTTGGTGGCATATTAAAAGGACTGTATACCATGATCAAGTGCAATTTATTCTGGGAATGCAAGGATGGTTCAACATATGAAAATTGATCATTGTAATACCCCATGTTAACAGAATGAAGGATGAAAGAACACATGATATTGTCAGTGCAGAAAAAGCGTTTGACAACATTCAATACCCTTTGATAAACACAGTCAGTAAGCATAAATGAATGGAATTTATTTCTGTATGATAAAAGCCATATGAAAAACCCACCACTAACATCATACTATGTGATGAGAGGCTTGAAAACGTCTCCTCTAAGATCAGGAACAAGACTGCGCTGCCTACTTCCACTACTTCTGTTTAATGAAAGGAGCTTTCTCAACTTGATAAGGACTATCTTCAAAAAAAGCTATAGCTAACATCACATTTAATAGTGAGAAGCTAAGTTTTCCCATAAAGTTCAAGTATGAAGCGTGAATGCTCCTTCACCACTCCTTACCAACATCATACTGGAAGTCCATGCTATTGCAGTAGGCAAGGAAGGGGAATTAAGAATACATATTAGGAAAGAAGACCTAAAACTGTTATTTGTTTGCAGATGACATGATCATCTGTGTAGAAAATCCAAAAGAACTGACCAAAAAAATCCCAGAACTACAAAGCAATTATAATGTGGTTGTAAGATGCAAGGTCATACAAAAGTCGGTTTCTTTCCCAGATGCCAACAATGAACAAGTGGAATTTTAAATTTAAAACGCAACATCATTTACAGTAGCACCCTAAAAATGAAATACTTAGGCATAATCCTAATAACAGAATATGTACAAGATCTGTATGAGGAAAACTACAAAATGTAGATGAACAAGATCAAAGAGCTACGTAGATATTCCATGTCTATGGATAGGAAGACTTATTATTTTCAAGATGTGAGTTCTTCCCAGTTTGATGTACAGATCCGTTGTAACCCCAGTTAAAAATCCCAGCACATTATTTTATGGATATTGATAAACTGATCCTGATGTTTATATGGAGAGGCAAGAGAAGATCCAGAATAGCCAACCCAGTATAGAAGGAGAAGAACAAATTTGGAAGAGTGATGCTACCCACTCTGAGATTTACTGGAAAGCTATGGTAATCAAGACAGTGAGGTATTGGCAGAAGAACAGAAAAGTAGATCAATGGAACAGAATAGAGAGCCCAGAAATAGACCCACATAAATACAGTCAATTGCTCTTTGACAGAAGAGCGAAGGCAATAGAGTGGAGCAAAGGTAGTCTTTTCAACAAATGGTGCTTGAACAACTGGACAGTCACATGCCGAAGAGGAAGAAGAAAAAGAAAGACTCTAGACAGAGACTTTACTCCCATCACAAACCCAAAAAGGATCACAAACCTGAATGTAAATGCAAAACTATAAAACTTCCCAGAAGATCTTAGGAGAAAACCTAGATGACCTTGAGGGTCTAGGTCTTGGATACCTTCTAGTGACTGCACCGAAGACCTGACCATGAAAGAAAGAATGGCTTTGCTTTAAATTAAAATTAAAAACTTACTCTCCACGGAAGACAATATCAAGTGAATGAGAAGATGAGCCACACAGACTGTTAGAAAATATTTGCAGAAAATGTACGTGATGCGGGCATGTTATCCTAGACACAAAGAACTCTGAAAACTCAACAGTAAGAAAACAACCTGATTTAAAAATGGGCCAGAAACCATAACAGACAAGATACACAGATGGCAAGTACGCACACGGAAATATGGTCCACACTGTATGCCAGCAGAGAAGTGCAAGATAAAACAATGAGCTACCGCCTCGCACCTGTGAGAACAGCCCGGATCCAGAACGCAGACAGCCCTGAGTGTTGTTAAGGACATGGAGGACCAAGGATTCTTAGACATTGCTGGTAAGGCTGTGGAATGGTACATCACTCGGGACACCTAGGTGCCGTCTTACAAAATCAGACATGCTCTTAGCATATAATCCAGCAGTCATGCTCTCAGCTATTTACCCACAGGAACTGAAAATGTCCATCCACACAAAAGCCTACACATGAATATTTACGGCAGCTTCCTTCCTAAGTGCCCAAGCTTGGGAACAATGAAGCTGTCTTTCTGTAGGCGAATGCATTAATCAGCACTAGTCCATCCAGACCATGGAATGTTATTCAGCTCTGAAAAGTAATGAACTTTCTCCAAGCCTTCCAGGAGAGAGGGAGGGAGGAAAGGGGGAGAAGAGCACCCAGTGTCCAAGGCAAGCTTGGCACTCCCTGTGCCCACCGCTGGCACAAAACATTTTAAAAATAATAATAAAAGAAATAAAAAGAAATGAGCTACAAAGCCATGAAAAGACATGGAAGAACCTTAAGTGAAAGAAGCCAATCTGAAAAGGTTCCCTACTATAGGATTCCATCTCTATGACATTCTGGAAGAGGCAAAAAAAAGACAGATCAGTGGTTATGGCTGGCACAGGGCAGGGGGTAATGAAGACATTGGCCAGAGGATTTTTTAAAACAATAGAAACATCTTATTACACTTTTGTCCAAACCATACGATGTGCACCACCAAGAGTGAACCCCAAGGTAAACTATGGCCTTTGGGTGATTATGACATGTCAGTGCAGGCTCAATCTTGGTTTAAAAAAAAAAAAAGGGGGGGGTGCCTGGGTGACTCAATGGGTTAAGCCTCTGCCTTCGGCTCAGGTCATGATCCCAGAGTCCTGGGATGGAGCCCCGCATCAGGCTCTCTGCTCAGTGGGGAGCCTGCTTCCTCCTCTCTCTCTGACTGCTTCTCTGCCTACTTGTGATTTCTGTCTATCAAGTAAATAAATAAAATCTTTTTTAAAAAAAAGCTTCATTCTGGTGAGTGGTGTGCGTATGTGGGGGCCAGAGGTTTGGGGGAAGTCTCTGTACCTTCTCAATTTCAGTCTTTTTGAAAAATAATTGTACTTTTATGCATTAGCAATAAATAATCAAAAGTTGGAATTAAAGTAGCCTTTACACTAGCACAAAAAAAGACATACTTTGCATTAAATTTAATAAAAGATGTGCAAAATCTTGCAGTATTCTGAAAAATCACAAAAACATAGCTGAGATCCAAATAAATACATGTATAGATAAATAATAAATAGAAGATCTAAATGTATAGACCGCTATACCATGGACAGGAGTCAGAAGACTTGATATGTCAACGTATCTTTTCTTCCCTAATTGATCTATAGGTTCAACAGAATCCCAGTGGGCTTTTTGTAGAAATTGACAATTTGATTCTGAAATTTATATGGAAATGCAAAGAACCTAGAGTAGCCACGACAACTTTGAAAAAGAATAACAGGGGCGCCTGGGTGGCTCAGTGGATTAAGCCGCTGCCTTCGGCTCAGGTCATGATCTCAGGGTCCTGGGATCGAGCCCCGCATCGGGCTCTCTGCTCCGCAGGGAGCCCGCTTCCTCCTCTCTCTCTGCCTGCTTCTCTGCCTACTTGTGATCTCTCTCTCTGTCAAATAAATAAATAAAATCTTAAAAAAAAAAAAAAAACCAAACTAACGGATTCCAAGACTTACTATAAATCTGCGTAATTAAGACAGCATAGGATTGGCATAATGATAGACAAATGAGTCCATGAAATGAAATAGAGAATCCAAAATTTATATATATATATATATATTTTTTTTTACCGTAACATGTTTAACTGAAATCAAATCGAGGCCCAAAAATTAAAATCTGCATTTGAAAGACACTTTTAAGGGAATGAAAATGAAATATTTGCCGTTATAGATCTGATAAAGGATTTGTATCTAGAATATATAAAGGACTCTTTAAAACTCAATAATAAGAAAATAAATGACCCAGAATTTTATTAAAGGGCGAAAGATCTGAAGACGGCAGATTTAAACACATGAAAAGGTTGAGTCAGTTTCCTGCCAGTGCACAAATGCAGGCGGAAAGCACCGTGAGGTCCCGTGGCACCTGTGAAGAGGGCTGAGCCTGCAGAGGGGTGACCCTCAGCTCTCCAGGGCTGCCAGCAGGGAGGGAAAATGGAATTGCTGCCTTGGAAAAGCATGTGGCACTTCATCAAGTCAGACCTAGCCTTCTGTGAGCAACCGTTCTACTTCGAGGTGGTTTTTAACAGAAACGCAAAGACTGGTCCACAGATGTTGAGAGCAGCCTTATTTGTAGCCGCTGAAAACTTCGAACTTGCCTGTGGACAAATGGATGAAGGCCATAGTCACCTCTGCGGCTGCCACACGGTAGAAGGAGCGGACGGTGCACACCCACAACCGCGTGGGCAAACCTCCGAATAGCTATCCTGAGCGAAGGAGCCAGCCTCACACGGGTCCACGCTATCTGATTTTATTGGTGTAGAATTCTAGAAGATACAGGCTCATACGTGGTGACAAAAGCAGGTCAGTGTCCCCTGCAGCCAGGAAGGGAGTACGGGAAAGAAGAGACACTCTGGAACCTCGGGGCATCAGGGGGGAGGCGGAAGGCGCGTTTGTCACTGGGATTTGCCACAGCGGTCCCAGCTATGTGCACATTGTACCAGAAGTTTGCACATCGCACCCTCCACATATTTGCAGTTCCGAGCTCGTCGGTTATACCTCAGGCCTTTTCAAATAATGATAATGATGATGATAATGATAATAATAATAATAATAACAACAATAATGCTCTTCATTGACCGGGTCAGGTTTTAAGTGGATTCTTTTCCTGGTGCCTTATGAAGGTCCCTCATTGAACAGAGCCTTCTGGGAATGTCACTGTCTTTGTTTACATATTCAGTTCAGCAAGGCCTGGGATCTCTCTGCCTTGGTTGTTGGGAGGGGAAGGAAGGGACTGCCTTTCTTCAAGAGCTCCCTGGACAAAGCAGCCTCCCTGCTATCGTTCCAGAAGTTTCTTCCTTTCACCGCAGGGTCAGGGTCATCTGAGGGCTCTGAGTGCCTCCTCCCTAGACTGGATCGATCCTGGTAACTGGCCCCCGAAGGCGGCTGCGTTGTACTTGGTGATTTAAATAGAATACTGAATGTAATTGTTTGAAGACCGAGATTTATCTCGTGCTTCCCGAGTTTATGTCTGTTGTAGAAAACATGCCAATGAGTGTAGCCGGCCGGATGTGTTTACCAGGCAGGCTGCTTTAACGCTGCCTCTCCTGGACCGACGTGACATTGTGACAGCTCCCAGAACGTGTGTCCTCCAAGTGGGAAGTGTGGTGCAGGAGCTGAAACTCTTGGCACCCAGTCGAAAAATTTAATTTTCTGGGCTTTTTTTTTTTTTCTTTTCCTTTTATGGAAAAGAAAGGCAAACCACGTCTCCCAAACATGGAAAGCAGAGATATTTTATTAGGAGAGACGACAGGGTAAGTGGGGGGTAGAGAAACAGTAGATTACAAAGTACTATGCCTACCTTGTGCAGTTCAGTCTATCCACAGTCAACAACAGACTTGGTTGTAGATTTGCAACTTTAGGCACATGGGATGTTGTTTTTTGTTTGTCCGGAAAGTCAGACAAAATGCAGTTTGCATGTTGGAGATTCTTGAGCTCTGTATGTCAGGCCCTTTTCTTCGATTTTAATCATTTCGTTCCCTAATTTTCTTCCTCCTGACATTGCTGTGGCAGGAAGTCCTCAGAGCCTAATGCTCACAATCTCCATGCTTGCGCGACCTTAGGACACTGCCGAAAGGCTGCGTAACAGCCTGGCATTTAAGCAGGGAACAGTTAGGGAGCATATGGGGCCATAATTCTGATTTGTAATAATCCTGCATGGAGAAACAGAGTTAGAGGCGCACTTCCCGTTAGCTTTCAGGAACTTGGCAAGGTCTCAAACTACCAAGGGAGGCCGATTCCAGGGGACCCGCACTGCCCTGTAACCAGCCTTGCTGAACGAGGTCACACCTGACAGGGTTCTGGTGACTACTGAGCCACAGTATATCCACATGTAAAATTTGATGACACCAATCCGGGCGTGTTGTGCGTGGGGGGAAAACAAACCCTGCTAATAATTTTACCAGGACAATCAGCTTGAAATGGGGTGCCCCAGGGCAGAGTGAGGCTTATGGTTATCCTATTTACAATATGGCAGTGAACTTAAGTAAAGCCATGCGTTTTAGAGTTATGTGTGGTTCTCTGTGCTCGAGCAGATAGTCCATTTTCCTCCTAATGCTCAGTGTGTAGTCGGAGCTGGACCCTACCTCTGCATGTCACCATGGTGTGTTTCTATCAGGAGTTGTTACTACGAAGTGTTTGCTTTTATAAGTATGAAACCCCCCTTCCCCTGGTGATCAGGAGAAAACCCAGACTGTAATGAGAGACCACCTTTCACCCATCAAACTGTCCGGGTAGGGGAAAAAAAGAAGAAATTAGATTGCGAATATCTGGTGTGGTGAGGCCATGGGAAAACAGATCCCTTCAGCCTTTATTCATTGAGACATGAATTGGTGGAACCTTTTGGTGAGGCAGCTTGCCAGAGCTGTTACAGATGTAGACGCGTGTAGCCTTTGGGCGGGCAGTTCTGTGTGTGGGAACAGAGCTTACAGACACATGTGTCCCAGGAGGGCACTGTGGGGACCGGTGCTGTGGCACCGATGGTGGTGGCAGAGACTGAGGGCACGTCCCCTAGTCCTAGTCAGTAGCTCCCGGGGCTGGTTAGAGGGGGTGAAGATCCGCACCACTGAGACATGGTAGGATCTGAGTTGAAGAAATGATACATAACGTTTGATCCCATCTATGGAAAGCCAAACAAAGACTAAAACTGTCAATTTCGACACCTACATCTGCACCTTGAATTTGGAGACAAAGGTCCGGAAGAGTACGTACACTTAGTTGGTAATGGTGGTTAACTTACCGGATGAGTACGAATCCTCTTTTATCCCTGTTTTAAAATTTTTTACCTGTATGTATTCATTGGTTACCTAGTCTTACAAATGAATGAATTTTTTTCAAGGTTTTATTTATTTATTTATTTGACAGAAAGAGGGAGAGAGCACAAGCAGGGAGACCAGCAAGCCGAGGGAGAGGGAGAAGCAGACTCCCCACTGAGCAGGGAGCCCGATGCGGTGCTTGATCCCAGGACCCCGGGATCATGACCTGAGCTGAAGGCAGATGCTTAACCGACTGAGCCACTCGGGTGCCCCATAAATGATTTCTTTAAAATGTCTATAAGTGCATTACAATTGTGGAAGAGATAAGAAATGATCACTATTAGCATTTGATTTCATTCTAATCTTTTTTTCCTGTGTCTTCTATCCATGATTTTGAAGGGCGGATCATAGAGGACTTTTGGCTATTTCCATTCTGAGCCGTCCTCAGTATGGCTATTGTTTCACTGAGCTCCCTGCATCAGAGAAATAGTAGAAAAACCTTAACCTCCTAAGGCAGGACCTAAAATGGAAGATTCCTCACCTTCCTTAGATTGAACTCAATGAAAGTGAAGCCAAGAGATACAGATTCAAATTAGCAATTCCTTGGTCACTCCACTTAGTGAATATAAACTTTGGTGATGGAAACATTGCTCATTTGGCAGTAAAACACATTCTGACCTGATCTGCACTTGCTTGTTGGCAAAACCTGACCTCACTTACCTTTGGGCATTTATCATCTGCCTCCCCAACCAGACTTAAATACTCGTGTGTGTGTGTGTGTGTGTGTGTGTGAACATATGTATGCATGTTATAGCATAGGTATTAGCATATTTGGTTATAAGGTGCTACCCGAGGTCCCAACTGGGGACATTTTGTAATGTAGAGCATATGAACCATATTACTTCCCCCTATCTGAAAATTTCTGAATTCCAGAATACATCTGTCTAGTCCAGATGGTTTCAAGGTAAGGGATTGCAGTACCCATGAAGTAGTGGAGAGGTAAAACATGACATTTGAAACAAGCCAGCCAAAAGTTAATTTTCACTCCTAAAACACTGGGAGGTATTTGCTGTCATCTGTTGGGAGCTTCAGTAAGGATGTACTCGTGCCATCATTGTTCGCAATAGCAAAACACTGGAAATGCGCCAGATGGCTGCTGATAGGGTCAAACAGATTTTTACACATTTAGTATTATTGTTATTATATAGTAATTATTATTAGTTTACACATTCAGTGGAATGTTTAAAATACTGTTTTAAAAAACATGGGCCTTTATACCACATACAAAAATTAGCTCCAAATAGATTACATACCTAACCCTAAGACTAGGACTATAAAACTCTTAGAAGAAAATTAGGGGAAAAGTAGAAGAAAATTAGGGGAAAAGCTTCATGAGACTTGGACTTGGCAGTGACTTCTTGAAGAGGACACAGGCAGCCAAAGCAAGAATAGACCAAGAGAACTACATCAAACTTAATTTTTAAGTTTTTGAGCATCAGGGGACACAATCAACAGAATGAAAAGGCAACTGATGGAATGGGAGAAAACGTTTACAAGTCACAAATCTGATGAGTTCATATCTAGAATATATTTTTTAAAGACTGCAACTCAACAAAAACAAAATCACCCTATTAAAAAAAAAAGACAAAGGATTCAAATGGATCTTTCGTACGAAAATGACCAGCACTGTATGAAAAGATGCTCAACATCAGTAATCATCAAAGAAATAATAAATCAGAACCAGCTCACGCCCATTAGGATGGCTGCTATCAGAGCACCAGGAATTAACAGGTGTGGGTGAGGACCTGGAGATCTGGAACACTTCCGCCCTTGCTGTGGGTGAGATTGTGAAATAGTCCAGCTACGATGCGAAGAGGGCATCAAGGTTCACCATGGGTATGTCAGGTAGAGTCATAAAACCAGAACATAGATTAGGGGTCCCTCGGGGGGAGGGGGTTGGGGAGCAGTACGGCAGGGAGCTGTCAGTAGGTCAAAGTTTCAATTTTCAAGAAAAAATTCTGGAGATCTGTTTCACGACTAGTGAATAGATGTAACACTCCTAATTGCACGCTTAGAAGCAGTTAAGATGGCGTATTTTGTGTGTGTGATAATAGGGAACACAAACAAGGTATGTTGCCGGGGATAAACACCGGATACAGACCTCCCTGCTTGTTAGAGGTGATTTTCTTCACCTTTTATTGAGTATCTGAGTCACAAAATCCAGAAGTGAGTTCTGGAGTTTAGAGAGCACCCACTAGTCCCTGCCCATCATTTCAGCAAAACCTTCTTGTTTTGACTTTGGCCATCAGCCTGGCAAAATGAATGTTCCTTTCCCCAAAAGCAATTATAAATGTCAGGGGCGAAAATTTGGGGGAAACTTAATTGGGGTTCCAGGGGTTGCGCCTCCTTTCCCTTCAGGCAGGATCCCCATTTTCTTCGGGTTACAGATGGTTACTTTATCACCATACGAAATGCAGTGGACCTGCCTCGGCACTTCCAGCGCTCAGCCTGAACAGAAGCATCTGAAATAATTAATGCTTGCTTCCATCTCCAGGGCCTCCATTCACTAAGAGGATTGGGCAGAGTAAGGGCAGCAGTAATTACTGCCTGCATTCCCATCAGGATTCGCTGGCACGTGCTGTGAGAAATGAGAGGTACTTCAGATGCTGCCCAGTACCCAGCTGGGGCCAGAAAAACAGCTCCCCTCAGCCTGGCAAAGGGGAGCCAAGAGAGACGGACGCGTTCATTCGCTGCCCCGCTCAGAGGGTGGGCCTTGGCTTTGATTAAACGAGCGGGTTGGCTGTGCGTTAGAAATGCTTTGGGTTTCTTTCCCTCAACTAAGAATACTAGAATTGAAATCTTGTGAGTTTTTTGTGAACTTTTTTAAAGGCTATGGTGTTAGCAAAATATTTGAATGAGAGGAGATTCTTTGGCGTGATTGTGGATCCCTGAACTACGGTAGAGAAGGTAACTCCTGGAGATGTTGGCAGCAGTCCAGCCTGATACCCAGATGCAACAGAGAGAGGCCTGAAGTCCGGTGAAGGCCGAGCTCCACCATGGTCTGGAGGATTCAGATAACTGACCGAGTAATGTCACCCAGAGTCTCCACTGTAGCCTGGTCAGCAGATCCCAAGGAATGTCAGGTGCATATCACCGTGAGCACTAAACCGGCGAGGAGACCAGTGCAGCAGCCTTGGGAGACTTCTAGAAAAGGCACCGCAACCTTTGCGGGGAGAGCTCTGGACTCTTCCTGCAACATCTTTATGCGACAGTTAAATACACAACCAGCAGACACAATTTGTTGTATCTGGGAGTCCCCAAGGCGGCCGTTCTGCAGACACGGCATCGTCCCGTCCTTCCTATGGATGAGTTTCGAGAAACATACTCCCAGTAGGCATTGACTGGGCTTTCTGAAGTATTGTTAGCCACCTTCCTCCAACAGCACAAGTATAAAAGATCTCTGGTTGTAATTTCTTTTAACTCTTTGAGATTATTTTGAATTTAAAGAAAAGTCACAAGAGGTGTTCTGAGAACTGCCTTCTGCCACACCCACTGTCGAATGGCTTCCTCCCTCCCTCCTTTCTCCCTCCCTCCCTCCTTTCTCTCCCTTTCTCACCCCTCCTCCCTCCACCTCTCCCCCCATCTTCTTTCTCATACAGTTTTTTGTCTGAAAGCTTTTTTCTTTAATCTTTGCCATCTCTCTGCCTCAAAGTTGTGACACACATAGGTCCTGACATAGTTCCCATCAGATGCCAAAGTGGTTTTAGTAAATTATAAAGGTAACAATTTTGCCCCCTTTTTTCGTAAAGACGCATTGTGCAGAGGACTTTCTTTCCCCTCATATTTAAAGGAAGGTCAGGATGCCTGGGTGGCTCAGTCGTTAAGCGGTTGCCTTTGGCTCAGGTCATGATCCCAGGGTCCTGGGATCGAGCCCCACATTGAGCTCCCTGCTCAGTGGAAAGCCTGCTGCTTCTCCCACTCCCCCTACTTGCGTTCCCTCTCTTGCTGTGTGTCTCTCTGTGTGTGTGTCCGTTAAATAAAATAAAATAAAGGAGGGGCGCCTGGCTGGCTCAGTGGGTTAAAGCCTTTGCCTTTGGCTCAGGTCATGATCCCAGGGTCCTGGGATCGAGCCCCACATCCGGCTCTCTGCTCCGCAGGGAGCCTGCTTCCTCCTCTCTCTCTCTGCCTGCCTCTCTGCCTATTTGTCATCTCTGTCTGTCAAATAAATAAATAAAAATCTTTATAAATAAAATAAAGGAAGGTAGAGTTTTAGTCTTACAGGAAGAACGAGTCTGACAGTAAATAAATGTGAGAAGAACACATAAAACCCAGCCGGCCTTGCTTCTGGGCTGGGGGTGTCCGCACCTGTCCTGCAGGAGGGGAGCCCAGCAGTGGCCTCCTGCGCAGACCTTCCTCAGGGAAGCGAGTGCTGTCAGAGAGGATGCACTTGAAGAAGGAATCCCCGGACGAGCAGCTGTACCGAACCACACACCTGGCTTCTGCCTTCCTTTTTTAGGGGGCTCTACGAAGCCAGAACTGTATCAGCACAGGGAGACGCTGCAGACTATAGCTCTGCTCCCGGGACCTGCTGTGCCCACACCCTGCTTCCTGGGCGGGGCACAGCCCTTTGAGGGGAACACGCAGACGCCTGTCGCTCCATGTGGGGCTACTAACTCGAGATCCTTTTAATTGACATTCAGGGTCTGTTTAACTTCCTGCGGCTGTTTTGTTAAATACCAGTGGTTTAATAAAGATGGAAACAGCCCCATAACACACTTTATAACTGGAGCTTTACCTGCCATGAAAACTTTGAGCCTCCAACTTAGTTCTTAGACCTGAACGGAGAGGATTAATTCTCAGTGTGAGCAAAACAGGAGCATTCTTGAGTAAATAACTTGGTTTCATGGAAACTTTTTTTCTTTTTAGGCAGCTTTTTCTAAGGGTACTATTCAATGACTTCTAGCAGATTTAACTACCGTGAGTTGTAGGACTTGTCCCTCATCCCAGTCAGGTCCCTCGTGCCCGTGTACACATATCCCCAGCCCACAGCCCCAGGCAGCCCCTCATCCACTCTCTGCCTCTGTCGATTTTCCGGATATTTCATCGGAATGGGGTCATGCAGTGTTTGGCCTGTAGTGTCCGGCTTCCTTCCTTCCTTTCTCACGACATGTTTGGGGTCCCCTCCTGCTTTAGCCCGGGTCTTCATTTTCCTCACTGACTCGTAAGTAGTCCATGATGTGGATGAACCACATTCTATCTCTTCCCCTGTCAGTGATGGACATGGGGGTGGTTTCCATTCTCCAGCTGTTAAGAAGGATGCCACCATAAACATTCTTAGGCAGCTTTTTAAAGAAAATCTATACTAAAGGTGCCACCAAGAAAGCTGAAGTTTGGCTCTTTGGAGGTGATGTTTGCCGTTAAGATTTCAGGATCTCTTAAGGAGAGTGAGTTTGATCCCTCTAGTGAAAGAAAGCAGTGAGTTAGCCTTCCCAAGTCAACTCAGCGGAGCACAGGGATCCACCATTAGTGCCCATTTCGGCCTCAGCGGACGCTGATCACCAGAACTGCTTTTCTGGTTTGGGGCAGATTTTTTTTTTTTTTTTTAAGTAAATCTGTATTTTGTCTTCTCCATGAATGTTCTATTCTTAAAAGGAACTTTGTTCACTAGTTTCAGGCAGAATGTGATAAAATATGTGTGTCTTCCCTGAGCTTTAAGAAGCAAGATTTTGTGAAATAACCCTACAGTTCACTCCTTTATTTACTGGGTTTAAAAACGTTTTTTGGAAATATCAAGCAAAGTTCTCCATTTGAGGTGGAAAACATGTTGCTTTGAGAAGCAATTTATTGACACCTTTCAAATGTCCCCTTTGTCCAGGAGGTTCCTGCTGCTCAGGCTGTGGGTGGCTTGCGTTTCCCTTGGCTCTGTTCCTGGACAAATCTGTGATGTTGTTCTAAGGAGGTACCCCAAAGGTAGCCTGAATTGAGGTTTATGCGCATTTGTGGGCATCCCATGAAGAGCACACTCCAGTAGGTGGCACTTGGCTCGTGAGGTCCAAATTCTAACCCTCTGGCTGTTGCTGATTTTTGTTTTTTTAATTTATTTGAGAGTGTGTGTGAGAGGGAGAGAGGGAGACGCAGAGGGAGCAGCAGACTCACCACTGATCAGGGACCTGGACACAGGGCTCCATCCCAGGACCCTGGAATCATGACCTGAGCTGAAGGCAGACGCTTCACCAACTGAGCCCCCCAGGCGCCCCCAGCTGGTGCTGATTCTTAAAGGCAGAAAGTGAACTGGATGTTTATTTCACATCCAGTTTTCCCCTACAGAGGAAAAGAAAAAAACCAGGGTGTTGATCAGGACCCTTAGTTACTGACTAAGGTCTAACTTCCAAATTGCTTAACAGATCAGTTTCACAGAAGTAATTACATAAACTTTCCTCTTGCCTTGACCTGAACGTTGCTTTTGTAGGTGGCTTTGACCAGCTCACCTGGTACTGAACAGTCTCCCTCAGTGACAAACCAGAACCTAAATAAAGATCATTTTGCTCAATTGGTTTTTGTAAGGTAATCTTTTTAGAGTAGAGGTTTACTACTGTGATTTTTTTTTCTTTATCTTTTTTTTTTTTTTTTTTTTGGTTAAGAGCAGTTAGTGAAGGTTCCAGACGTTTAACTTCCCTGGCACCATCGGAGAGTTAACACAGTCGTTGCCTGCTTCCAGAATCTTCTTTATGATGCATATCTGGAAAATGTAAATCTTTGCATGGCTCTCTCCAGGTATTTTAGACTTTGGAAAAATTCTCTTTTGTTTTGAGCTAGCTTTAGATCATAGGACCATGCAAAGTTGGAAAACAAGTTTGTGCACGCGTATAGGGGTTTCATCCCCCTTGACAGAACTGCCCTGTTGCCGGGGTGAAGGAGTTCGGGGAGCTTTTTCAGACCAAGTGTTTACTCAGACAGCAGGCGCGGCCAGAGGAGGAAGCCCTTTGTGGGCTACCTGTGCTGGAGCTCTGAGCGTCGTCTGCCAGAGGAGACATGTAAACTGTGCTGAGTGCACACCAACGGTCCTTATGCGTGGGGCTCCCACGGCTCCCTCCACATGCTACCGGGCATCGGATTCCACTGCGAGTCCCCTTGGGCATGCTGCCCTCTCCTTGTGCTTCCATGGGCTTTTGTGGTGGGGGTGGGGTCTCAGGAGTCCTGCAGACCTGGTCAGCAGAGAGTGTTTCTGTGATTCTGGAAGGAGAGCGGACTTCAGAGTGTTTGCGGAGGGGGTGGCTGCTGAGTCCGTGGTCCTGCTGTCTGAGGGCACCGAACCCTCCGCCTTCAGCCCTGGCGGTGAGGGCCTAGAGCACAAGGGCTCTTTACGAGGAGCTGACACGTCTGGGGCACCCGTGCCTCCGGCCTCCTGCCCCTGCCTCCCTCTCCTCCCAGCCAGCTGCAGCTCCGGTTGGTTCCAGGAGCAGGGCTGGCCTTTGGCTCCAGAGGGCCAGACTGGAGCATTGCAGATGAGTCAGTTTTTGGCAGAGGGGAAGCTGCATTGGGTGCTTCTCCTTCCCTTTTGTTCAGCCCAAGGTGGGGGAGGATGAGGCTGGGTAAACATCCCACCGAAGGCGCCCTGACCCATTGGCTTTGGCTCCCTTCGCTGTTGGCTTCAAAGCTCTGCCGGGTTAGATGCTTTATCCTCTCATTGTCTTGCCTCCCTGAGCTCTGTCTCCCTGACGGGTCATGTGACACATGAGATTACTGTCCTCACTCCAATTTCTAATTGAATTTTTCAGAAGCACATTTGGACTTCAGTCATGAACACAGAGCGTGGCGTGTGGTTCTTGGTCACTTACGCTGTTTGCCCGTCACCCCCGGCACCGCACGCGGGCTGCTTACCAGCTTGGCCTTTGGGGTTGAGCAGCTGTTTCGACCTTGGGCAACTGAGCTTCTAAGCTTTGGTTTCTTCAGGTAGGAAAGTGGGAACAACTGGATTGTTTGGCTTCCATGAGACGGTGCATGCCCGGTGGCTGGGCGAGCCGTGTAATGATCCGGCCACGTACCCCATCGGCGATCTCGCACACCTTGAGGGTCTAGGTGGCGTCCCTTAGCCAGACACCTGCTAGGCCCTTACAACTCCTCAAGAGGAGTCCGATGTCCACTACCCCCCAGCCTCAGAGTCAGAGAGTTTGGGGCTTAGAGTCAGTATTCGGGGCATGTCTTGCTTCACAGATTTCTCTGCTGGCAGATTTTTGTTAGGGGACTGACGGGAGAGGCGGTGGTTGTGCAGGAATGAGGATGAGGGTGTGACGTTTGTCGGGTTTGTGAAGGGTCATGGGCAGGCTCTGGTCACAGATAGACAGCTGGGCAGCCGGACAGGCCGTGTGGCTCTTAGGCTCTGGCACTGTTTGGTACAACTGCTGGGACACCGTGACTGGGAGCCGGAGCCGGAGTTGTGATCTAAGGAACCATTTGGCACTGAGCACAACCGGAAGTACAACTTTCATTGCTGTTGGTTCACTTTTTTATCACAACAGTGCCGATCACCTTTCTGTTTCCCAGTACCCCATGCTGGCAACTGTTGATGGGATTGCTTTGTTTTGTTAGCAAACTCACATATACACAAAGAAGTACCGGGAGTTGCCAAATGGTGCATGGAGAGAAAATGTGCCTGAGTTCAGGGCCGGGAGGCGGCTTTGGAAGCACGTATTCTGTGAAGTGGGGGTTACCTCCGTCTTAGAGATGAAACAGATCAGCGGGCAGCGGTTCTGGAGGATGGGAAGGTCACGTCCAGCAGCTGCCGAAGAGCCCCTCAGGTTCCTCTTTCCATGGAGCCCACATCACATCTGGTTAATAATTTTTTCCTGGGTTTTCTTTACTTCGCCTTCCATCTGCAGTTTCTTGGGTTCTGTCTCCACATCAGCCATCCTTGGAGCTGTGTGAGTTCCGAGGCTTGCTGTCTGAGCACTGGTCGCTCCCAAGGGAACCGTGGCCCCGGGTGCCTCTGTCCCGGCCTGGAGACAGCTCGGGTTGGGGGGTGACAGGGGCACTACAGGCTGGGACGGGAACCTCCTCTCCAGCCCTGGTTTTCCTCCACGAGCCCGAGTCGGAAAGGACTCCTGCGGCCGAGGTCCGGGCGGCAGAGGAAATGGGTTGGGGTCTGTGAGGTGCACGTTGTGTTGTGGCTCTGTTTAGATTTTCTTGTTTCAGGCCCAAAACGAGCTGGGCCCAAATGAGTCACAGACTGGGAGGACTGACAAGGCCACCCTTGTCCTGACTGAGGAGGATAGAATACACTGGGGTGAGGAAGAGTCCCCGCAGAAGAGCCACTCCCCAGAACGGTTGTGCATGGGGCGGTCCCCGCCTTCCTGGGGTCCGGACTGCTCTTCTTCATCAGGACCCTCCATGCTTCCAGCGAAGCAAGCATCTGGGGCCTTCGGAAAGCCAGCCCCACCAGCAGAGGATGTCCCTGGAGGGAAGACTGGAAGTGGTGGGAGCTAAACTTAGCTCCCCGCAGGAGCTGCCTGCAGGAGGAGGGGCGAGGGATGTGGGGGCGGGGTGTGGAGGCTTAAAGGGACAGCCACCAGCTTTCTGGGGGGCTCTGTGGGGACTCTCGGGCTGTGTGGTAGGTGCCCATGTGGACCTACACCAGCTCTGGGAGGTGTCCTGAGAGCTCGGCTGGTGCTGTGTCCTGGGAGCCCTGAGTCTCTGGGGTCCAGAGTAAAGAATGCCCATCCCCAGAGGGGAGAACCTCGGTGTCGTCCAGACGGCTGGAAGACCACTGCAGGGTTGGCGACTCTGGCCACCAGCTACGGGCCGACTCGTTTCAGGGCTGGTCAGACCTTTGGGAGCAAATCAGGCATGGACTCAATGGCAGCGCTGCTTGGAACTGGTTCGCTAAAAGTGACCTCTCCCGGACTTGGAAATCCTGAATAATTCCTGATGACTGCCTGGTTAGTCCTCTGTCAGGGTTTCCCACTGCTGCCCGAGGCAGGGGACAGGGCGGCTGCGGGTCAAGAGCACACCCTCTGCCTGGTCCGGCACCTGTTCCTTTCTCCACTCTTCCTTCCGCAACCGTGAAGGGCCAGGTGCTCGTCTGGTCTGTGTATTAAATGGAGTATTTGTGTTGTGTTTGCGTGTTCACAGTCCCGTGACAGCCTGGTGGCAGGAGGAGGGGCAGGCGGGAAGCACGCAGACCCCCACTGGGGGGTCTGGGAGAAATGCTCGAGACGGTCCCTGGACAGACAGATGTACTTGGCTGAGAGCCAGCCGCTGGAGGGATGCCCTTCCCTGCATTTTGGTCTCTCGCACTCTGTTCCTTTCTAAAATTGTAAGATGTGTGAGTATTGCTCCTGTCCTGTATGAGTACAGAAGAGGGTCTGAAAGCACATACAGTTTAAGTATAACGAGCCACATGTCTGGACCTGCCGCTCAGATCAAGAACACTGGTGACGGTTTGCCAGCCACTGTGCGCACTCTCTATCGAGAACACCGCTGCCCGGACTTGGGCTCATCCTTCCTCTCGTCCATATTTACCACCAAGGGAACCCTAAGCGGTGCTAAGGACCCGTAGAACTCGCCTGCTCTTACCCACTCTGGGGGGAGAACAGGAGTGCCATCCACAAGCATTGTTCTGAGGTAGAGTTACTGTGGGTAAAGCCCTCAGATCAGCGCCGGGCACATAGTACGATATGTGTATTAAGCTACTGGAATCACTGTTACGTTTAGTTTTGCCAGTTTGTTTGTTTTTTTTAATATTTTATTATTTGACAGAGAGAAATCACAACTAGGCAGAGAGGCAGGCAGAGAAAGAAAGGGAAGCAGGCTCCCCGCGGAGCAGAGAGCCCGATGTGGGGCTCAATCCCAGGACCCTGGGATCATGACCTGAGCCAAAGGCAGAGGCTTTAACCCACTGAGCCACCCAGGCGCCCCAGTTTTGCCAGTTTTTAAGCATCACGTAAATCAATAATATAAATATTTTACTGGGACTTGGGTTTTTTAATTCACTGTAATATTTTGAGTTTCATCCTGTTGATGCCTATGGTGATAGTCCCCTCCTGTTCATTCTCCTGTGCTGTTCCTGTGCTGTTCTAGAAGGTGCTGCCAGTGAGTTATCCCTTGAACTCAGGGCTTTCCTAGCTTCGGCTTTGACGATCTTGCCGCTGGGCGGATTCTGGTACACAAACAGAGGTCTGTGGGGCAGTGGTTCTCAGAGTGTGGTCTGGGGTCCTGAGACCAGCATGATTTTCAGGATAATACTGAGATAGCCTGTGTCTTTTTCACTCTCATTCACTCAGAAGTGGACAGTGGACTTTTCCAGAAAACATTTGGCATGTGACAGTGTCATCGCTCTGAAAACTAACCAGACTTATGCTTGTCTCTTCCTCTGTTTTTTAAATTTTGTCAGTTTGTCATTTCTAATATGGTCAATAATGATAGTTCAGGAGATACTGCGTTTGGGGGAGGGGTTTCCTTTGTTTGATTTGAATAAGTCAGTCAGAGTACAGGGGCTTTCCATAAAGAACCCGAAGAAACTGACTCATCCCCTTTGTTTCGAGTTAACAAATGATAAATGCCTTAGTTAGCGAGAGATTGTTCAGATACTCACCAGGTTTTAGAGCGTCTGTCTTAGGGGAATCAGGCAGCTCTATTATAAGGAGAAGGAGAAATCATTCCTATTGCCATTCCAGTGTGGGGGCAAGTCTCTCTAGATTGATCCTAGACACCAAACACAAGGCAGGAATCCACCGAGTTACCCAAGGAAGGAGTGTCTAAGCTAGCACCAGGAGATGCTGCTTTGAAAAAAGCCGTGTCTTCATTCACCCACAAGCATTTGGTACCTACATGCCAAGACACTGTTGGTAAGCTGGGAGCATACCAGAGAAGGTGACCCTTTCTTTCCTGGTTCCTGGATTTTTTCCTAGCCCTGTTCCAGGTCCCTAATTGTTACGGTAAAGCCAGGTCAAACCACAACACTGATGGACTGTCTCACAGTGGATGCAGGTCAGAAGTCCCGGTGCCTGGAGTTCACTGGGTCTGCTCTTGCGGTCTCGCCAGGCTCAGATCAGGGGGTCCATGGGGCTGTGGTCTCATCTGTTGGCCTTTCCCGGGTCCCCTGTCATTGGCAGAGCTCATTTCCTTGGAGTTGTGTGACAGAGAGCATCATTCTGCTGGTTGTTGGCCAGCAGCTGCTCTGGTCTGCCCTGCCAGGTGCTTGCCCTGGGTTCCGTGCCATGGGCCCCCTCCTCTCACAATTTGGTGCCTCTTGGTAAAGGCTCACTTGCTTAGATCAGGCCTACCCTGGTCAGCTCCAAGTAGTCCAGTCTGGGAGTGCTGCCCCCTGCTGGAGGGAAAGAGATCGTACAAAGGCACAAGCCGGTGAGGCCCCATCTTAACACTCTCCCAGCACAGACCTCTTTTCCTAACCCAACAGTGCGAAGATTTTCACCTATAGGTTGTTGGTTTTTTTTTAATCTGTAGTTTTAGTTTCAGTTGTTACATTTATGTCTGTGACATATTTTGAGTTAATTTTTGTGTATGATATGGATGAGGGTCTCTGTTCCTTTTTCTACCCCCCATATAGGTCACGTCTTTCCAGCACCATTTTTTGAAACAATGTTCCTTTTTTCCACTCCAGTTGCCTTGACAACTGTCAAAACCTACTTGGCGTCTGCGGGAGGTCCTGTTCCCGGACTCTCATTTCTCCTCTGTTGTCTGTATGCCTTTCCTCTCACCAGTTCCACCCTTGCTCCCACTTCATAGAAGGTTTTGAAATCAGGCATTGTAAAGATGTTTTCTTTTATAAAATGAAGTTACTCTAGGTCACTTTTTAAAAATATATTTTTAAAATGAGCTTATCATTTTCTGTGTATGCACGCGCGCACACACACACACACACACACACACAAAGCCTGCAGGGCTTTTGATTGGCATTATACTGAGTATCTCTATCAATTTGGAGAGAACTGGAATCTTAACAATATTGAGGCTTCTGAAATTCATTAACATGGCACATCTTTTCAGTTATTGGGTCTTGAATTTTTTGTGCCAGTGTTCTACAGTTTCCAATGAAGAGGATTTTAACCTTTAAAAAAAAAAAAGTCTGTTTTAGCTACTGCAGTAAGACAGCAAATATAAGAAAGGAAACCTGGGGCACACAAATCCAAAAAATTCTTATTGGCAGATGACATAGAAAATGCCAAGGAATCAACCAAAAAGTCACAGAACTGGTGAAATCAATTCAGACAGGCTACAGGACACAGGTAAAAAATGAACATTATTTCTGTGTATTAACAGTGAACACATGGAAATGGAAATTTAAACCGCCAATACCATTAACAAGGGGAAGGAAAAGGGGAAATACTTTGATGTAAATTTAGCGAAACACGTACAAGACTTACAGGATTAAAAAGGACAGGGGGCAGCTGGGTGGCTCAGTGGGTTAAAGCCTCTGCCTTCAGCTCAGGTCATGATCCCAGGGTCCTGGGATTGAGCCCCGCATCGGGCTCTCTGCTCAGCGGGGAGCCTGCTTCCTCCCCTCTCTCTCTGCCTGCCTCTCTGCCTACTTGTGATCTCTGTCTGTCAAATAAATAAATATAATCTTTTTTTTAAAAAAATGACAGAACATGGGTGCCTAGGGGGCTCAGTCGTTACGTGTCTGCCTTCAGCTCAGGTCATGATTTTGGGGTCCTGGGATCGAGCCCCACATTGGGCTCTCTGCTCTGTGGGAAGCCTGTTTCTTCCTCTCCTACTCCCCCTGCTTATGTTCCCTCTCTCACTGTGTCTCTCTCTGTCAAATAAAATCTTAAAAAAACAAAAAAAAAAGACACTCATTAAAGAAATCAGAAGATCTGAACAGATGAGACAGATCACGCTCCTGGATTAGGAGACTCACCAGAGGGACGGTGTCCTCCCCACGTTTATATACAGATTTCTGTTCCTACTAAAATCTCACACCTTCTGTAAATATAAATATGATGATTCCAAAATTTGTATGGAGAGGCACAAGCATAGCCAAAACAATTTTGAAAGTGAACGATAGAGTGCTTGCCATTGGTGTCTCAGGTCTCGCGAGACCTGGCAGGCCTGCGCAGTAATCCCCACAGTGGTACTGGTGAGAGAGGGGCACGTGGGCCCCCAGAACAGACCCAAAGCTAGCACTACGCAAGTATGCCCAACCGATGTGGGCAGAGGTGCAGAAGCAGTCCAACAAAGGACGGCTGTGTGTGGTCCTGGTGCTGTTGGAGATCCATTGACCAAAAAAGGAAAGGAACCGGGACTAAATCTCAGGACCTTAGGTACTATGTAGACTGGAGCATAGACTTCAACATAAAATAGAAAGTTCGAAAAACATAGTAGCAACTGGGACCTGGGGCTGGGTGAGGTATTCTTAGACGTGATCCCAAATGCGAAACCCATAAGAGAAAAAAAAATCATTTTGGAGAGAAAAAGTCAATTTTCATTTTCTCAAAATGACAACTTTGGCTCTGCAGAAAGACCCCATTGTAAGGCTACAGATGGGAAATATTTGTGAACCACACATCTAACCAAAGACCCTTCCCTAGAAAACATAAAGAATTCTTGAAACTCAACAATAATAAAACAATCCAACTGGAAAGTGGACAAAAGATATCAACAGATCTCCCCCAAGGGGATGTGCACGTGGCAGAGAAGCACGTGGAAGGATGCTCAGCATCACCAGCCACTGGGTCTTTGCAGATTAGGGGAAATGCAAAACCATGCTGAGATACATGCTAGAAACCAGAAATGCAAAGCAGCAGCCCTACCAAACAAAGGTGGTAAGGACGCGGAGAAACCAGGTCTCTCCCATGTTGCTGGTGGGAATGGAAAATGGCACGGCCATCCTGGCTTATAGCCTGGGAGTTTCTTCTGAAGCCTACATATGTACTTAACCATGTTACCCAGCCATCTCCTGAGCACTTCCCCAGAGAAAGGGAAACTGTCCACAGAGCAGCAACCAGTCATGCAATCTGCATGGTTTTATTTCTTCCTTTCTGATTCTTATGCCTTTTATTTATTTGCCTGCTTTTTTGCTTTTTTTGTACTAGCTAGGCCTCCCAACATGGACTATAAATCAGAGATTTCCACAACCCCCTGCTTGGGTTTAATTTCCTAGAGTGGCTCAAAGAACTCAAAACAGTTTACTTACTAGATTAACCTGTTTATTACAAAGGGTATTAAAGGATACAAAGGAACAGCCAGACAAAGAGATACACAGGGCAGTGCCATTCCAGAAGGGTTCTGAAGGCAGGAACTTTTGTTTCTGTGGAGTTTGGGGTGCACCACCCTCCCAAAAATGGAGATATTTTGTTGAGCAGCCTAGAAGCTCTCCAAATCCTATAGATCAGGGATTTTTGTGGAGGTTTCATTGCCTAGGCATGATTGATTAATTATTGGCCATTGGTGAATGATTCAACTTCAAAGCCTCTCTCCCTTCCCCAGTGGTGGGGGTGGGGCTGAAAGGTACAATCTTCTAAACCAAGGTTGGTTCTTCTGGGGACCAGCCCCTGTCCTTGGGAGCTTTCCAAAAGTCCCCTTAACATAAACACAGGTGAGGTTGAAAGGGGTTTGTTATGAATTACAAAAGATATCTTTATCTCTTTATCACCTAGGAAAATCCCAAGGCTTTTAGGAGCTCTGCCTGCCAGGGAATGAAGACCAAATATACATTTCTTACCATAAATCACAATACCCCAACTTGCTGAGGTTTTGTGAAGAATACTGTGTCTGTATAAGGTGGCTTTGGTCTGTAGTTTTGCTTTTTTGGTAATGCTTGTCAGTTCTGTATCAGGGTTGTGGTGGCCTCATGAAAGGCATTAGCAAGTAGTCTTCCTCTTTGGTTTCTTTAAAAGTTTGCACAAGATTAGCATCACCTCTTTGAGTGTTTGCTAGAATTCATCAGTGAAGCCACTGGGCCTCAGGTTTTCTTGTGGGGAACATTTTTTATAACAAATTCATGTTTTGTTTTTTAAGTAAATATAGGTCTATTCAGGTTTCACTGTTGGTAAATTGAAATCTTTAAAGAGTTTGGTCCATTTCATCTAAGAAATCCAATTCGTTAGCATGAAGTTGTTCATAATGTTCTCTTAATATCTCTGTAATGTCTGTAGGGTCTGTAGTGTAACTCCCCTTTCACTGTCAATGCTAGTGATTGCCCTTGTTCTTACTGTATTACTCTGGCTAGAATGTTATACATTTTGTTGGCCTTTTTGAAGAGTCAACTTTTGGCCCCGTTAATTTTTTTCATTGTGCATCCATTTCCTATTTCAGTGATATGTGGTTTTTTTCATTTCCTTCCTTCTACTCACCTTGAGTTTTCTTTGCTCTTCCTTTTTAGGCCCTTTGAGAAAGAAACTTCGGTCAGTGATTTTGGATTATTTTTCTTTTCTAATATAAATATTTTTATTTTAATGGCCATATAGTTAACATACAGTGTTATATTAGTTTCAGGTGTACTATGTAGTGATTCAGCACTTCCTACATCCCTAATATAAACATTTAGAGGTACAGATTTCTCCCCTAATTTATACATTAACTACATCTGAAAGTTTTGGGGGGTTTTTTGTTGTTTTGTTTTTGTTTTTGTTTTTCCAGATTTTGTCCATTTGAGAGCGCACGTGGGTGTGGGCAGAGGGAGGAGAGAGAGCATCCTCTGATAGATGCCCTGCTGAGCACAATCCAGTGCAGGGCTCCATCCCAGGACCCTGAGACCATGATCTGAGCTGAAATCAGACACTTAACCTACTGAGCTACCAGGGCCCCTTCAAATATTTTCTAATTCACTTTGTGATTTCTTCTTGGTTTCTAGTAGTATTTCCACATGATTCAAGGAGTTTCTCTCTCCCTGCTTGCATTTCCCATCTGTTCTTGCATGTTGTGTACTTCGCTGGATTCAGAGTCCAGAGTGCTCACCATTACACCATGGAACCGCATGTTGTGTACTTCGGCTCAGGTCATGATCTCAGGGTCCTGGGATCGAGCCCCGCATCGGGCTCTCTGCTCCGCAGGGGGCCTGCTTCCTCCTCTCTCTGCCTGCTTGTGATTTCTGTCTGTCAAATAAATAAAAAATAAAAAAAAAAAAAAAGAACCCTTAACATATAAATCTTAATTATTTGAAATTCCCAGTCTTTTCATTCCAAACCCTCTGCCATATCAGAGTCTGGCTCCGATTCTTGCTTTGTCTCTTTGGACTGTGATTTTTGCCTTTTAGTGGGCGCTGTCATTTTCTGGTGAATCGGGCATAATGTGTCAATGGCGGGCTCCAGCCACGTTGTCTGTCCCCAAGAAGCTGTAAGTCTCTGTATTCACCTGCCTCTCCAAGGTGCGGGGCAGTGGTTTGCCCTATAACATCAGATCTGGGCTGGATCTAAGAAGGGTTGTCAATTATCAGCTTCTTCAGCTTTTGTCTTGTCATGAGGACTGGAGTGACAACTTGGAGGTTCTTTACATGTGGGATCAGAAAGATGGGATTTTGCAATGGAAATCTTTAGGAACTCTGTGAGCCCTCTCCCTCCCCACCCCCAGCCTCCCTCACCCCCTGAGGTAGGCGCTTTCTTATCTGGAGGAAAGAATGTCTGAAATCATGCTCTGGAATTTCTTTCTAGTTCCTTTTTTGTGGTGGTCCCTGTGATACAAAGAAGACTCGAAATCTGTGGCCGTCCAGGCTGAGTCTGTATTTCTTACTACTAACCTAGAGGAGCTCCTCATACACCAGCAAAGTTCTTAATGTACAGACAGCACCACCGTAAAAGCCAGACAAGATCACAGTGAGACACACTTCACGCCCAGTAGCGCGGCTCCAGTTAAATACCCGGAGGCTAGCAAGTGCCAGTGGGAACGGGAGGGCTGCTTACCTTTGCTGATGTGGATGCCAGTGGATGTGCCCACTGCAGGACACAGTGCCATGAGTCCTAAAAACTTAAACATAGAATTGCTGTATGACCCAGAAATTCCACTACTAGGTGGAACATATGCCCAAAAGGATTGAAAATGGGTGTTCAAATGAGAACTTGTGCATGACCGTTCCTCGCAGCAGCCAGGTGCTGGAGGCGGTCCAGGTGCACGGACACCGTGTGGTGCATGCTTGCTGTGGGGTATTCAGAGAAGGAGGGGGGGAGAAGGGAGGGAGGTACTCACAGCTGCTGCGACATGGGTCAACCACGAGCACACATTGCTGAGGGGAACACGAGGAGCAGCCGCTGCTGGACGCGGGGTTGCCTTCGGAGGGGACAACAGTGTCTTCCAACGAGGTCGAGTCGGCAGTTGACCCTCACTGTGAATACTTTATATGCCACTGTATTTATACACTTGCTTTTCAGGATTTTATGTTTTTTTTAATGTTTTATCGATTTAAGTAATCTGAACACCCAGTGTGGGCCTTGAACCCACAGTCCCAAGATCAAGAGTTGCATGCTCCACTGAGCCAGCCAGGTGCCCTATACCACCTTTCAATGCTTAGTTTTATATTATGTGAATTTGACCTAGAAGTTGAAGAGAAAGAAAAATCCCAGATGAGAGGGGCTTGGTACTCTGGACCTATTCCTGGGGTCTTAATCATGGATGGCAGGGAGCAGCTGTCCCTGGGAACTGGGGTGGGGGACTTCACAAGCACAGGGACATCCCAAATGGCAAGGCAGGGTCGCCAGCATGAGCCAGCCTTGGGCCGGCTTCCTTCTGTCTGTGGACACTTGGGTTCTCCCTGGGCTTTGGATGTTGTAGAGCTGCTATAGTGAATCTTGTACCTAATATTTTATGATTACAAGTTAGCAGCAATTTATTGGCATCCAGATTAAAATTTGAGAATCTCCATTTGTTTGATGCGTATTAATATGATGCTCTGTGTTTTTCCGTACTGTCACAGCTATGATACCATTTACTCTCACAAGACCCCAGTGAGATGTCATAGGTATTGGCAAATCCCAAATTCAAGTGAAGGGTTTTCTTTCGGGAGTTAGATCATCTTTTTTAAGTATTTGTAGAAGTTGTATATTCAAACGTTTAGTTAGCCAAACAACATTTGGTTTTTGGATAAAGCCAAAGTTATGTCTTAAGTTTGATATTTATTAAGTAACAAAAAGGAAAATCTGACCTTTGGAATACGTCGTTGTTGTTCCTAATATACAGCAGTTTTAAAATTTGTCTTTGTAATTTGTTATGTTTAAACGAGGGAAGTAAACTTCCGAGTCCTCTGGCTCACCGTTGACAAGCCCATGTCTCCATCCCATGTGACTGACCCCATTTTGGAACACAGAAGCAACTTCACTGGGTCCAGAACTTTAGGGACAGCTCATGCGTGCAGAGATAGGCTTTCAAACTGAAAGGGCACCAGCTCTAAGTGCAGATTCATGTTTCTCTTTGTAACCGCTGTCCCCTGATGTCCCCGTCTCCACCTTCACACTTAGCGTGGTTCTCACCAGCGAGTACTCATCACGCCCTCACCTCTGCTGTGCATCTGTCAGCCCACAGCACTGAGAGCAAGTACCAGGACCTGAACCAAGGGTGTGGGAGAACATGTCTCACTTCTAGCTGGAAAACAGGTGTGGCCATTCGACCTGAAATATTGATCTTGATGGCCTGGTCTTGTGCGGCGCTGAGAGAGTCGAGTCTGTTCTCTTACGGTCTTGAATTAGCTGGATGAGGTGCACGAGGTCCGCTGACATCCACTGACGGGGCTGGTTCATAACGCAGGGACCACCAGCACACGACGGATGGGTGTGCAGGGGGCTAGGTCTGGTTGTGGGGACAGAAGCTTCAAAGCAGCAGCAAGCCCACCACTTGTGATGAGTCGGCAGCAGGTGTGGGTCACGGGTGCTTCCAGGGAAGACACTGTAAAGAATAGAGTCCACTGGCCAAAAAGCTTATTCTCTTTACCAGTGTGGTATGTCCCCACCCTGGCCACTGTCTCCAGCCACGTTTGCCTCTCTGTGTCACAATTGCAAACACCCCAGGAAGTCTCACTGCTGCTTGATCCACCCTCTTCTCCATCACCAGCACCCCCAGACCCATCCAGCTGGTGGTGATGAAAATGCACGTGTTGCTGGGAGTTGGGTCAGGAAAGTAGTGTGACATTGAGCATGTGCCCGGTGGCCTCTGTGCATAGGCTAGCAGATTCTGTCTTGTCTGATCCATGCACCCATGGTGTTAAAGAAGTGGCTTAGATTTTCAGACCAGGTAGGGTTAGAAAAAGCCCATTTGTCACGTACTCTTTCTCATCAGACCACGTGACTGCAGTGACCATCGAGGGGACCCCGAGACTGTTTTCACCACATGTGATACTCTTTTTGTCAAGGTGGCATCTTCACTACCAATATTCGTGAGGAATATTCTGGAAGCTGGAAACCCCAAGGTCAAGGTGCCCACAGACTCAGGGTCTGGTGAGAGCCCCCTCCTAGTTCACGGACAGCATCGTCTCGCTGTGTTCTCATGAGACAGTGCTCTGGGGTTTCTTTTATAAGGGCACTGACCCCATTCATGGGGCTCCACCCCGCAGAGCCCTGCTGCTCGATGACAGGACCTGGGGGCTAGGTTTCAGCATCTGATGGGGCTGGGGGGCACAGTCCTTCTGCAGCGGGTGCTGAGTGGTTCATCCCATGGGGGCAGTTTCATTCCTACCACTCGCCATGACTCCATCCCCCAGGGTTGGAGATCCATCAGAATTTAAACCTGGACGCTTTTGTTTTTTGGTTTTGGGGGTTTTTTTTTAAGATTTTTATTTATTTATTTGACAGAGATCACAAGTAGGCAGGGAGGCAGGCACAGAGAGAGGGGGAAGCAAGCTCCCTGCTGAGCAGAGAGCCCAATGTGGGGCTTGATCCCAGGACCCTGGGATCATGACCTGAGCTGAAGGCAGAGGCTTTAACCCACTGAGCCACCCAGGTGCCCCAAACCTGGACGTTTTAAGGAGCTGATGCTCTGGGAACCTTGAAGCCCACGTGAATGATCATTCCGTAGGCTGCGTGTCGAACGTGATGGCTTACATCCCAGTCCCTAACGGCAAACCACAATATCCAAACCACAGTTCCCACTCAGCCTGGCGGGGCTGGTTTGAACGAGCTTCCCCTCCTCTTCCCCCCTGGCCGCTCCCCCCAATGACAGAGAGCCCCGTGGACAGACAGCTCCGGGGCAGCTCTCACGTGGACCCACGAGGTAGCGCCAAGAAGAGCCCAGCCAGGCTCAAGACTGGGTCCACTCCTCATGCGCCTGTAGGCAATGGAGAGAGTCCCAGATAACTCCTGTACCTTTGAAGGAGTGAAAGGATGCTAACATCAGAGCACAGGTGGGGCGACCCTGACTTCAAGCTCACTAGGATCTTTCCATTCAAACTGGGACATAAAACTTTCCCGTTTTTCTCGTACTTCATACTTAGCTCGTTCTCAGGGGCACTTTTCCTTTCACAACTGTGCCATGGGGTGAGCACACACGTCTCGGTGTTTCCCCAAGACGGTTGTCACGCCGTGGTGACAGAACATTGGCCAGGCCATCGGCACTGCCGTGACTTCATCCTCCACCGAGCCCTGGTCGTGGAGCACATTCCACCTTGTTTTTGCCTGGCACCGTGGCACACCTCAGAGCGGCCCCGGGTGGCCCGGGCTGGGAGGGGCTGCCACCAGCTGGCCTCCAGGTGCACAGACACCGCAGGCGTCTTCGTGTGCCCTCCTTGCACATGCAGAGTCTCTGGCCAGGAGGCAGGGGGCTGAGAGAGATGGGGTTCTGGGGGAAGTCACGGATCGGATGGGTTTGTCTCTACCTCTTCATGGACCAGTTGCCTCACGCTGTCCTGTCCTGCAGGGGAGTCAGTAGGACGAGCAGACCAGCTGCCTCATGCTGTGGAGATGGCTGTCCTCATGCCCAAGCTGGCATCGGAGGGGGACAGGCGCCAAAGGGTGCGGCTGGCAGAGCAGCAGAGGCTGGTGCCGGGAACTGAGGGCTTCATCCTGGAGCTCCAGGTGCCGTCTCCCCTGCCGCAGTCCCTAGAGCAGAGAGCAGACTGCGCCTACCAACCCCGATCTTTGGGAGGAGAACTGCATTTGTGAATCTTCCTCTGTGCCCGAGTGTGTGTGTGATACATGTTTCTGTCCCTCTTAAAAATGCTCTTTTGCGAATCCTCCAGAGGCTGTCGTCATAAAACAGGACGGCTGACTCCCATCGAAGGAAGCTGCCTCTTTACTGTCTTCCTTTAGGCCTGTTGGAGGCTGACTGCACCTGTCATTTGTATCTGTTTTCTCTATTATTTTATATAAAGTCACAGACTTGAGCCGTAATCCCATGTCTCCCCGATGGTGTCTCCTCCGTGACAGTCTAGAGCGTCAGGCTGCCCCCTGCCCGCTTCTGTGCAAGCGCACGTGGGCATCCCCAGCGTGCCTGTGCCCGGGCCCACATAGGGGAGCCTGTGGGAAGCTGTGTCCTCCATGTGCGTGGGGTGTGCGGACTCATCTGCGTTCCACTTCTGCGGGGAGAATCGCCGCACCTGTGCACTCACCCCTTGCCCTGTTCCACTCCCTTCAGTCCGTGTTTGAACGCCCTCTAAACGCTTTTCCTGAGACAGGCCCTGGGTGATCGTAAAGTGCACATTGGCTGGAGACCAGTGTCTGTCTGTATCCGCGTTCAGGGCAGAGCACATCCGGGGGGGGGGCGGTGGGTTCACTGTTCCACCGCAGGAATCCAGCCGGAAGGTTCTCCTTGCTCAAGGCTATGAATCAGGTCGTACAGATGTGGGGAGTAACCATGGCATGTTAGGCCTGTTTCCAGAACCTGGGAAGTGTGTGGTCCCAGTTCTGTTGTGGAGGATTCGCCCTCTCTAGAGACCACGTCTGCAGTGGCCTGGGCTATCTCTGTCCACGCAGGACTGCTCATGGGGTGCTCTCGGGAGCCGGCCAGTGAGCACATCTGGAAAGGGAGAATTAGCCCAGTCATAAGGGCCGGCACCCTGCCTGTCACCAGACTCACCCAGGTGCTTTAAAAACACAGTCTGAATTGAATCCTGGGGAAACTGCATTTTAAAATGTTTTCGACTGTGTTTTTACTTTTTTTTTTTTTTTTTTTTTTTTTTTTTTTAAAGATTTTATTTATTTATTTGATAGAGAGAGATCACAAGTAGATAGAGAGGCAGGCAGAGAGAGAGAGAGAGAGAGAGGGAAGCAGGCTCCCTGCCAAGCAGAGAGCCCGATGCGGGACTCGATCCCAGGACCCTGAGATCATGACCTGAGCCGAAGGCAGCGGCTTAACCCACTGAGCCACCCAGGCGCCCCTGTGTTTTTACTTTTTAAAAATGCCTGTACGTGCTTAGTCTCTCTGCCTTCCCATTATATAGAGGCAAAATAACACTCACGGGATCCGTTGTGATCTAGTGGCCAAATCAGGGTTCTCCACCAAGACTGAGTCGTGCATGTTTTTCCTCCATGGCAGGGTGAATCGGTGAAGTACTTTCTGGATAACTTGGACCGGATCGGCCAGCTGGTGAGTACAGACCCCAACCCCCGTGCCCCGAGAGCCACAAGCCAGGGGTAGGAAGCCCGTGAGTGAAGGCTGGAGTGGCCCCCGGCATGCGGGTGTGCACAGCATCCCTGGGTGCCCCGCGTCCAATGACTGCGGACGGGGCCGTGGCGTCTTGCCTTCACTCAGCTCCCGACTGTGTCAGAGCAGAGAGAATGTCCATGCTCACTGTGAGCGTTTCCACCTCCCATTCTCGCTCTACCACAGAGGACACAGGGATGCATTGGTGAACAGAGGATTTCCTTTAACATTTTGTGATGGGACACACACACACACACACACACCCCATCGGACAAGCCCCCGGGCCAGTACCCCCGGCCCGGAGCACATGCATCCTCGCGTCATCTCTCAGTAACGGCTCCGTCCAGCCCCTGCACCTGTTGCCGGTGTTGCTCCTGAGACACCGCAGCATGGCCCAGTATTGCCTGCCGTCCGGTCCACTCCGGCATGTGCCTGGGGTGCTCGTTAGCATGTTCCTGTGCACGAATGGAGTCCGTGCCCTCGTAAGGCTCGTCCTTTGCGGTTGGGTCACATCTCTCAAATGTCTTCTACTCTGTAGGTTCCCCCTCGTCTTTCTTTTTCTCCTGGTTTCTGAGTTGAAGTAGCTGGATCATTCCTGCGTGGGGGCCTCTCGCGCAGATCGCTGTTCCCTCCCTACAGCGTTAGCCAGGAGGCCTCTCTGTCCCCTGTGCCCGTGCACACAGTCTCTGGACCCTGAGGCCGCCTCGTCCCTGTCTGGATTCTAGCGGGTCTGCTGCCCACATGATTGCACAGTGCTCGCGGAAGGTTTTAACTGGGCAGCGCCGCAGTTGTGGAAGGCCTCCCAGAATGAAGAATTACGTATATGGCCAAAGCCAGCTTTGCAAACCTAGATTAGGTTGGTTCACAGTAAGGTTTGGGAATGCACATGCTCTTCAAGCCTGGAAGTAAAGAGGTGGGTGTGGGCAGAAACAGACCTGGTGGTCAGCTACTGTGGACGGGAACGGGTGAGGGTCTGGCTGCAGCGGACAGCAGGGATGCCAGCAACCTGCCTCGGGCTGGGGAGCCTCTGCACGCTCAAAACAAGCCGCTCACTCCTTCACTTCGGTTCTGTGGCCAGTGTCTGATGGTACAGATGGGAGTGGCTTTGGCATTTGGTTCAGCTTCTTGCCCAAGTCTGTTGGACTCTTGATCCTTATTTTCCCTGGTTCTTCTCCTGCTCAACTTCTCCCTTCTCCCATATTTTACAGAATTACTTTCCTAGCAAGCAGGACATTCTACTGGCACGGAAAGCCACCAAGGGCATTGTGGAACATGACTTCGTTATTAAAAAAATCCCTTTTAAGATGGTGGACGTGGGCGGCCAGCGGTCCCAGCGCCAGAAGTGGTTCCAGTGCTTCGACGGGATCACATCGATCCTGTTCATGGTGTCCTCCAGCGAGTTCGACCAGGTGCTCATGGAGGACAGGCGCACCAACCGGCTGGTGGAGTCCATGAACATCTTCGAGACCATAGTCAACAACAAGCTGTTCTTCAACGTCTCCATCATCCTCTTCCTCAACAAGATGGACCTCCTGGTGGAGAAGGTCAAGACCGTGAGCATCAAGAAGCACTTCCCAGACTTCAAGGGCGACCCGCACAGGCTGGAGGACGTGCAGCGCTTCCTGGTGCAGGGCTTTGACCGCAAGAGACGGAACCGCAGCAAGCCGCTCTTCCACCACTTCACCACCGCCATAGACACGGAGAACATCCGCTTCGTGTTCCACGCTGTGAAGGACACCATCCTGCAGGAGAACCTGAAGGACATCATGCTGCAGTGAGAGGACGCCCCTCTCCGCCACCCACAGCAGCCTCGGCGGCCGCTGTCCCACCTCCCCGGGCCTGCTGGGCACTTCTCGGACCTGTGCCGCCACACTGGCCACGCCAGCCACACGGGCCACGCCGCTGCACTCCAGGCCCGGGGACGCGGACACTCAGACGTTAGCTACTGAACCCGGGGCGTAGTCAAACTACTGAGAATCCAAGGGGTCACTTTGGTATTAACACGTAATACCTAGTAACACAGCTTTCTCTCTCTTTACAGAAACTGTATTC
Organism: Meles meles; assembly: GCF_922984935.1. NCBI lineage: Eukaryota > Metazoa > Chordata > Mammalia > Carnivora > Mustelidae > Meles > Meles meles. The sequence continues at coordinate 14,915,163 of NC_060086.1, forward strand.
CTTCTTTGACACCGTTTAATCGAGGACTGTGTGTGAGCGGCGGCTGTGCACACGTGCCCTCACGCACACACTCGGTAATGACAACACAAACAGCTGACCTTGCAGGTGGCTTTTCCCTCTAATGTGCAAGTCTTCCGTGAGACAGATGAGCCCGAGTGCTTGGCCTGAGGGTGGTTTGCGGGAGAGCAGGTGTCTCCATGCCCCTCCCAGAGCACATGCGTTGCCTTGTAGAACCTGGTGCCGGTTCCTTGAGAGACCCTGGTCCAGGCACCCGAGATGTGGCCAGGGGCCCCCAGCTTTAGAGGGTGGGCGTGGGCTTGCCTTAATGCCCCATGGCCGGCGTGCTGGCAGGGGGGTGTGCCTGTTACACGCACCCACCCACCCTCCCCCTGGCCTTGCAGGGGTCTGTTCTTACGCTGCCCCTCCAGCACCAGCACTGGGCTGTATCTGCCTTCCCTCCTTGTGGAAGGTGCTAGAGCGCTTCCTCTTCCTCTGAGGCTTCTGAACACTGGCAGGATTCCTAGCAGACCTCTGTGAGTGCCACAGCTGGCCTTTCCAAAGCCCAGACTCTCCGAGTTTCTGCAGACTGCCGCCACCCCGATGCCTTCGGACAGCCAGTCCCCACTCTCAGCTGTGCTCGAGGTCTTGATTCTTACCAAGGTCTCTTGTTCTATCCGTGTACACATGTCACCAGCAAACACCACCGGACATAGCTCTCGTCCGGGAGAAGCTGCCCAAGCCCGTGAGTGTGGGCATGGGCAGACACATGTCCCCCTCTGTGCACTTGGCCCCTTAGCTCTGTGCAGGTCTCTCCCTGGCTTCAGGACACTGCATCCCACGCTGGTCCCGCCATGCGTCCCTCTCCTAGGACAGTCTGTCCTCTGTGCTGGGATTGCTTTGGCTAACCAGCACTGGCCCATTACTGTGGCCAAGTAACAGCTGTGAGGCCCCCATCCCCAGGCACCCTCTTCCCGGTTCTGTGTCCCCGTCTCGTCTCCCTCCTGGCTCCTTTCCAACAAGCAAGGGAAATGCAAATCTTGGGGCAGATGCTGACCCATCTGGGGTCAGGGAGAGGGAGCACAACCTTCTCCTGAGTCATCCTTGTTATCAATGTTCTTAACGAGGAAACAACATGAGAGCCTTTCTCTTTCGGTGCTCAAGGCTTTGTGTCCGTGGATGTTAGCGTTTTGGTTCCCTTGGCTGGGAAAGAAAGTGCTGTTCCTGTTCTGCTTCATAGACTGACGGATGTGACCCAGGCTCCGTGCCGATGACTGTGGCTTAAAGGAAAAGGAGCGCTCTTGGCAGGCTCCCTCAGGGAGGTCTGGGGTCCTTCCAGCCCAGTCCCCAGCGTGGTGTGCCTTTCTTGCAAGTCTCTGTCGGGGCCTTACCAGCTGCCGCTGGCCACGCTGCCCCACCGGCCGTGTGCGCCATACTCCGGCCCCTTGAGCCCACGGAGTGGACACTCACAAGCAGGAGAGGCTAGGGCGGTGTGCTGAGCTGTGTGGAGAGCAGGGCAGGCACTGCGCCCTGGGTCCCTGGGCAGTTCGGGGGGCAGTCTCTGAAGGCCCCAGCTCGAAGTTCTGGGCTTCGTTGGAACTGGGGAAGGAAACTATTTGCAAGGCTCGGCTAAAACCATTCACAGCTTTCCCACACATAGACTGTAGTTGTTTTTGTCTCCAAAACCTTCAGCTTTTGTATTTTTTTTTATTTTAACTTCACTGTTATCCTTGATTATTGTCTTTTTTATTGAGTTGTTGGAGAAGCAGGAGATAGTCGTGCCTCATCTGTTATTGCAAAAATGTAACAATAAACTTCCTCAAAATAAGATCTTTCTTATTAGTTCTACTGTTTACATAGAAGGACACATGTAGGCTTTTCCTGGAAATATTTTTCTATTTATAGAGAAACGGTCTGAGACTTTTTGTTTACCCTGGTGATGTACAGTGATCTCCAGCATCCATATTCTTCTAACTCTTTTACTTCTTAGATAAAAGAAAAATAAGATTCTTTTATTTCCGAGATCCAAAATTACTCTCCAAGATTATTAGGACCACCTCACTTGGGCATCCTGGGGACAGGCGGACATGGACTCAGTGGGACTTGTAGGGGGAAGGCACCCCCGGGATGCATGCGGGCCACACGGCCAACGTGTGGCTCCCACCTCACTCCCGTGAGCCTTGGCTGGAGGGTCCCATGTGGTGACAACTGCCTTTACTCTGGGTGTCCGTTAAGCTCTATCCTCCGCATTCAGACCGGATCATCGTGTCACATTTCCAGTCCCCTAAATTCAGAGCCCAGCAATGCCAACCCAAACCGTACTTGAAGGTTCACTATCCGATAATTGGCTTTTATTTCTGAGAGCATGCTGTGTGGAAACCACCTGAAACACAGCTTCAGAGCTAATAAAAGCGTCTTGTACACAGAGACGATTGTGTGCGTGTGTATGCACACATGCGCGGCCCTCACATGCGGTGAGGGAGGGAGGCCCTACATGCCGTTCTGAAGTCTGAGAGCTTGAGGAGAGGAGAGGATCTGCGGACGGACACTTGGCACGGCCCAAGTCCTGCGATAGAGGGCGCCAGAGGGAGGGGCAGGTAGGGAGTCTGCAGTCCTGACTCCCGAGGTTCTCCATCATACTGCAGTCTTTTCCAGAAAGGGGCCTGCGGGTGCTGTCCAGCAGCTGTGGCTTGGGGGAGCCCCACGATGTACATGTATATGTGGGAAGGGTAGAGACCCCCCGCCCCAAGAAAAGCGCCGGCAATGAGCGTGTTACGTGTATGTGTTACCCAGGGCTGTGGGTTATGGGCTAAGCTCTCGGGTCCCAATTTTAACACGTGTCAATGCTGGTCGGGACAGCGGTTCATGCAGGCGCCGCAGTCAGATCCCCCGACGAGCTTTACAGAGGCCCCAGGCTGAGCCACCCAGGCGGGGCCCCTGCGGTAGGAACATGGTCCAAGCAGATCGAGGTCCTGGAGGGTTTCTCCCAGGCAGGATTCTGTGCTTAGCTCGGTGAGAATTCTGCTTCACAATCTAACTCAAGCCACCAGCTCTGCCCTGCGCTGGGACCAGCAGCCCGCCTCAAGAAAGCAGTGGTGGGTTTTCTCTGGAGAGTGAGTTCTGGCCGAGCCTTTCCCAGCGTTGGGCGGTCTCTAATCTTTTGGTCCTGTCTTCTCTGTAAGGTGTGTTGGATGTGCCTTAGGGGCCTTGTTTGGAACAGTCCCCGGAAATGGAGGGAGCTGGTGCATGTGGTTGTGTGTCGCCGACTTGGCGTCAGGGCCGCCAGTCCTGGTTGGGAGGTGGGGGGTGCTGCAGTTCAGGGGGCTGAGAGCCCCATGTGGGGACATTGGACTCTTGTGTCCTTCATGAGGCCCTGCTGGGCGCTGACAAGAAAGGTGTCAGGTCCCCTGAGGAAAGGAGCTCGCTTGGTTCATGAAGACGGTTCACCAGCTGGCACGTGTCGCGTCACTGCACTTACAGGCATATGATGGGCCGCTCTGCGCCGGAGCATGGGGCAGGGTGTGGAGTGGAGCGGGGCCTGGGCCAGCGCGCCGACGAGCCAGACCTGCCATGCCGCGGGGAGGATGTCCCTTCTCCAGCGGCTCCTGTTCTGCCACAGCAAGGGGCCCTTGTTCCCGACCTATCCCTTTGAGGCCTTTTTATTAACCGTGAGTTCACTTTATTTTGTGTTTTTAAAAGCTGATATATTTCCCCAAAGTGAACAGAGTCCCAGCCAACCGCAGCTGTGGTCAAGTTTCCCTGTGGGAACAACCCTTCCCTGAGGGCCTGCGTGGACCACACGTAGTCTGGTGAGGCTGCCCTGACGGTCGCCGCAGGGCGGAAAAGAGCTGGACGCCCCTCCCCCAGCTCTGGGTCAGCTGTGCCAGAGGCCGTCCGAGTGGCCACCCAGGAGGAAGACAGAGCCGGGAGACCGGGAGGCCGCGCTTCATTACCCGCGGTCTCTGCCCTAAAGCTGGGGCCAGAGACCATCTGTCCTGCCACTGACGGGTCGGGAGCACTTGGGGGAGTGCCTGTGCCCACATGCCCCTACTCCTCCAGGAATGGCCTCCGCAGAAGCCTCCGCAGCTTTGGGTGACACCGGGGGCCCTCCCCCCACTGCCCACCCTGCTACCCTCCTCAGACGCCGGTCCCTGCCAGCTGTTGGCAGCAAGCTGTCAGCCCTCTGGGGGACTGGGGACCTGCCCTGGGAGTTGGCCAGGCAGTCTGGGCGAGCTCGGACACCTTTCAGATGCCCCTGCTGACGGGTGGGCAGAACTCTGGCTGTGGTCTGTGGGTGGCAGGCGGGGGGCACAACTTTGGCCGATCCCCCACCATTTGTCCTGTTTGGAGTTGAGCTCTTGCTAGACTCGCCTGCTTACGAAGCAATTTAAAACAGATCTTTCTATTCCAGAATCTTAAAGAATCACCTTTGGACCTCTTCCAAATATTCTCTTAACTCCGTTCAAACCAACTAAATTTGGCAGGTTATCCTCTGACCCGATGCAGCAGTCCGTGCCCACCCTGCGCGCGCCCAGGGCTGAGCGCCCAGAGGACCCCACGAAGGGCAGGGCTGGTGTGGCGGCATCAGTGTTCCTGTGGAAACCCAGCTCAGAGCCCATCCGCGGGCTTCACTGAGGGAAACTCTAGGAGGAACGGCTGCCCACTCCGCCACAGGCACCGTCCTGGAAGTTCGCGCAGACCCAGCCTGCCCACAGTGCCACCTGGAGGCCTGCGTTTGTGAACACCGTGTGCCAGGTGAGCGTACCCACGTGAAGGGTAGAGATGCACTGTATGGCCACAGTGGCGGGTGTACCGTGTTCTGTGTACGGGGTTTTGATAAATGTACTACAATTTGCCTTCAATTGCCTGCTTTCCCAGCGTTTGGCCAAATACCAGCTCCCGCTGCCCCGCAGCCCCAGCGGGCAACAACTCTCTAGGATGGAAAAACACGGGTGACCATGGATCCTGGAGTGCATGGTTCGTGGGGCAGACGCCATTGCAGAAGCTGAGGCCTCCCGCTGGGTCTCGTGGGCGTGTGGCCTCAGGAAGGTACGGTGAGTGGATGCTCATGGCCTCAGTTCTAGGCCCTCCCTGTTCCTGCTTGCCACTCATCCTCTCGGTGCCAGCCCCGACAGGAGCAAGCAGCCGGGCGACAGTGTGGAGCCCCAACCTCGAGGCAGGAAAATGCCCTGTCGGTAGTGTTAGCATAAATAGAAACACCAGCCCCGCCTTGGTTGTCTCCCATCCCTTCAGGCACAGCCTTGACCCCGGAAACACAGGAAAGGGAGTGAGCCAGTGTGACAAGTAGGATTCCTAACCCCTCCCCCTCGCCCCCACGCCCTGTGCACCTGCAAGCCCGGTGGGTGGGCGGGCACCCTGCATCCCCACAGGAAGGAGCGCCTGCTCCGTTCGGAGGGTGAATGCTCTCGTTTGCAGCTGGGCTTCCAGCATGTCCCCCCGCACCGGGCTTTTTCTTCACGTGCATTGACAGCATTTATTAATTTTAAGAATGGAAACATAATTCAGAAGCGCTCCAGAAAATCTGAACTGTGTAGAGTTTACTCCGCGTGTCCAAGGCTCCTCAGGAATCCCGGGACTAAGACACCCACGCCCCGGCGAATTTCGCCCTGGCTGTGGGACGTTCATAAGCACGGACGATGCCAGTCTGGTGGTTTACACTGGTTGTGCCGGGAGCTCCTGGGATCCGGACGCGGTGGGGGCCGCAAGCGAGGGCTGCGGGGCGGGGCGGGCTGGGGAGGGTGGCCCCAGAGCAGAGGGCATGGGGGATAGTGCCACAGGGGTGTTGGCCCCTCCCCGCCTCTTCCGTGCTTTATGCTTCGGGCAGGCGACAGAGCTCCTGCGGGTCCTGCCCGTGACACAAGGTGGCTTCTCTGAGAAGAGCCCCTTTCTGCACACTCAGGCCTCACACAGTGCTCTCTCCCAGGACCCCCGTGCTCCAAGCCCTGTCCCCCAGCTTGTGACTCACCCGTCTGTCCAGCGCAGCCCCCGGGAGCATCCCTCCAGGTGGGCAGAAGGAGGAAGGCACCAAGCCGGCCTGAGGGCTCACGGCAGAAGGCCCGTCCTCACAGAAGGGTCCGGCACACTCCCTCTGAAATTCTGCTCTCACTCTACTGGGTGTGGCAAGACACAGCAAACCTCCATTTGTTGCCAAAAGTCCAAATGAGGGAAAAGACAGTGACATCCACCTCAGGTGGGATCCTCCAGCCAGAAGCCCTCTGCTCGATTGGCCACCTGTTCCAGGGGCACGTGAGTGCATCTCCACATGCCATGCGGGCGGGGAGCTGGTGGCAAGCGGGACTCGGTGTCCTGCCTGGTCCCCGCGGACCTCGGGCGGGTGAGAGACCCACGACACAGCCTTACAAACTTGGGGAAGCCGAGCACCGTGAGGAACGTGACATGGCGCTCAGCATGTCAGTGGGACCTAAAAGGTCCCATGTTGGCCGCGGCTGAGAGGCGACACTGAGGCTGCGGTCTAGCCAGAGAGCTGCCGGGAGGGAGGGGACAGTGCTGGAGAAGCAGCGCAGTGGCGCATGTGCAGGAGCGGCCCGAGGACAGGGGACACTGGGCCTGGCCTTGTGGCCAGAACCTCACAAGCGTGTCAAGAGGCTCAGGGTAGCCACAACTTGGCCTCACAGGGAGCCTCGCTGATGGTGTTTCTGGTTCATTCGTTGGGGGTCTGGGGTCATTTCTGACCCAGGAGGTGGAGGCCGGCTGCACGTCAGCTGGGGCACGGGCTGCACCCTTGAGCCACCTCTGGGGAGCGACTCCGCGGGTCACATGGGTCATCACAGGGCGGGGGTAGACTGAGCACCTCGTGGCCCCTGGAGGTTTTTTGGAAATTGTTTTTTTAAACCCCTGACTAGCTTGTTTTTGTTTGCATCTGTGCCCAAGAATAGAGTTCAAAAATAATGCGCGGGTGTTCCAGGCTCTCATGAGTCCAGGTGCTGCTGGGCGGTTCTGGGAAGGGCAGTGGGAGCCGCCTTGGCCAGTTCTGCCCGTGACTCCCAATCACCCTGTGGCGTCCGCTCGCTCTCTGAGGGCCTCAATTTTGCGATCCCCGGGCATCCTTGAAACCCGGTTCCTGTCCATGCATAGCTGCCCCACCGCGAGGGGGAGTCCTCCCGGGCTGCAGTGGCCTCCGCAGCCCCGGGTCCAGTTCAAGAGCCCCCCGAGGAAGCCCTGAAGCCACCAGCCCTCCCCGGGGCACTCGGACTCGGCTGGGGCCTTGGCCCCTCTGGACAAACAGTCGTGGAGCCCAAGTCCTGGTGCTCTTGCCCCAGAGTGCTGCCCCCAAGCCACGTCCTGCGGCAGCCAGAGCCTCCCGGGAACCTCGGAGCTGGGGCCCCGACTCCCCTTCCTGCTCAGCCTTCCCCCGCATGCTTCCGCAGAGCTGGAAGCAGATGGGCCAGTGTGCCCTCCAGCCTCGCAGCCTGGGACAAGTGACAGACGGGCACACGTCCCTGCTGCCTAGATGGACCCGCTCGAAGAGACGGGTTCTTTGCAGGAAGATGGGCCTGTCCCTTCCTGGGTAGACTGGGGTCCTCAGCCGCCCCTGCCTGTCGAGTCTGAAAGCAGCTTCTCAAGGCCCCGGGCTCAGACCTCGAGTGTGGGCATGTGAGCGCACCCCTGGAATGGTGTAGCTGCTCTTTTGAACTTGACGGGATCTAAATTTGGACACTTAGCTTCAACATTAGCTGCATGGCCAAGGCCTGGCATGTTTGGGGCTATTTTTAAGCCTTTTCGAGAGTTCATTCCTCGGGGAAAGGTCTGAATCCGCTGTCCCATGAGACTGTTACCAGGCCCACAGCCACCTCTGGTGCTGTGCGGGAGTGAGACAGCAGGGCCCTCCTGTGCCCACAGGGTACACCCGGGGGCAGGGAGGAGTGGCCACTGGGAGAGGAGGCTGCCGTCATACCCACCTTCATCAGAACTGTTTAGATGGGTGCTGAAGCTACTTCCGAAGGCAGGTAGGTTCCCAGCGCCCCCGCCCTGCACTCGGGAGTCACCATACACGTGATGTCGTGACCCCAGAGTACCTTTAGCCCCGTGTGGGACTCACGGGGACCGGGGACGGATACAGAGCTCAAAGGCAATACAGTCCACTTTGTATGTTTATTAACAAAAACCAGGCCCCTAGGGAGCCATGGTGTGTCTATACCCAGTTCCTCTCGTGTGACGTGTGCCACCACCCCTGGGGACTGTCCCAAACTGCTCCCCACCCCTCCAGCCTCCTTAATGCCAGAAGGAACCTCTGCTCCTCCAAGTTTTATTCTCACAACGTTCCCCCCAGCAGCTGGCTGTCGAACCACTGTCCCTTTGCAACCGGGAGGCAGAGCAGGCAGCCAGCCACCCCCATGGCCAGGCTCCGCCCCGAGCGCCCCCTCCTCACATCCTAGCTTCTCTACTACCATCTGGAGACCCACCTTTTGCAGAAGACGGAAGGAAACTGGGAAACAGATAACGTGACCGAGGCAGCAGGAGGGCCAGTCCAAGCCGTGCTCACGGAATGCTCCCATTCATCCCAGCTCTGCCTGACCGTGCCACCACCATCCTTAAAGGGAGGGGTCCCAGGGACCCTCCCTGTGAACCTGGGTGACGGCTGTGCTGGGGTATGGGGGCAGCGGCATTTTGGGGTGCTCCCGGAGGTCCCGGGCCCGTGGCCTGAGCCCCAGGAGCCAGCCCTCCATGCAGCCGACCTTCCTACAGACTCTGCCCCCAATGCAAATGCCTTAGCTCTAAGCACAGGGTTGGGGCTTTAAGGCACGAACGAAGGTTGGGGGCTTTGTTCGCAGCGAGAGCTCCCCAGGCACAAGCCTTCCTCTGCTGGCTTCTCCCATTTCCCTCCCTGACCTCCTGGTCATGGAGATGCCTACGGCCCCAGGACTCTGACCTGGACCACACCTGCGCCCAGTGCTTTGTGGACCTGGGACCCTGTGCTCCTACCTGGAGTCTGCAGACAGGAAGCTTCGGGTCTGCTTTCTGGGGGAGGAGATCCTCGATCTGGGTTGTATTTTGCAGTTTTTCTTAGGAAAGCCCCCAGACTGTAAAACTAGCCCCGGAGTCTACAAGCACCCCTGTTCTGGTCTCTTTCCAGGAGGGAGACGCAGCTGTAGGCACACTGCTGGGGGCCTAGAACCTTCCCTCCGCAGCTACACAGACACACAGAACTAGGACAGAGCTGGCAGACGCCGGTGCATGCCCAAGCTTCAGCTCAGGAAACGTGTGACAGAAGCAAAGGGACACAGACACCCCAGGTAAGCTGGCCGCCTTGGCCCAGCCCGCATGAAAAGGAGTCCAAAGAGTCTGCAACGACCCCGTAAGTGCCAGGACCTGAGACCCCAGTGGCTCCCCTTGTCAGCAGCCCACACTGCTCTCACCACTGCAGGGAACGGCAGGCGACCAGGTCGGGGACACGGAGGGCCTCGGTCACCACGACCCTGCCTGGCAGCCTCTGCAGGTGCCACGTGCAGCCTGAGGCTCAGAAGGCTGGGCCAGCCGTGCCCACGTGGGGTGGGCCAAACCGTAAGCCCCTCGCTTCCCCTGGGGCACGCAGCCTGGCTTCTGCCCCAGGCAGCCTCTGCTCCAGTGGGGTGGGTGAGGGAGGCCCAGACACCCCAGTGCCGTCCAGGCTGGGCCTAAAGACTCTGCTGGGACCCCGGGGACAGGACCCAGGACTGCCGCTGATCCTGGGGGTGCACAGCGACAGACAGATGGGCTTCCGGGTTAATTCTCCTCTGCTCTCCAGCGACAGGGGGACGACCCCGCCCTGGCCAGTCTGCGTGTGCTTAGCTTCCTCCGCAGGGAGGATAGCGTGCCCCCCAGGACCCTGCGCAGCCCCGTGCCGTCGCGGCTGCAGGGCAGGCCAGGCCGGGGTGCAGGGAGCTGCCCTGTGAACATCCCCCACCCGGCCAGGGCGTCCACAGCCCCGTCCACCTGCGCCAGCTCCTCCTCTGTCACCTCCCGTTCCAGGGCCTGGATGCACAGCGCCAGCCACTGCCCGTGCTCCTCGATGGCCTCGCACGGGGGTCGGAGCTGCGGCGGGCTCTCGGGGATGGCCAGCGAGCCCAGCCCCTCCTCGTGCTCCAGCTCCGGCCCCACGGAGAGGCTGTGGCTCCCCGCGTCGGGGGTTAGGGGCTCCGACAGGCTGCTGCTGCCCGGCTCCGACGCGCTCCCGCAGCTCAGGCCCGAGTCTGTGCTGCCAGGCAGGGTGTCTGCAGCGGACGCCGCCCCCCGCGTCCTGGCTGGGCCGCGTCTGCGTCCCCGCTTGAGTCCAGGCGTAAAGTCTCTGGGAGGGAGAGACAGAGGCTGGGCTGTGCGGGTGCCGCCACTCGAGCCAGAGTGCTGCCCTAAGACCCAGCCCCTTTGTGAGGGACCACTCTGCCCCCCCCACCAGCCTGGGCCCCCCAGGGGTCCCCACGCAAACACTCAGAAGCAGCTCATGCCCAAAGTTCCATTTAACTCACTGTATTAAGAGCAATAAATACTCAGAACTTCTGCACATGGTCTTCCTTTTCTGATCTTTGCGCTCACTTCTGTCTGGTGTCTGCATAGTGGACACGCCTGTGACCACGTGCTAGACTCCCCTTCCCAGCACGGTTCCCGGTGTCACCCACACTCCTCCGTGGCTTGGTCGGTGTTTCCAGCACCCCACCGACCGGGGCAAGGGTCAGCAAGGACTGTTCCCCGCCCAGCCCTCCGTCAGCACTCGGTCACTGCCAGAGCGTCCAGGGACCAACCCGGGCTCCAGGGCCCCCGTCCTCTTCCTCCAGTCACATGGGTGAGACTCCAGGACAGGTTCCCTTCCTGGGCAGGGGTGTGTGCAGAAGGTGGGGGCGCTGGGTCAGGGGAACACAGGCCCAAGGAGGGACACAAGTGAGGACACCCCTGCTTTTCATCAGCCAGAGCCAGCCACCTTCCCTGCACATGCCCCGCAGCGTGTGCCCACCCCCCTAAGTCCTCAGTGGGGCTGTGTTGGGGGGGCCCTTCCACCTGGGCTGGACAGCCCATTTCCCAGTCACCCAGAAAAGATCCGCATGGGGAGGCAGCTCTGGAACTTGGAAACACCCAGCCTGCTAGGTCAGCAGTCAAAGTGGGGTCCCTGCCCGGCAGCACCCCTAGGAGCCTGAGAGATGCAGGCCCTCCCGTCCAGAGGGGCCAGGTCAGAAACTCCCTCCTGCCTGAGAACCTGTCCAAAATGGAGTCTGGCATCCCCCACCTTCACCAGAAAACCACCACTTATGGCCTCCCCCAGGAGAGCGGTAATCCCCTCTCCCTGGGCCCCTGGGCGGGCCTGGGACCCTGCTGCAGGCAGTGCCTTGAAGCGACAGCAGAGGGCAACATTGACCCGCGAGCTTGGCCTGGCCACCTCCCCAGCGCCAGGAAGGGCCTCCTCCCAGGGGCTGGCCTGGCAGGCTGGGGAGAAGCTGGGGGGCGGCTGGGGCCCTGTGCGATGCCGGAGGGGCCCTGAGCAGATGCAGAAAGTGTTAGGATAGGCCCAGCACCTGACCAGCGCTCAGAGAGCATGGCCTGAGAAAGAAAACCATCTGCCCCTCGTCCCTCCCACAGAGCAGCAACCTGAGGGCCACAGCCCCCATCACTGGGTGCAGACCGTGGGCCAGGCGCCCGGCAAGGGCCGCGAACACTGCCCAGCACCAGCAGGAGGCCAGGAGGTTGGCGCAGGGGTCCGTTCACTTGGCCTGCAGGTCTCGCCCGCAGGGCCCAACTCTCGGCCTGCTGCCCCCTGAGCCCCATGCACGAGGCCTGCTAGGGCGCTCAGACGCCTTCTCTCCCTGCCAGGGCGCCGGCGGCTCACCTTGTACCTGTCGACGAGCTTGAAGCCGAGGACGTGCTGCAGCTTCCGCAGACAGATGGGACAGAGGTCCAGGGGCCGCCGCAGGGCCTCGTCCAGGCTGAGCGCCCCCTGCATGAGGCAGTGCAGCCAGCGACAGTTCCCCAGCCCCAGGAGATGGCAGAGCTCGTGACACGTGACCTGAGGGAGCCGCACAGCATCATTGCCCTTGCCGCGTGCGCCCGCCACTAGCCAAGCTCCCAATGCGAGGATCGGCGCCCACAGGAGCCCCAATGGCCAGGAAGCAGGCCCTGTGCCCTTGCCCCTGCTCCCGACGGCACCGGGCACAGACGGACAGCTCTGGAGCACCCAGGGCCCACCCAGCACGGGAGCTGGGGCAGCAAACAGGTTCATACCCCAGCCCTGCCTACTCCCAGCTGCATGAGCTCAGGCAAAGGTGTGGGGGCTCTAAGCCCTGTTGTCTGTGCTCTGGACAGCCTGGCCTTCGGCATGGGGCTGTTTGGAGCACTCAGGCCCTGCTGGCTGATTGCCCATCCTCAGCAGCGGCCTGGAACTCACCAGAGCCCCCAGGCCTTCCAAATTCTTGCTGCCGCATCTCCTTCCCCCCGCCCTGTGCACCGACCCCACGCCCTGGCCTCCCTGCCCACCTTGCAGCACTGGACCATCCCCAGGGCACTGAAGGACACAGTTGGGCCTCCGTCCTGCACGGGAGTCACGGGGTCGTCTGTGGCCACCTCCACCGAGGCTGGATCAGAGGCGCCGGGTCCCAATGGCAAGAGATCCCCCGAGAACCGGGCAAAGCTGCAGACGCCTACCTCTGGGAGGAAACAGAGACACAAGGGCGACATCTCACGGGGAGCCTGGGAGCAAAGCCACCCTGTCCTCGGGATGCATGGGTCCTAGAGGCCCAGCCCTGCCAGCGCGCCTCCGCAAAGGCCACCGCGAGGTCCCTGCCCGAGAGGAGGCAGAACTTGGGAGTGTGCGTTCCGGAGCAGTTTCTGGGTAGGGTGTTGTCTTTCCCAGGAGGGTTGGGCTCCTGTGCACTTGCTGCCCCGCCCCTGCACCCCAGGATGCGCTCTCCCCCCCAAGCACGGCTGGGGCAGGGGCTGCCAGGGCGCTGGCTCACCATGTCCTGGAAGGAACTTGCCGAAGGTGAAGCTCCAGGCCTCGCAAGGGTACAGGTCGGACAGCGTGAGGCCCAGCACGCACAGCGCGTCCCCCGGCTTGCTGTTCTTCAGGAAAGACAGGATGCCGTCTGCGAGTGGAGAGGGCCCGAGGGGCGGTGAGGGGGCGGCCGGGCCCCCATCTCCCCAGCGCAGGTTCCGGACAGGAAAGCCTGTTCTCTTCCTCTGCCTATGGGCAGCCCCTCCCTAAGTCAGGTGCAAGCTGCCCACATTCCACAAGAAGCTCGTGGCCCAAGGTGGGGAAGTCCCAGCAGCCACACTGCACGACAGAGCAGGGGCCACAGGCCTGGGCCTCAGGGTCAGGCAGCCAGGGTCACGTGAGCAGGCCCTCAGGGTCTCCATTTCCAAAACTCAGAAGAGCTGGCTCAGATGGGGTGGTTGAGAGGCCCAGATACATCCCAGTGGGGACGCCAGGAAGGCCACTTGACCAATGGGACCGGTGTTCAGGGGACAGTGCCCTGGCAGCCACCGGATACGGCAGGAGCCCCAGAGACGCATGTATCTGAATCCCTAGGCCTGTGAATGTGCGGCCTCACAACACAGCAAGGACGCTGTGGACGGGATTAAATTAAAGGCCTTAAAAGCCAGAAGTCACTCTGGATTTTCTGGGTGGGCTCAGGGCAGTTATTAGGGTCTTTAGAAGAGGCAGAGGATGAGAGAGACCTGAACGTGAAGGTGGGCAGAGACACAGCAGTCCGGGACCGAGCCTCGAGCAGGGCCGTGTCCCGTAGGCAGGGGCAAAGGCAGGGCCAGCAAGGTCTAGGACCAGAAGAGGCTCTCAGTGGCCAAACCTGAAACCTGGCACACAGGAAGGACCCACCAGCATCAGGACGGCACCTGCCCCAGCCAAGAGCTCCCTGTCCCCCTGAAAAGTCCATGCCTGTAATGGGCTCCCTGTAATGCACGCTGGGGACTGTGAGCACCCCTCCTGCCGAGGAGAACCAGATAAGCTGAGTGAAACGCAAAAGAGCTTCTCAAAGTATCCTAGGTGGGGTGGCGATGGCCACAGGGGACACCATGCACATCCTGGGGCGGGGATACAAAGCAAACTTTTCTACATCTGGTCGCAGTGGCGACAGGTGTGGTCGTCAAGGCTCACGGAGCTGTTACAAAGGGACAATTTCCCTACACATGAACTATGCCTCAGTAAACAGGATTTAAGAAAAACCAAGACCTGATGAGAAACTAGAACAGGGATGGGGGGAGGATTGGAGCAGGAAGCTAAGGCTGAGCTGCTTCTGGGATTGGTCCGGGTCGGGGGAGTGCAGGCTGGACTCCCAGGGCCATGGGTGGCCCCGAAAAACTGCCCACCTCCGTCTCAGGCACCACCTGCCCGTACCTGGCAGAGGAAATCCAGAATCCTCCCTAGAGCTGATCACATCATCCCAGGCCACAAGTTCTTCTCAAAGTTAAACTAACTTCCAATTAAGATGTCCAGCTAACGACGAAAAATAACAAGAGATGCAGACAGCAAGGCGATCAAGACAGAGTGAGCAGAGACCACGAGCGCGCTCCAGGTGGTGGAATTAGCCCTCCCAGCAGCGGCGTTCATGAGTGTGATTGCAGAGCTTAAATTCCAGCAGGAAGTCGGTATTTTTAGAAGTGGCACTGCTGGTTTGAGAAAGAATCCACGAGAAATTATAGAAATGCACAAGAGGAGAAGTGAAATGCAGAATTCGGGGTGCAGGCGTCACGGCGTCCATGGTGCGGTTGGGGGATCGGCCATCCGCAAGGGAATGACGTGTGGCTGGAGCACGGGCACGGAGAAGGTACCAGACGGGGGAGGTAACACACAGGGGAGGTAACGCACATCCAGGTAGAGCCCCGAGTGGGAAGGAAGAGCACGGCTGGGGGTTCCCACCGCTGACGAAAGACCCCGGTGCACCGCAGACGTGGCATTTGCCAGAGCCCTAGCCCCGCCGGGGGCCCCCTAGGCTTGTGTCAGGGTGTCCCACGCATCTGAGAGCCTCCAGTCCATCTGTGCCCCACCCCTCCGCCGCTCTTGAGCTGCCAGCAACCTGGGGATTTGGGGGGCAGGGAGGGGTCTCCTGGATGCACACAAGACTAAAGGCTGGAGCGAGGCCATGCAATGCAGTGGGCAGCCGGAGGAGGGCTTGCTGCACCGGCCTGGCATGCCCTGGGGCTTCCCGTGGACTCGGGGCTGGGAGTCCCGCCCCACACCCTCCCCTGCCCAAGGGTGAGAAATAGAGGCTCCCCCAGCAAAGAGGGGGAATGGATTCCCACCTTCCCCCGGGGTCTTCCTCCCGCCCTCTGCCTCCTGGAAAGGGCCCCAGGCAAAGTGGCAGAGGCTGCGCCCCGCCGCGCTCGCCCACCTGTGTGCAGCTGGAGCCTGTCCGAGTCCTGGCTGGGTCGCGAGCAGCAGTGAATGGACGCGGCCGCCACCGAGGGCAGGCAGCGGACCTGCAAGCCCAAGAAGAATGCCTCCGTGCAGTTCCTCAGGTGCTCCAGCAAACCGCTGCCCGCCGGACCCTCGCTCAGATCTGGGGGCGGGCAGTGTGTCAGCCGCTGGGCCCCCACCGGCCACACCCAGCACCGCGCCCAGCACCCCAGCACCCCTCAGCACCCAGCATGCCCCCAGTGCCAGGCACCCCAGCCCCCAGCAACCCAACACCCCCGCCAGCACCGCCAGCACCCCCCGCCACACCCCAGAACCCACCAGCACCTCTACTAGCACCCCAGCACCCAGCACCTCAGCCAGTGCCCCAGAACTCCAACACCCCCACTAACACCCAGCACCCCTGCTAGCTCCCCTACTAGCATCCAGCACCTTGCCAGCACCCCTACAAGCACCAGTACCCCAGCCAGCACCCCTGCAAGCACCCCAGCACTGCAGCCAGCACCCAGTACCCCGTCAGCACCACAGCACCTCTACCAGCATACAGCATCCGCCACTAGCACCCCTGCTAGCGCCCAGCACCCCCACTAGCACCCAACACCCCCACTGACACCACAGCACACCCATAAGCACCTCAGCACCCCTGCCAGCACCCTAAGACCCCCGTCAGCATCCCAGCACCCTGCTAGCACCCAGCACCCCCGCCAGCACCTTAGTACCCCCGCCAGCACCCCAGAAGCACCCCAGCAACCCTGCAAGGACCCATGCTATCACCCAGCACCCCAGTACCCCCGCTAGCGCCTCAGCAACCCCGCCAGCCCCCAGCACCCCTCTAACACCACAGCGCCCCTGCAAGCATCCCGGCACCCCGCCAGCACCCCAGCACCCCATTAGCATCCCTGCTAGTACATAGCACTCTAGCAGCCATGCCAGGACCCCTGATAGCACCCAGCACCTTCGCACCCCCACAAGCACTTCAGCACCCCTGCTGGCACCCCAGCACCCCCCCTAGTACTCCATCAAACCCTCCAGCACTCCCACTAGCACCCCAGGACCCCATCAGCACAACATCCCACTACACCCCTGCTACTACACAGCACTCCAGCACCCACATCAGCACCAGTGTCACCCCCAGTGCCCAAAACCCTGACAGCACCCAGCACCTCCTTCCAGCACCCCAGCAACCCCACTAGCATGACCCCACCAGCAACCATGCTAGTACCCAACATCCCCGGAACCCCCACCAGCACCTCAGCACCCCTACCAGCACTCCCAGCACACAAGCACCCCCTGCCAGCACCCCAGCTAGCACCCAGCACCCTGCACCCCCGCCAGCACCCCAGAACTACCAGCACTTCGGTATCCCCACCAGCACCCCTGCCAGCACCCAAGCACCACTGCCAGCACCCCTGCTAGCACCCAACACCCCCATGCCCCTGCCAGCACTTCAGCACCCTGCCAGCACCCCTGCTAGCACCCAGCACCCCCATGCCCCTGCCAGCATCTCTGCACCCCTGCCAGCACTCCCACTAGTACTCCAGCACCCCCACAAGGACCCATGCATCCCCATCAGCACCTCAGCAACCCCACCAGCCCCCAGCACCCCTCTAGCACCACAGCACCCCCTGCAAGCACTCCAGCACCTCCACTAGCACCTCAGCATCCCATCAGCATCCCTGCTAGTACACAGCACCGTAGTACCCACGCAAGCACCCAATTGCACCCAGCACCCTAGCATCCCCACAAGCACTGCAGCACCCTTGGTGGCACCCAGCACCCCCACTAGCACCCCAGCACCCCACCAGCACCCTACTACTACACAGCACCCCAGCAGCCACCACCAGCACCACAGCACCCCCACCAGCACCCAGTGTCACCCCCGGTGCCCAGAAATCTGATAGCACCCAGCAGGCTTGCCAGCACCCCAGGACCCCCACTAACACACAGAACCCCACGCCAGCACCCATGCTATCACTCAGCACCCTGCCAGCACCCCAGCACTCCCAGCCAGGACCCCAGCAACCCCGCTAGCACCCAACACCCCCTCCAGCAACCCTGCTATTGTCCAAACCCCACCCTAGCACCCTGCTAACTCCCAGCACACCAACACCCCCACCAGCACCATCAGCCAGGACCCTAACACTCCCAGCACCATCCCAGCACCCACCATCCCAGCATCAGCATCCCAGCACCACCTGCCAGCACCCAAACCCCTGCTAGCACCCAATACCCAGTATCCCCACCAGCACCTCAGCACCCCCGCCAGAACCCCAGCATCCCCACAAGCACCCCCATACCACCACCAGAACCAGAGCACCTCTGCTAGCACCCAGCACCCCTGCCAGCAATGTTGCTAGTACCCAGCACCCTAGCACCCCCACCAACACCTAAGCAACCCCACTGACACCACAGCATCCCTGCCAGCACCCTGCTAGCACCCAGCAACCCACTAGTACCCTAACACCACTACCCACACCCCAGCACTCCACTAGCACCGCCATTAGCACCCCAGCACTCCCACCAGACACCTGACACACCAACCAGCATTCCAGCAACCCCTGCTAGCACCCTGCTAGCACCAAGCACCCCAGCACCCCACCAGCATCCCAGCACCTCCCACCAGAACCCTAACATTCCCACCAGCATCCCAGCACACTTGCCAGCACCCCTGCTAACACCAGCACCCCAGCACCCCCACCAACACCCTAACACAGCTGCTGACACCCCAGCAATACCCGCCAGCACCCCAGCAACCCCACTAGCACCCCAGCAACACCACTAACACCCAGCAACCCCGCCAGCAACCCAGCTTGTTCCCAGCACCCCAGCACCCCTGCCAGCACTTCAGCACCCCTGCTAGCACCCCTCTAACACCCAGCATGCTAGGACCCCCATCAGCACCTCAGCACCCCCACCAGCACCCAGCACCACCATCACCCCAGCATTGCCCGCAGGCACCCCAGTGCCCACACCAGCACCCAGCACCCCCACTAGCACAGCACCCCAACAGAGCCCCAGCACCATTTGTAACCCAGCACCCCCGACCAGCATCCCAGCACCCTCACCAGCACCTCAGCACCCCCGCCAGCACTCCTGCTAGCACCCGGCACCCTAGCACCCCCACCAGTACCCCAGCACCCCCGTCAATACCCCAGCAGCCTTGCCAGCACTACTGCTACTACCCAGCACCCCAGCACCACTGCCAGCCTCTCAGCACACGCGCCTGCACTCCAGCACACACCACTAGCACCCAAGCACCCCCCAGCCAGCACCCCTGCAGGCACCAAGCACTCCAGCATCCCTGATGGCTCCAAGAACCCCAGAATCTCTGCCAGCACCCCAGCAACCCCACTAGCCCCCAGCCCCCCCACAAGCAACCCTGCTAGCACCCAACACCCTAGCACCCTCACCAGCACCTCAGCACCCCACCAGGACCCAGAACTCCTGCTAGCACCCCCGCACCCCCACCAGCACCCAGCAACTGCAACCCTTTTGTACCCCAGCAACCCCCGCCAGCACCCTAGCACTCCCACCAACACCCCAGTACCCCCGCCAGCACCCCAGCACCCACTCCAACACCTCAGCACCGTCAGCGACCAGAACCCCCACTAGTATAACACTAGCACACTAGAAACCCCACCAGCACCCTCATTAGCACCCCACCACACCCACCCCGCACCCTAACACCACTGCCAGCATTCTAGTACCTCCCGCCAGCACCCCGCTAGCACCCAGCCATCCAACACCCCCACCACCACACCAGCACCCTGCCAGAACCCCAGCACAAACACCAGCACCCACCACTCCCCACCAGCACCTGTGCTATCACCCAGTACACAGCCAGCACCTCCATAAGCAACCCAGCAACCCCGCCAGCACCCTAACACCCCTGCCGGCATCCCAGCACCCCCTCCAGCACCCTGCTAGCACCCAGCACCCCAGCACTCCCACCAGCAACCCCACCAGTACACTAACACCCCCACCTGCATCCCAGAACCGTCTGCCAGCACCCCTGCTAGTACCCAGGCTCCCGCAACCCCATCACCATCTGAACACCCCACCAGCTCCACAGCACACCTGCCAGCACCCCAGCACCTCCGCCAGTAACCCAGCACTCCCACAAGCACCCCAACACCTCCACCAGCACCCAAGCACCTCTGCTAGCACCAGCACCCCTGCCAGCACTCTGCTGGTACCCAGCACCCCAGCACCACCGCCAGCAACTCAGTACCCCCACCAGCACCCTGTTAGCCCCCAACATCCCCGCTAGTACTCAGCACCCCCACCAGCACCCCAGAACTTCTGCTAGTACCCAGCACCTCCGCCAGCACTGCTGCTAGTACCCAGCACCCCAGGACCCCCACCAGCACCTCAGCACCCCCGCCAGCACCCAGCACCTTAGCACCCCCATCAACACCCCAGCAGCCCCCAAGACACCCCTGACAGCACCCAACACTCCAGCACCCCCACCAGCACCTGAGCACCTCTGCTAGCACCCCTGCAACCCCACCAAACCCCAGCACCCCCACTAGTACTGCAGCACCCCCAGCCAGCACCTGAGCACCCTGCCAGCACTCCGGCACCACCACCAACACCCCAGCACCTCCACTAGCACACCTGCTAGCACCCCAGCACCCCTGCCAGCATCTCTGCTATCACTCAGCACCCCAGCATCCCTGCCCACCCCTGCTATCACTCAGCACCAAGTCAGCACCCCAGCACTCCCTGTCAGCACCCTGCAAGCACCCAGGACCCCAGCACCCCCACCTGCATCCCAGCACCTCCACCAGCACCTCAGCACCCTCACTACCACACAAGCATCCCAACAACACCCAAGCAACCCAGCACACCCTGCCAGCACCCGTGCTATCACCCAGCACCCCAGTACTCTGCCAGCACTGTCAAAAGCACCCCAGCACCCCCACCAGAACCCTAACACCCCGCTGGCCACCCAGCAACCCCCTCCAGCACCCTGTTAGCACCCAGCACCCCAGCACCCACACCAGCACCCCCTACCAGTACCCTAACACCCCCACCGGCATCCCAGCACCACCTGCCAGCACCCCTGTCAGCACCCCTGCTAACACTCAGCAAACCAGTACCCCAGCCAACACCTCAGCACCTCTCCTGTGCCCCAGCACTGCTGCCAGTACCCCTGTACCCCCACAAGCACCCCAACACCCCCACCAGCACCCGTGCAGGCCTGCTAGAACCCAGCACCCCCACCAGCACTGCTGCTAGTACCCAGCACCCCAGCACCACCACCACCACCTCAGCACCCTCACAAGCACCCTGTTAGCACCAGGCACTCCCACCAGCACCCTAACAATTCCATCTGCATCCCAGCACCACCCTCCAGCAACCTGCTAGTACCCAGCACCCCCACTAGCACCCCAAACCCTCCTGCCAGAACCTAACACTCCCACCAGTATGCCAGCACACCCCACCAGCATCCCTGCTATCACCCAGCACCCCAGCACTCCCCACCAGCACCCTGCAAGCACTCAGGATGCCAGTCACCACCACTAGCACCCCAGTCCCCCCCGCCAACACCCTAGCACCCCCACCAGAATCCCAGCACCTCCTGCCAACACTAGCACCCAGCACCCCTACAAGCACCCAATACACTAGCAACACTGCCAGCACCCAGCAACCCCCACTAGCACCTCAGCACCCCTGCCAGTGCCCCAGTATCACCTCTAGCACAACACCCCTGCCAGCACCTAACACCCCCACTAGCTCCACAGCACCCCAGCACCCTCTAGTACCACAGCACCCCCATAAGCACCCCAGCACACCTGCCAGTACCTCAGCACCTCCACTAGCACCCCAGCACCCCACCAGCATCCCTGCTAATATGCAGCACCCTAGTACCCACGCCAGGACCTAATAGCAACCAATACCCCCGCCAAACCCCAGCAGCTCCCCTAGCACCGCAGCGTCCCCGCCACCATTACTGTTAGTACCCCCACACCCCAGGACCCCTGCCAGCCCCTCAGCACTCCTGCCAGAGCCCTAGTAACCCTGCCAGCACCCCAGCAACCCCACTAGCACCCAGCACCCTGCCAGCAACACAGCTAGTATCCAGCACCCCCGCCAGCACCTCGGCACCCCCACCAGCACCCTAGCACCCCCGCCAATACCCCAGCATCCCCGCCAGCACTGCAGCAGCTCGGCCGGCACCCCTGCTGGTACCCACCACCCCCACCAGCAACTCAGCAACCCCGCCAGCACCCCTCCCGCACCTCAGAACCCCTGTCAGCGACCAACACCCCCACTAGCACCACAGCACCCCCCACTAGCACACTAGAAACCCCACAGGACCCTCATTAGCACTCCAGCACACCCAGCCAGCACCCTAACACCCCCGCCAGCATTCTTGCAGCTCCTCCCAGCATCCCTGCTAGCACCGAGCGCTCCAGCACTCCTGCCACTAAACCAGCACCCTGCCACACCCCAGCACACCCACCAGCACCCCACCATGCCCCACCAGCACCCATGCTATCACCCAGTGCACAGCCAGTACCCCCACTAGCACCGCAAACCCTCCTGCCAGAACCCTAACACTCCCACCAGCATCCCAGCATGCCCCACCAGCACCCCTGCTAGCATCCAGCTCCCCAGCACCCCCACCAGCACCCCAGCATCCTCACCGGCACCCTAAGATCCTGTCCACATCCTAGCATATCCCACTAGCACCCCTTCCAGCACCCAGCACCCCAGCACCTCCACTAGCACCCCAGCACACCAGCACCCTAAAAGCCCACTGGCATCCCTGTACCCCCATGAGCACCCTGCTGGCAGCCAGTACCCCAGCACCTCCCAACACCACAGGCCCCCAGCACCCCCACTAGCACCACAGCACAGCACCCCCACTAGCACCCCTGAAACCAAGCAAGCATCCCAGCAGCACCCTAACAGCCCTGCCAGCATCCCTGCACCCCCTGCCAGTGCCCTGCTAGCATCCAGCACCCCAGCACTCCTGCCAGCACCCTAACACCTGAGCCGGCATCCCAGCACCTCCTGCCAGCTCCCCTGCTAACTCCCAGCACCCCAGCACAACTGCCAGCACCTCAGTAACCCCTGCCACCACCCCAGCACAAACAGAAGCACCCCAGTACCCCTACAAGGATCCATGCTATCACCCAGCAGCCCAGTACCCCCACCAGCACCTGAACACCCCTGCCAGCATCTCTGCTATCACCCAGTGCCCCAGCATCCCTGCCAACACCCCTGCAGCATCCAGCACTCAAGCATCCCGCCAGCACCCCAGCATTCCCTGCCAGCACCCTGCACTCACCCAGGACCTCAGCACTCCCACTAGCACCCCACTAGCAACCCCCGCCAGCACCCTAGCACCCCTACCGGCACCCAAGGACCTCCTGACAGCACCACTGCTAGCATCCAGCACTTCAGCACCCCTGCCACACCAACACCAAGCACACCTGCAAGTACCCCAGCATACCCCGCCAGCACCCGTGCTATTACCCAGCACGCCAGTACTCTGCCAGCACCCCCACAAGCACCCTGATAGCACCCCAGCACTCCCACTAGCACACCTCTACCCCACTAGCACGCCAGCACCCACACCAGCAACCCAACACCCCTGCCAGCACCCCAGCACCCCAGCCAGCACTTCAGCAACCCACCAGCAACCCCCGCCAAACCCCAGCAGCCCCACCAGCACCCCAGCACTCCCGCCACCACACTATTAGTGCCCCACAACCCAGGACCCCTGCCAGCCCCTCAGCACTCCTACCAGTGCCCCAGTAACCCTGCCAGCACCCCAGCACCCCCTGCCAGCACCCGAGCAACCCTGCTAACACCCAGCACCTGAAGCAGCAACCCAGCTAGTACCCAGCACCCCAGCACTCCCAACAGCACCCAGCACCACCATCCCCCAGCATCTCTTGCCAGCACCCCGACAGCCCCGCCAGCACCCCTGGTAGTACCCACCACCCCCACCAGCAACTCAGCACCCCCGCCAGCACCCCAGCAGCCCCCACCAACAATGCCGCTATCACCCAGCATCCCAGAACCCCTACCAGCACCTCAGTACCTCCGCCAATGCCCCGACACCCCTGCCAACACCTCAGCATCCCCACTAGTACCCCTGCCAGCACCCCTGATATCACCCAGCACCCCAGCACCACCACTAGCACCCCAGCACCCACTCAGCACCCTAACATCCCTGCCAGCATCCCAGCACCCTGCTAGCACCCAGCAACCCAGCACCCCCACTAGCACACCCACCAGCACCCCCTGCCAGCATCCTGCTAGCACCCAGCAACCCAGCATGCCCGCTGGCATCCCAGCACCCCTGCTTGCACCCAGCACCCCCACCAGCACTCCTGCTAGTATCCAGCACTCCAGCACCCCCACTAGCACCCCAGCACACCCACCAGCACCCAAACACTCCCCCACTGGCACCCCTTCTAAAACCCAGCACCCCAGCACCCCCACCAGCACTCCTGCTAGTACCCAGCACCCCAGTATCCCCACCAGCACCCCAGCACCCCTGCCAGCACCCCCACTGGCACCCCTGCTAGCACCCTAGCACCCTACCAGTACCCCTACTATCACCCAGCACCCCAGCATCCCTGCCATCACTCCTGCTATCGTCCAGGACCCCAGCACACTTGTTAGCACCCTAGCACCCCCACGAGCAGCCTGCTAGCACCCAGCACCCTCACCAGCACCCCAAACTCCTGCTAGCACCCAGCACTCTGCCAGCTCCCCTGCTAGTACCCAGAACCCCAGCCCCCCGCCAGCAGCTCAGTACCCCTGCTGGCACCTAGCACCCTAGCAACACTGCCAGCACCCTGCTATCATCCAGCACCCCAGCACTCCCGCCAGCACCCCAGCACTCCCCACCAGCACCCTACTAGCACCCCACATCCCAACACCCCCACCAGCACCCTAGTACCCCTGCTGGCACCCCAGCACCCCCACCAGCACCCCTGCTATCACCCAGCACCCCCACCACCAACCCTATTACCCAGCACTCCTGCCAGCACCCCAGCACCTCCACTAGCACCCTGCTAGTACCCAGTACCAGAGCATCCCTACTAGCAGCCCAACACCCCCACCCCCCACCAGCACCCTAGCACCCCTGCTGGCAACCCAGAACCCCCTGCCTGCACCCAGCACATCAGCATCCCTGCAGCACCCCAGCACCCCCACCAGCACCTCAGTGCCCCCGCAGCACCCAGTAGTCCAGCACCCCTCCCCCCGGCATCCCATCCCCACTAGCCCCAGCATCCCATCCCCACCCACCAGCACCCCCACTGACCACTGGGCGAAGAAGACTGACAGGGACCTGCCTTTCCAGAGTCGGGCCCAAACATTTTTTAAGGGACAAAGAAAAATAGAGGAAAGGCCAATGCCCAGAGGAAAGATGAGAAGTCTGGGGGGCAGGGAGCTCCGGGAGGGGCGGCGGGGACTCACCCAGGGCCACAGTCCATAAGGCTGGCAGGGAGGGGGCAGCAGGGGCGGGTCAGAGAGGCCCCTCGGGGTTAATGCTGCAAAGAGCCTGCCTGGCAGGAGCAGAGTGGGACACAGGGAGGGTGCCGATGAGGCCCGGCGGGCGAGGTGCCCTTGGGGGAGCCCCCACCAAGCTGTGTTGTAGGAGGACAGAGGGGCACAGACCCGGGGTGGCACCCTGGAGGGCCTGGGACTAGCTGGTTGGAAATGCAGAGCCCCAGGCCACCTCAGCTCCAGAACTACGTTCACGAGGCGCCTGTGATCTGCTCACATGGGCACAGGAAGGCCTGGGGAGCCGCTAGCAGGGGACATGGAGCCAAGTGCATGGTTTGGGAGCAGTGGCTGGAGGCAGCCTCTCCGGGCAGAGCTGGGGGACTGGCTGCAGGGCCATGGAGAAGGAGGGGTGCCTGTGGGTCTCTGGTCCCCCAGGGCAGGCGGGACACGCAGGTCCTCCCGCCTATTCCTCCTCTGCAAAGCCAGGTCCACACCTGCCCCACGTACCCTCTGCCGGCCCGCACCCCCACATCCAACCCCCCGGCGCTGTCCCGTTCCCAGCAAGGCCCACCTGGGGCCCGGGCACAGACTCCCTACCCAAATCCAGAGTCCGGTTCCCCACGGGCCCCTGCTGGCTCGGGGTCGCTCCCCAACCCCCACAGGCCCCCCAAGCCTGGTACCTATGGGCTGCAAGTAGATGTGCTTGCGGGCCGGGCCTGGCCTCCGGGCTGGCAGGGAGGCGTGGAAGGTCTGGAAGTCCTCGGGAGCCTCAGGGCGGCTGAGGAGCCAGTCAAAGGCGGAGCGGATGAGCAGGGAGCAGAAGAGCGTCCTCTGGGGGTTGTAGGCCTCGGCCAGGAAGAGCCTCTCGGCAGGGGTGAAGGTGGCCACGTAGTGCTGCTGCAGGGTGGGGTCGGTGGACACCAGCGCCTCCTTCAGGGCCCGCGGGCCGAAGCTGAACTCCTGAGCCGGCCTGCACTGCAGCATGGCGGGCCTGGCCTCTCCGGGCAGCCCCTGCTGTGGCCCATGGACACCCTTGGGGACGGCCACCAGCTCTTCCAGAACCTTCCTGCAGGCCGATGGGAAGCGCCGAAAGCTCCCCTCCGACAGATGCTAGGCCAGGGTCCTGGGGCTCCCAGCCCTGCCCTGCGTGGGGTCTCCTTGCAACAGCAAGGGGCTGTGGTACGGGACACGTCCAGGCCTGGCGGCACCTGGGGAGAAGGGGACAGGCCCCGCTGAACACACTGGGCCCGTTCAATCCGGTAGGGGAGAGGACAGGGCCCTCCCACCCAGCGGGGGACAGAAGGACGGTATGTCCTCCTGCTCTAGCCCCCAGCCCCGTCTCCATGGAGACCCAGCACCCACTTCCCCACCCCACCTGCCCTCAGACGCCGGGGGAAGGGCCTCCCCAAGAAGAAACCCAGCCGTTCCTATCCCTCTGTGCACCCCATCGCCTGGGGTCCCGCAGCACCTCCTTGTACCAACTGGAGGCCTTCCGGGCAGGTCCCCGCATGCCCGAGGACGGAAGCCTGCTCCCCAAGTCTCCCGGCCGGCTGGAAGCCCGCACAGCACCTGGCCCGGAGGTTTCCCCGCACATGCAAGGCGCGGGCACACGTGCCAACCACAGAAAGCTATAAATAGGGTGATGGGGCCAAGCCACAAAGAGCGCTTTAAGGGCTGGAACAGACGGGGCGGGGAGAGCAGACGCCGGGGAGGACAGGAGAAGGGGACAAAGTCCATTCACAGACTGGGGTTCTCCCTGAGAGTCTGAGTGCGGACGCGCACATCCGAGCTCATCGGCGATGAGGCTCCCTCTCTGCACAGGCTCCCCGAAACGCTACCACGTTCCCGGTGGACGACGGGCTCCTGTCTCCATCAAAAGGCATATGCCGTGGGCAGGGGGAGCCTCGCAGAGCAGGGGGAGCTGACGATGGAGGAAGCCAGAAGACGAACATGTAACAGAGCAGAGCACGGCGGTGGGGGGTAGGGATATCAGAGCTCAGAGGAGAACAGCGCTTGGCTCACTCTCCATTTAGAAAGTCAAGCCAGCGATGCAAAACCGCAAAACAGGACCAGTCCTTGTTTTGGGCGGAAGAATGGAGAAATGAGCCCACACCCCCTTTGGCTAACCCTGACTTAAAACATTCATCTGGAAAACACACACACAGGCACGTGTGTGTACAGACATCTGGGCAAACCCACACCCATATACACATGTATACACCACGGCGTCCTCGGGAATTCCCAAGTTTTCTTGGAACATATATCCGTACGGATACCCTGACCTGTTTTCCGGAGTTCCTGGGGGAGCCGGGGGCCGGCCAGGTCGGAGCACCCTCAGAGGCGCATCTTTCCTTCTGCGTGTGTGTTTTAGAACAGAGATCAAGCCTGATTCCGCACACAAGCTTACATCCTTTCGATTTTGTATATGATGAGCATTTCCCCAAGTCCTTCGACGTTCTATTTAAAAACACCATTTTAGGGGGCGCCTGGCTGGCTCAGTCGGTTAAGCGTCTAGAACTATTGATCTCACGGTCAGGAGTCTGAGCCCCACGTTGGGCTCCATGCTCAGCATGAGACTACTTTAAAAAAAAATGCTGTTTTTTTCCTGACTGCCCCTCCAAAATGCCGTGATGGACGGACGTCCT
This sequence comes from Meles meles, assembly GCF_922984935.1. Taxonomy (NCBI): domain Eukaryota; kingdom Metazoa; phylum Chordata; class Mammalia; order Carnivora; family Mustelidae; genus Meles; species Meles meles. Next base: position 14,942,652 of record NC_060086.1, read on the forward strand.
GGTACACAGATCTGAGTTTCTGTCCTCAGGAGAGATTCCCAGGAGGCACCACGTGTCTGTGTGGTCCCACTGTTTTTCAGAACGGTCTTGCCAATGACCCTCGAGCTCGAAGGGGTCAGCAGCCAATACAACTCGCCGCTGAGTCCCAGGTGGGGCTTCTCCGTTTGAACCCTGGGGGAGATGGGACAGTTGCTACCCATGTTTCCAGGAGGGAGTAGGCTATGTAGAGCGAGGTTCAAACGAATTGTCCCTAGAGCCACCAAGCTGGGAAGAGTCGGCGGGGTGGGGGGGGGAGGCAGGAATGCACCTGTAGTGGGCTTCATCACCGGGAGACGTGGGACCCCATCACCCATGCCCCGGGAGCCCCCATCACCCGGAACAGCAGGAGCCACATCGCCCGGACCAGTGGGGACCCCACCTTCCCCACCAGACTCCAGCACAAGGCTGGCAATTTGCAACAAGGTATAGACATGTGGCTGCCTGGAGAAAGCATCAGCTGCACAAACACACAGACCAAATCACAAGGACTGGGGAGGGGCCCTCGCAGGCAGGCTCTCCATGGAGCCAGAAGGACCCGAGAGAAGATCTGGCTTTCCGGAGGTGGCTGGGGGGGGGGGGGGTTGGGGGGCGGCACACAGCGCACAGGGGCAGCTTCCCTCCTTCCTTTGTCCGTTCCATTGGACGGACAGTCCATGAGCGCCTGCCCACCCATGGGGCTTGGCCAACTCCCCCTGGACCAAACAGGCACAGGTCCCTGGCCTTCGGGAGCTTACATTCCAGCGACATAAGGCAGACAGTACAAGGTAGTAAAAGTGGATACAGGGTAGGGGGTGTTAAAAGAGGAAAAATGGCCCCGGGGAGAAAAGGCAGAGCTGGCCGGGGGCCCACTGAGAAGACGATGTTCCCAAAGTCTTGAAGTGGCCAGGGAGGGTCTGGGGCCTGTGTCCCAAGTAAAGGAGCAGGTGCAAAGGCCCCGTGGGTAGCTTCAGGGGCAGAGAGGAGACCAGTGTGGTGGGAGGAGAGATGGAGAGACAGGGAAGGATAAGGCTGTGCCGAGAGCTCTGGCCTCCCCCTGGGGGCGTGGGGGGTGCTCCGTGTGCACGTCTTGCCCATCTCCCCCCCAGTGGGCCAGCACCAAACTGTGTGGACGCTGGACCCTCTGGTCAGCTTTCCAGGTGGGCTGTGACCCCCTCGCCATCCAGGGCCCTGGGGGCCAGGGACAGAAGGGCGCTCAGGAGACCCTGGATGAGGGAGCCCTCTGACTTTCAACCCTGTGGGCCTCAGTGTCCTCCTGGGCAGGAGGGAGAAGGCACCGTCCCAGGCGGGAGATGGGGGGCTGCCTTGAGCCCCTGACCCCACGCACACTCATGGTTTATTTCTGGACACGGGTCCCCTAACCCTGTTCCTGCCTTTGCCTCTCCCCACACCTTCCACTCACGAGCGTCCTCGGGGCACCCAACTAGACTTTGACGCTCTCCCGCCAGCTGTAACCACCCCAAGTCATCCCTTTGCTGTCCCAGCCGGCTCGGGATCCTCCCATCATTGAAAACAGTCTACAAACTAGCTCTCCCAGCAGCCCGGCTTTCCTGGACACTCGGGAGGGCCTGTGTCAAGGGCAGATCCAGTCGGCAACCCGCCCCCTGCCAAGCCCACACCGAGCCCCCCAGGGCCTCCATCCTGTAAACCCCAAGCTCGGTTTTTGACCCAATACCTCATGGGAACCCACGACTACCCAAAACGTAGCTGCCAGTATTCACCCACCATATAAGCCGAGGAGACGGACACCAGCAAGGGGAAGCCACCTGCCCGGGGATGCACAGCTCCAAGGTTTTGGAGGAGGCTCTCCTGCCTCCCGCTACACTCCCCTCACTCTGGGCCTCATTTCCAGGTCCTCCTCCCACCCCTGCGGGGGCTATCGTGTCAGTGCGCTCGCCCACAGCCCCCGCACCACACTCTGCTCTGGGGTCCATGGCCCCTGGACGCCCCCCAGCCCAGGCACAGCCCCAGGAAGTCAAGAATGCCTCCTCTGCACTGAACGTCCAACAGCCCTGCCATGTCTGTCCCCAGTGGGAATCGGACTCAAACTGTGCACCTCGGGCTCAGCTCCGCCGTCCCCACAGAACCCAGTCCTGTGGCACGGGAAGGGCCCAGAAGGCACCTCTGGGAGCCTCAGTCACAGACCCGGGTGCCAGAGTTTGGGGAGACGTGACCGGCAGTTCCGAAGGACGCTGGCCAGGCTCCACGCACAGCCCGTGATCCCTCCTGGAGCTTCGCCCCGCAGACAGAGCCCGGGGACCCCCAGGAGCTCTGGCACGCGTGGGCTACAGCCGCCGACAACTACTGCCTCTGAAGTTAGAACCGAGACACGTGTCCAACACAAGGACAAAGCTCTGCCACCTCCAGCACACGCCCCCACACGTGGCATCACGTGGCCCCTGGAGAACCCGCCTGCCTGTGTGAGGAAACAGCCCGTTAGGCCTCAGTTTTGTGGTGAGAACAGTTTTGGCCTCATGGATCCCGTGTAGGGTGTCCAGGATCTACTGAGAACCACGGTCTTCTCCCCGAACCCCCCTTTCCTGAGACTCCTGCACACCTGCGGGCAACTGCACGGGGGGATGGGGCTGGCGCCAGCCGGCGAATCCCCACATGCCCTGTCCTGGCACCGGCCCCAGCCCCACCGGCCACCGGGGGCCCAAAGAGCCTGGGAGGAGCAGCCACACTGGTCTCGGACGCGGTCGGCTGGCAGGTCACTGGGACCTGAGGCTCCAGCTTGGGCACAAGTCTGTTGGGAGTCCCTCTGTCTTTCCGTGCCGGTCCCGGCTGTGCCACCCTCTGGCACGCTCCTCCGCGTACGGGTGAGGGAAGCAGGATGCGGGGCACGGGACACACCTGACCTCCTCCTGCATCGTCCCACGGGAGCCTCTCTGACGTGGGATGTTGCGGGCACTGTGAGGGTCCCCGGGCCTCAGATGGGGCCACATAGCTGGACGGCAGGCAGCCCGTGTCTCTGAGCCGTGCCTCACAACGGAGCCCGCGCTCCTGCCTGCTGACTGCGTCCCCAAAGCAGGGGAGGTGGAACCATGGACATGGGGTGGGACGTGTCCTCTCCTGAGGACAGGGATGACTCTGCACGGCCCTTCCACACTGGGGCCTTGGCCACGCTGTTCAGCTTCCCCCCCACCTCTGGGGTGCCCACGTCCCCTGTCCCAGCCTCTGCTTTGCCTGAAGGGCAGGCTGCCCAACCCCACAAGCACTGGGCCCTTGTCCCCGCCTGACTGGACAGAGGCCCGAGCCTCTGGGCAAGAAACACTCTGATTCTTGTTATTCTGAACACGCTCGGCACAACAGCCCAGCAGCTGCAGGGAGCCCTTCAGGAGCCGGGGGCCCAGCCCTCGGGCGTCTAGAGCAGCTCCACGCGAAAGGCACGGTGACGGCTTCACGCTGCCCCGAGGGCTTCCATTTGCCAGGCGGGATCCCAGGGCTTCAAGCACAGGGCAAAGGTCTGGGAGTCGGACCCGGGTCTCCTGCTGCGGCTCCCTTCACGGGCGAGCCCTGAGCCCTAGCCTAGACTCTGGACGCCCTTCACTTCCCTTCCCCGCGCCCCTCCCTGTCCAGACGCTGGCCGTGCGCCTGACTTCGGTGTGTCTCCTGCTGCCTTGGTTTCCTGGGGCTGTAACAGTCCACTGAGCCTCCCTGCCCAGCAGCATGGGGGGGCCTTGAGGCCCCTGCCAAGGAGCGGGCGGGGAGGAGCCCCGCGTGGGGTGAGCTTCTCGGGGTCCCTCCCACCCCATGGTTGAGGGGGCTCCATGCCCGCTTTCCCTCGCCCTGGGCTCTGCTGCTGCCTGTCTGCTTCCAGCACCTGGGCTACCCGGTCCTGAGGTGCCGATGGCCCTGTCCCTCCCCAAACCCCTGCATGGTGGGGTGTCCCCTCTGCGGGGCTGGCTGGGAAGTCTGGCTCTGGCGCAGAGCTCGGAGCACGAACCGCAACCCTGCACCAAACCGCCCTGGCACGCTGTCCCGGCACTCCCCACCTCCTGCCCCGCAGCCAAGTGGAGGTATGACCGCCCCCAGGGCGTCCTCAGGGCTCGTGCTACCGGACCCGTGCTGCATCGCAGCCCATTCAGCCCGGACCCTGCGACCTGGGCTCCGGCCCCCGTGGGATCCCCATACCCCCAGACTCCCCATCCCCCACGTGATGCCCATGACCTTCGCGCCTCCTCCCTACCTTGCAGCGCCGCATCCTAGGGAACCGGCAGAAGCAGGGCGACGGAGGGCAGCATGGACACCTGTCGTGGGGTCCCCGTGTGACGTCAGCACCGGGGCAGAGACTAACTAGGTCGGGACCCCGTGGAAAGTGTGATGGGGCCGCCAGGCAGGAGCGGGGCTGCTTGCTGCTGCAGTCTGAACCCCACGCCGCCCACCAGCGGGCAGAAGGCTGACTGGAGCTCCTGGGCCCCAGGCATGGCTGCTGACCTCCACGGAGCCTGGGCGGTGCATGCCTGGGACTCCCGGCTGCTCCCAGAAACACATGAGAGAGGGCAGGGGGTGCAGCCTAAGCTCCTGGAGCCAAACAGGTGAGGCAGGTAAGCCCGCACTCAGGCAGCAGGCACCCCAGTAATGTGGGGGTACAACTCCAGCATATGACAACACCCAGTTCTGTCATCGTGCCCGCCAAATCTCCCCCTGGATTTGGCGGTCCTCCTGTAAGAATGGAATGACTTTCCAGGACTCTTCTGTGCCAGTCACTGAGCGCTCTGCACATGTACCCTCATTTCAGCATCCCAACGAGCCTGAGCTCTGTTGTCCCCATTTTATGGACGAAAAACCGAGAGCAGCCTCGGGTAGAGCAGGGAATGTTCTAGAGTCGGTGGAGCCAGCCCTGATGGCCGCCCGAGGCCCTGTGGCCTTGGGTGTGCCTTAGAGGGCTTCCCCTATTCGCCCCGAAAGAGCTTTGACTGAGGACCGGTCCTGTCTGGAGGATTTTGCAAAGACTTCCCAGCAAGCCCGGGGAGGCATACGAATCGTCCTGAGCCACGGGGCCGGTGGTCAACCATCTGGACTTGGTACCTGGGCTGCCGGGCTAGGAAAAGTCCTTTCCCCTGAGCTCTTTCCCCACCTGCAGGATGGAGACGCCAAAGTTCCTGGCTCCACAGGGCAGGGTGTAGGGCCGGCCTCTTGGCTGGGTCGCCTGGCTGGACGGGGCCTCCGTGACAGTCCCCTGAAACTCGGTACGTGCACCCCTGCACCGCCCTAGATGCACTGAACGTCCCCTCAGGGGCGCGGGGCCTCCAGGAGGTGGGCCAGGGGCTGGATGACGTGGTCACCTCTGGTAATGCTTATGCCAACCCAGCAGGCAGGAAGACCTGTCATCCCATTTTACAGATGGGGAAATGGAGGCTCAGGGAGTCCTGGAAAGGGACCCTGAGGTCCGTGCGGTTCCTAAGGTGCATCACGTCATCCCGTTCCAAGCCCCAGTCCTCATCCTGACCTCACGCAGCTCCAGACGCCACTCGGCACAGTCGCTGTGGTCTTCCTCCCGGGTCTCTGTGTTCTCTTCTGGATTTCTCCCCCCTGGCCTTGACACCTGCTCCGTGGCTCATGAAGCCCTGACTGCACGGGGCACGGACCCCTCCCTCTCTGCCCTGCTCACTCTGGTCCGGTCTGCAGTTCATACGATTTTGCGCAGCAGAGCCCGGTTTCCTGCTCACCATCCCTCCATCCCTCCCTCTCTCCCTTCCTCCGTGTCATAAACCCACGCCAGGACGTGAGTGCTCTGGGAGACACCTGATCCGTGCCTGGGACGTAGCAGGTGGTCAGTGAGTATGTGCTGGATGGGGAAACCCTTTATGCCATCAGATAGAAGGCTACCTCTTTCGTTCGTGTCCAACTGAGGTCACGTATTCCCCCAAACATCTGTCGGCACCACCTCTGAGCCAGACCGGGAGGGAGTGAAGACTTGGTCCAGGCTTCCGGGCTCGTGGGGGCCCCTGACCTGGGACGCTGATGGCACGGATGCAGCCTGTGGCTTAGGGCCATGTCACCGGGCTGACCCTCAGGCCCCTCAGGCCACCTACCCTGGAAGCGTCAGGTTGGGGATCCCTAAGATAACCCCCAAAGGGTGGGTGAGTGCCACAGAGGCTCCCAAGGCAGCCCACCTCCACGGGAACAGGAGCACCCCACCCATCAGTGCTCCTGTGAGCAGGAAGGAGCACCCCAGCCTGGTCTGGAGTCCTGGGGGCTTCCCCGTGCTTGTCCACAGGGCCGTGCTCCATGCTCAGATGGGGAAGACGGGGCTCATCACTCCTTCGCAAATGGGCCCGATCGCGCAGCAGGAACTGCTAGCGGGAGGAAATGCGAGTTCTGGGGGCATGATGTCTGAGACCTGTTTAGGACACCTTGGCCATGGTGAGGAGAGGTGGGGGGACGCTGGGTTTGGGGCACAAACCAACATGCTGTGGACACGCCCCTCTCCTGACACCCTCACCAGCACCCCTTCAAGGCCACGTGGCCAGGACGGACCAGGGACAAGCATCATGGGGTGGGGGGTTGGCGCTGCGGTGGCCCAGAGGGGAGGGCCGTCCAGGAGGGAGGATGGGGAGGGGGCCTCCGGGCTGGGTTCTCAGGTTTCTGGGGCCTTCCCTGGACGAAGCTGTCCTATCGAGGGGTGGCCAGGAGCAAAGGGTAACTGGCAGGGGGACAAACGGGGGGCCCTACCATCCTTTCAGGAGATGCCTTGCCCCCTACACTCAGAGCGTGTCCCAGTCTGGACACTGGAGGTGTTGGGGAAGGGTTGTCCGCACAGCTGGGGAGAGGCCCCGGGGAGAGCCCCGGCACGATGTTCCCATAGGGTGAGGTTCCCTTCTGGCGTCAGGGGACTCCTGGGCCCCCAGAGGGCTGCTGCCCCAGGACCCCACACCTGTCTCGGCTGCGAATGTGCCCCACCTTGAGCTCCCCAAACCAAGACACGCCAGGATGCCGGGGGCTCCCTCCCTACTGTCCCTCCCGGGGGTGTCCCTGCCCCAGCCCCACAGTCCCAGGTTATCAGGCCTCTCCTCTGACAGCACACAGACCTCCCGGTCCTGAGTCCACTCGCGCGGCTGTCCACCTGCCATCCGCCAGGGAAGCACAGGAGGGCGGCCGGCAGGGTGCGTGGGGCCATGCAGCCCGTGCCCCCCATCTGTGGGGCCCAGACAGACCCGCCAATTCAAGCAGCCACTGTCCTGAGTCCCAACCGCACTGGGTGCTGGCTTGGGACCCCGAAGGCTCAGTGAACAGGTGAGCTCAGGGAACGGGCACCCCAGGCTCCCAAAGGTCACCTGGATGGCCGGGAAACCTCTCCCACCTCCTGGCCCCTGTAGTTGGGGGAGAAGCCTCCCCACAGACTTCTGGGAGGCCAGGTGCTCCTCCCACTGCTCGGCCCTGCGGCAGCTCCCATGAGGTCCCTCTGTCCCTTCCCCAAGGGTCCTACCTGGGGGTGGTGGCGGGGGGAGCCGGCCGGAGGGAGAGACAGAGGGGCCCTGTTCTCAAGGCCCCTGAGCAGGGGCCCCTCTTCTCTCCTGCGGCCAGGGCATCCCAGCTCCCATGGGGCCCCCACAGCCAGCGGCCGTGAGAGTGGCGCCCGGCTCCGCCCAGGGCCAGCGGCGAGTGTGGTCCGGGCCCCGCAGGGCAGCCCCGCGGTGGGAGCGGCCTCCACGTGCAGGGGGAGGCGGCGTCTGAAGGCTGGCCTTACCGCTCCGGCTCGTCTTGCCCCCAAGCTGCACTGTTTCTCTCTGGAAACCTCTACGCTAAGGGCTCCCTCTAAGCCAAGTGTCGTCCTGCTCTGGACCGCCGGCCCCCGAGCCCTCCCTAGCCGCCCACCTGTCTGCCCAGCCTCAGTCTGGAGAAACAAGTGCCCCCACGGATGGCTGAGGGATTTGTCATCATGGGCGTCTGTTGCTTCAACCGTAAGAAATGATGTGACAACAAACGTCCATTGTAGCAGATTTGGAAAACTCTGAGAAATCAAGGGAAACAAAGAAGACCCTGTCGTGTGACCCTCGCGAGGCTGTCTCTCGACGTGCTGCCGGACATCCTTCACAGAATCTTTTTGCTCTGTGTCCGAACATATTTCTCAGGGGTCCGCGCCCCACGTCCGGCCCCGCGGGCGGCGCCCTCCCCGACAACGAGTGGAAACGGGCATCCGCACCTGGGTGCGTGGTGTTTCGTGGATGAGTCACCTGGTTCAGGATGTTCAGGGTTTTTCCCAGGTTCCTCGCTATTTTACAGGTGCACAGTCTGTGCTGATCTTACTCCCATACGTCTTTGTGGCCCATGTGTCCGACTCTCTCCCCCTCGGGATAAATGCCCACAAACAGATCTGGCTCACGGGGCTACACGTTGGACGCGCGGCCAGGTTCTCCCCGTGGGAGTCAGAGACCCGGGAGCCACACGCCTCCCCGCCCGCGCCCTCCGCGCTGCCCCCGGGACACACTGGCCGCAGACCCCAGACCACTCTGGTGATGTCTCCTCATTAGAGCCAGTTCTCAGAACAGGCAGTGATGTCAAAGGGTACCGTGTCCAGTTCCAGGCTCACTGCCATCCTCTGGCCGGGGCAGACAGGGTCTGGGGAAGCGCCCGCATCTCCCTGCACTTGCTCCCTGAGAGGGGTTGGGTAGAGGCCCGTCTGCAGCCCCAGAATGGGATCTTACTGGGAATAAGGTCTTTGTAGAAGGAATTAAGGTAAGAATTTGAAGAGGAGATCATCCTGGATCAGAGTGGCCCTAAATCCAATGGCAGGTGTCCTTCTCAGTGACAGAAGATGACGCAGGGAGTCCAGACGACCCCGGTGGCCAACACGCAGGGTGTGACCACAAGCACGGGACGCTGGGGCCGCAGGAAGGACCCTCCCCGAGAGTGTCTAGAAAGAGCACGGCCCTGCGACACCTTGACTGGGCCTTCCCGCCTCCAGGATGGAGAGCCTGGGTCTTGGCTGTTTCCCAGCCCTGTGGTTTGTGGGACTCGTCGTAGCCTCAGGAAGCTGATCCCGGGCTGCAAATAGGAAACCCACCCACAGGGCTGTTGCCGGGGCAGGAAGCACTCCGTCGGCCCCGAGAACACGGCAGCCGTCATCCAGCAAGGCTCAGACAGCTGCAGCGTGCCAGGTGCTGGGCGGGGGACGGGCCACCCTTCTGTCCGCTGGCAGCAGACCCGGCAAGAGCGGACAGAGCACTGCGGATGGCGCTGGAGAGCCTGTGCAGCGTGAGGGGGACGAGAGGCCTGGCTCAGGGGCACGGGGGTCCTGCCGGCCAGGAGGACGGCAGGTCAGAGTGGATGGGGCCTCTGGGGAAAGGACTGTCCCAGGGACGGGGCGGCGGGGGGGGGTGGTGAAGGGCTCAAGAAGGGGAGCAGGGCTACATGGGGGGATGGTGGTCAGGGGCCTTGGGACAAAGACAAGGGGGCCAACAGCCCGGCATGGGCGTTCGTGTCTTCCACTAGGTCACCTGGGAGCCGTGCAGGGGAGGCTGGAACGTCGGGCCCAGGCTGTGGGAGGATCTCACCCTGCTGCTCAGTGGGACCTGGGGTCAGCTCGAACGGAGCAGGGTTGTGGACTCAGGGCCTCCCTGCCCATGCCCCAGCTCCCCCAGGTCTCCGGTCCTAGCAGTGCTTCTGGAGTTGAGCTGTGGTCACTGGAAAGTGACGCTCAGCCTCCCCCCCGCCAGCCTGGAACCGCACCCTGGGCTCCCGGGCACTCCCAGCTCCTAGAGCTGCAGCCCCTGACCTCCAGCTCGGGCAGCCATGGGTTGGGGGGGGTGGGCAGACAGAAGCCCCTGGCATTGGAGGTGGGAGAGATGGGAGTGAGGGGCAGAGCAGGGCTGGGGCTGCCAGAAGGACCCAGCCTGGGGGGCCACCTCTGAGCTCTTTATTAGTATCCCTTCGAGCCAGGCTCACAAAGTCCTTGTGCACCCAGAGAGCAGCCAGGCACCGAGGGGCCGCCTTAACACACCACACAAGAAGGGCCCTCCCCATAGGCTCGGCCAAGCCTGAGGGGGCAGTGGGGGTCCAGGAGGGCTGCTCTGGCCAATGTCCCCTCCACCTGTGTCTGCCTCCCTCTGGGGCATCCCCTTGCCTCTCCTGGTTTGGGGAGGTCAGGGGACCGGAGAGAGTCCCCACTCTTCTCAGAGACACAGAGACACACAGACACTGGGTGGGCACGCGGCTGGGACAGACGCCTTCTCGGGGGGAGGCAGCCCCATGGCCTGGGGACATCGGTCCCCGTCAGGGTCACCTGGACTCCAGAGGTGGCTCACCTGGGCCCCAGGGACCACAGCCCTTGCTCTGGGCCCCGGCAGCCGCTGGCATAACAGCTCCATCCCCGGAGCCCAGCTGAGCCTGCCCAGGCCCAGCACTGGAGGAGGGGCTCGGTCAGGGAAGGTGGCAGGGGAGGGGTCCTGAGTGGGACCTCACTGGGCTGCAAGGGTGCAGTGAGCCGGTGTCACGGCATCTCCCACCAGCTAGAGCAGGGAGGGCGGCAGAATGAGGTGTACAGCTGCATGGCCCCCTTCCCTGATGAGGCCGTGAGCCTCCCCGCACCCACATCCACACCCCGGCCCCGGAGCTACAGCAGCTGGGGGTGGTGCCAAGCACACGGGCGCGTTCCCTGAGTGTCAGGGAATCCCACCTGGAGCCGGGGTCTCCCAGACGGGCCTGCTGGGTGCACCGCACACCCCGCCCCACCGGGAGGGCCGGAGCTGCAGGAGCAGGAGCCCCAGGCAGCGGTGGGGTCCGGCCCATCGGAGCCCCAAGCTCTGAGCCTATTCTGGGAGCTCTTGGTGGGACAGCCCCGGGGCCATAATCACCCCACCTTCAGGGGCGCACCCAAGCCTCCCCCCATGCCCTCTCCCCACAGCATCCCAGGAGATATTCCCTCACCCCCATGGTCACCAGGGAGCCTCTGGTCAACCCCCAGGTGATCTCCTGACTGGCCCCAGCCCCAGCCAGGCTGCCCAACCTCACCCGGGTGATGGCCCAGGCCTCCCCGCAGCCCCCTCCAAGCCATGTGTCCCATGGAGGCCTCTGAAGGAGTCCCCTCGCTCGGGAAGAGAGGCTTCCCCTGGAGCCCCTCGACCCGCCATGTCCCACACGTGCCCCTGGCTCTGTGTGTCCCAGATGCTACCCTCTTTCTGCCTCTGGGGTCCCTCTGCCTAGAAGGCATCCTGCAGCCCTCACCTGGGGTTCGCAAACTGGGACGGAGCCCCTCCCCGTGCAGGGGACCCAGGCACTCTGTCCGCCGCCCCCGGCTGCCCTCCCCACCTGCTCCAGGCTGCCTCCCTCCCTCCCAGCCTACCTCCAGGCCCTTGCGGGGCAGCGCCTTCCACTGGGAGCCCCCGGCCCCCCTTGACAGGGGCGACGCCCACTCCACCATGAGCCCAGTAGGACTTCTTCCCAGAAGCCCTCCTCACACGCGCCTCACCTGGTCAGCGGTGGTCCTCAGAGCAGAATGGCGTGCGGTGGGCTGGGGCGCCGCGGCCACCTCTGTCGCGCTCCCGTCCGTGTCCTACGAAGCCCTCAGACCAGGCGGGTGCACTGCCGGGCCTCACAGCACATCAGCCCCGCCCCTGCACACGGCCCGTCTGCACGTGGCACGCCCAGCGCTGGCGCTCGGACACACCTGCCTCCATCTGCACACGTGCCCAGGGCACGCCCGGCTGCGCCCACCTGCGGGCAGCCCCGCCTGGAGCCCTCACTGCCCTCCCCACACACACAGGTCACACACGTGCTGCCAGGCTGCTCGCTCGCTCATGCCATCCCCGCCACCCTCACTGTAACAGGCGCCCAAGCTGCTGTTTGCCGCCTCTGCCTGCTGGCGTGTTTGCCAAGCAGTTTCCATGGCGACACATCTTGGCTCTGACGGGAACAGACAAGTGCAGGGAAGACAGTCTCCACAGAGGGGACGAGGCTCAAGGTCTCTGCCCTCAGGCTCCCAGGCAGGCAAGGGGGGCGTGGTTCGCTGCAGAGACAGCCCCTCCAAACCCTGAACCAGGCTTGCACACGGAAAAGGAGATTCACGATTTCCTCTTGCTACATACTGCAGGGGCTGACTTTGGTCACTCAGTCATTCAACAAATCTCCCATGCTGGCTGCAGTACCTGGGCATGGGCCTGGCTCCCAAAGGACTTGGTGTCGTGTCCTGAGGCTGGACTGTTGTTCCCACTGGCCTACTGAAGGCCTGTCCCAGGTAGTCAGCAACTCTGGGAGCACCAAGGCCCAGCCTCCCCCTACCACATGGAAGCCGACTCAATGGGGCAAGGATTCAGGGTTCCCCCTCTGTGGAAGATCAACCCCAAAGCCGCCCCAATTCTCCAGCCCTCCCTGAATCACCCATGTGCCCTTTGCAGAAACTCCTGTCGGGAGGTGGAGCCCGTATCCCACCTTGAATCTGAGCCTGTCTTGCGACATGGTTGGGCCAGTAAGGGTGACAGACAAGACGCTGTGGCAGTGCGGAGCTCAGGTTCCCGGGGGAGCACATCCCCGGGGAGGTATGTGCCTCTGCCTGCTGTGGGCTGGAGTGACCACATGAGAACAAGCCTGGGCTGGCCTGCTGGAAGGTGCGAGAGCACAGGGGGCCTGGGCCATTCCCATTGAGACCACCTTGGAACAGCTAGCCCCCAGCCAACTCACTGGCGGAGCCCAGATGCAGGAGAGCAAGCCTAGAGAAGCAGCAGTGCCTGCGGGGCACCCCCAGACCCTTTAGACACAATCAAATGCTACTGTTCCAAGTCACTGGCTAGAGAGCTTGTTACACAGCAGGAACTAACTGATATATCCCTTCCCAAGGGCCCCAGCTGCCAGCCACCAATCTAACGCAGTCAGCACATGGTGAGAGCCCTAAACGCCCTCCACCAGGCTGCTAAGGACCAGCCCAGAGTGTGTGGGCAGGAGACAGACCTACCAGGGACCAGCCCCCTGCCTCCCAGGAGCCCATGGCACACAGAGGAAGGCTTTATTCATCCCAGCTCCCAGGTGGAAGAGGGTGGGGGACATGCTTGAGGCCACGGCCACAGGATCCGGCTGGATCAGAGCTTTCATTCCGAGTTTTCCTCTCCAGGGGCCTATGGCCCGTGACTCCCATAGTGGGGTCAGAGGGCAGAAGTCAGAGCCAGTTCTCACCCTAAACTGAAAATCTGAAGGACTGTGCTCTTTGGGTGGGGATGGGTCAGAATCACACCTGTCCCCCCGATCCTGCTGGGAACCCCAGGATGCTGCACCCACCGTGACCTCAGACCCAGGGCCATGGTACCTGGGTGGGGCTCCCAGGTTCAAGTTGTGAGTGTGGGTTGGGGGTGGTCCCCACTGAGCTCCCCCCTAGAAGAGTTCCCCTTCACCCTAGGCCTCCAGGTGTTGGAGAACCAGGGAGGAGCGCACGGTTAGCGGCCAGCAACGGGTGGAAATGAAGAGCCACAGGCAGGCACTGAGAAAGACTTGGATCCTGGGATTGTCTCACGTTGTGGCAGATCCCTGCTGGCTGGCCCCAGTCACTCTCCCCGCACCGCCATGCTCCCCAGAGTGCGGTGCTGTTGGGCATGACCACGGGACTGAAGCCGGGCCAGGGAACCTGTGTGGGAACGTGGGCCTTCCACGCCCAGTCCACGAAGCCACTCGTTTGATCCTTTGTGCTCTCCTCTCATTTCTGTATACCTGGCAGGGACCCAAACCCGCAGGAGCCTTAGGAGCCGTGGGCTGATGATAAGGCACCAGAACAGAGGGGCCTGGTTCCCCTTTCCCCATCAGGAGGAAAGCCGCCGAGGACAGAAACGCTCTGTGGGCAGCGAGGGAACCTGTGTCTCAGCTGTGCTCCCTTAAGGTGCGTGAGAAACCGCTAGTGTCGCCACGACTAGTGTAGGTAGACCCAGGCCATAAAACAGTGGAGCCTGTTGTGTTCAAAGACAAAAAGGCAAGCTTGAAAGTACCAGCACACAGCAGAAGCTCTAGGAAGTGACGACAGATTTTCCAAAAAGCAGAGAGAACGGAACACAGAGAAATCAAAAGACAAGATATGTGAAGGGAAGAGTGAGATCACAGGTATTTGCTGGTGTCCTAGGAAAACTGAGAGATAATACGGAGCAGGGACAACATCCGAAACGACATGAGAATTTGCCAGAACTAATGGAAGAAAATCTAGATTCAAGAATCCCAGTGAATCCCAAGAATTAAAACAAAACAAAACAAAACAAAAAACAAAAAACAAACAAAAAAAAACCCCCTCACCTACATGATAGTAAAATTGCAGAAAACCAAAGACAAGGAGACAAATGCTAAGAGGAGCCACAGAGGAAAGACAGCAGTGAGGCGGGCAGTGAGCTCTCGGCCATGACAGCGGGAGACGGGGACTGTGGAACGTGCTCGGTGGACTGCCACGTGCTGGAAGAAACAGTTGCCTGCTTAGAGTCTTAGTGTCAGCATACCCTGAGAAGCACGGGGACAGGATGACATCTTAGGACTAAGCGAAACAGGGATGGTCATCACCCGCCTCTCCTGCAGTGCTGGCTGTCCATGCAGGCTCCCAGCCCCCCTGCAGACCACCTGCTGAAGCTGAAAAGGAGAGGCCCAGAGATCTAGCCACAGCCCATGACCCCCGTAGTCTCCTGCGGGTGATTCTCCAGGAGAATAAGGCAGGGCTCTGTAAGAGATCGTGCAGGACAGCCTGATGGGCGCCGGGCCCAAAAGACCTTGTGTGCAGCCTGCTGGCAATGGGGAGCCATGGCCGGTTCTGGGCAGGGAAGGGACAATGGCCAGGTTTAGACAGCTCACTCTGCAGCCAGGGAAAACAGACTGGAGGGAGAGAAGGCCGGTGGAAGGCGACGCATGAGGAAGTGGCTGCAGGAACCCAGAGAGGCAGCGGACACAGGGAAGTGTTAGGATGTGTACAGTGCCCTTGCCCCATCCCAGGGTGGCTGACCCGTGGGCAGTGGACGTGCAGATCCAGGGCTCAGAGAGAAGCCTGGGCAGGAACGTGAGGGTGGTGTGTGAAGCCAGGGGAAGGAGGTGGGCAGAGCAGGAGAGCAGGCCAATCCACATGACCCTGGGACACAACAGTTAAAGAGGAAGGAGCAAGGCAAGAAACTAACACATCCACCCCCGTTGCTGTGAGTGACACACCATGTGTCCCCGCCGGCTCTCCGCACTCCGGGGCGGCCCACACAGAACTCAGGGGAGGCAGGGTGCCACCCAGGACACGGCAGCCCGTGAGTGGTGAAGCCAGACTCGACCCCCGTCATGGGCAGGTGGAAAGCCCTGGGCCTGCACAGTGACTGCAAAGCCTGCCTGGGACGGCTGCAGCAGCTTCCGACCAAGCAGGCTCCCAGAGCAGCTGACTTTGCTGTCCGCACATACCTCTCTCCCTCCAGAAGTCTCTGGGGCCTTCATCTGGGGGGAAACAGGGCAGGGGTCACTGGATGCTTTTTCTGCATCTGATTTTTGTCCTTTAGCCTATGGGCGGCATGGCTTATGTTAGTTTTCAAAGGCTAACCCAGCCTTGCACCGCCGGGATGGGCCCCACGGGGTGGGCCCCACGGGGTGGTGGTGGCAGTGACGGTGTTTTCCTACATCGTGGGGTTCGAGGTGCTAGTGCTTTGACACCCGCCGCCTCTGTTCACGGCATCCTGGTCTCCCGCGCTCTCCTGGAGCCTCTGCAGAACTTGGGAGTCAGGTGATGCCTCGCCGGACGAGCATTCCGGCGCTCCTTTCTTCCGAGTGTCTGCCAAGCTCACCAGCGCACCCATCCCGGGCCCCCTGCTCTGTTTCGGAAAGCTGTTTACTGACTCCGTTTCCTTATCTGAAACAGGCCTACGGAAATCCTCCATTTCTTTCTGGGTGAGTTTTGGCAGATTGTGTCTTTCAAGGGCTCAGCCTGTCTCATCGAGGTCAAGCCTGTGGCACGAACCAGCTCGCAGGACTCCATTACCGATATTCCTGTTGGGTTTCCTGTGTCCGCGGGAACTGCAGTGAGCGCCCCACTTTGATTTCAGGGGTTAGTCCTTTGTATGCCCTTTCTTTTCCACAGTCAGCTTTTCAGTTCCACTTACTGATCTCTTCAAAGGATCAGCTTTGGGCTTAGGTGATTTCCTCTACTCATTTCCTGTTTTCAATTTCACTGACCTCGGCTCCAATTTTGACTCGTCTTTTCTTTCTGCTTTAGATTTATTCTGTTCTTTTTCTACTCATCACAGGTAGAGCTTATTGATTTGAGATGCTCATTTCCTAATCTCTGCGCTCAAGGCTGTAACCTTCCCTCTGAGCGTTCTGCTTCATCCCACAAACTTCCGTAAGTTGTATTTTTACTTTCTTTTCTTTAAAAACATTTCTAAATTTCTCTCGGGAGTTCTTCCCTGACCGTGCCAGCTGCTTCAGAACTCCGGGACGCCTACCTGTAGGAGGCAAAGGGGAGAACCTCCATTTCACAGATGGGAAAACAGGCTCCTAGAGGTAGCAACGTGCCCAGGGTCCCATGGCCCGGAGGCGGCAGAGCTGGCCCCGGTGTAGCCGTACAGCCCCTGGGCACCGGCCCGGTCCTGACTCCCTGCCACGCCACCAGCAGCAGCTCTCCCTGCCCGGTCGGCTGAGACGGCAAGCTGTCAGTCACTACGAGTGCACGGTGATCTTGGGGGTTCAGAGGCTGGAGGCCTGGCCTTGGTCCAACCCGGGGTCACAATCACTGGGGGCTGGAATCCAGGGCCGGACATGCTCCAGCCCGAGCTATTGGCTGACGTCTAGGCATCCCTGGGGCACAGTGGGTCCAAGTGGAGACACCCCAACACACACCCATGCAGCACGTGGCTGTTCAGCAGAGAAATCCTTCTGCAGATGTTTCTCCAAGCCCCACCAGGCCCAGAACCTACCCCCCAGGGCAGTCTAACACAGGCTAACTCAGCGGCACTGCCAAACACCATTTATTTTGAGTAAAAAATAAGCCACTTCCTTCATCATACATCAAGATGGACTCGTCAACCTGGCTAGTCCCACCTGGTTCCGGTCTCCCCAAAGATCCCTTGCACCACCAGACTGGCCAGCGCTCTCAGGACAACAGGGTCCCAAGGCCAGGGGAGGGGAGCCCAGGCATGTCAGCCTAGGGCTGCCTCAGTAGCAGTCGGCCTCATTCTCCCCCAGGATGCCCACCGTGGCCAGCATGTCCTGCAAGAGTGACTGAGGGCTCTTCTCCACGTGGTCACTGCTCTCGGCCAGTGCCCCCCGAAGGCCCTCCAGGTCCATCGACCTCAGCACGGCCAGCACGACCTCGGGCTCCAGGTCCCCCAGGGGCTGGGTCTGATCACCCGCCTGCCACCTCTGCAGGGCTGCCTCCACAGAGGCCACGTCAGGGCTGCTCCTGGGCTCCTGCAGGCTGCTGGAGGAAGCCGTCTTGGCCCTCAGGAGGAGGAGCAGATCACAGGACTTCTGAGCCACGGGTCGGTCACAGTCAAACAAGGCACGGAAGGCGAACTCGAAGAGCCGCACTCGGCAGAGTGACTGCAGGGCCTGGGTCAGCAGGCCGGCGGGGGCCACCACGGGCGGGGTCACAGCATAGGGACAGTGGGAGCAGGGCGGGCCCAGCGTCTGCTCCAGGAACACCAGCGCCAGCTCCAGGCCCTGGGCCCGGACCTCCCAGTCCAGATCCTGGCCGGCCACCTGGAGCACGCCGGCCACAAACTGTTCCGTGTCCCCCACCACGTCAGCATGGCTATCCCTCAGCCACTGGGTGAAGACCTGCATGACGGCCCTCCGTGGGAACCCCTCCGAGTCTGTGGACAGGATGTGCAGAAGCTCCCCGAGCAGGCTCTTCTGGAGGACAGAGCGAGAGGCAGTGGGAGGGGACAGGGGAAGGCAGGCCCCCAATGACGGGCACAGAACCCCTGCCCAATGACAACCCCCCGCCACCCGGTGTGGGGTGAAACCTGCTTTTCCCCTCAGCCCCCATTTGCTTGTGTAACAAGGATGACCACACCCAAGTGACAGGGTGCTTGGAAGGAGAGCCAGAGATTCAGGGAATGTGTGTGACGGAACCCTGGTCCCAGACCGCCCGACACTGGGCCGCCAACCCATTGGGCCCTGCGCATCAAGACAGCTCCCTGGGGACCTACCGCATCCTACCTGCTGGCCCCCTGGGTGCTCAGGGCCGGCGGGGGAGACACACAGCCCCTGGCTGGAGAGCTGCCCCATGGCAGTCACTGCGCTGGCTCGGACGTAACTCTCAGGGTCTCGCAGGAGCTGCTCGGTAAGCCTGGGCACCTCCGAAGCGAGGAGCGCATGTCTGAAGCCGGCCTGCGCTGGGGGTCCAAGTGGCCACAGGTGGCTGTGACTGAGGCCGGAGCCTGCAGCCTCCTCCCTCGCTTCTCCAAGGGCAGCCATGGTGTTCTGCTTCCCAAAGCCGACAAGAGACAGCCGGTGTGCCGAGCCTGGGCCCCCTCCCACCCGGTACTCACCTCCCCAGCGTCGGGTCATCTGGGTCAGGAACTCGAGGCCGGAGTCCCTCACCTCCCAGCAGGGGCTGCACAGACGCTTCTGCAGCACAGGGAGCAGCTCTGGGGCAGGAGGGGCCGCTCAGAGGGGCCCAGGCCAGGCCCGCCCTGCCCCCAACCGCTCACCCCGGCAACCTCCTCGCTTTACCTGGGAAGAACCCAGATTACCTCTTAGGAATAGCAGGGCATGGGAATCCAGGTCCAAGCAGCTGGGAGTCCTGGGGGAACTCAGGAGCCACCTGAACGTGGCCTGGAAGGCCTTCTTCAGAACCTGCAGCAGGCAAAGCAGGGCTGCAGGGCCAGGGGCAATGAGGGGGTAGCTGGCCTGCCTGTCCTGGTCTGCCTATCGGGTGCTCCTACCCCTGCTCTGGGACACAAGATGGGGCCCCAGGGGCAGGGAGAGGGCGGCAGCGGGTTTCGTTTTTATGAGGCAGGAGCCCTGGGCAGCGGCAGAGCTGCCATTCTGGGGCCCAAGACAGAGGAGGAGGCCACTCCCGTCAGGACGCCCCCCTCTTGCACTGCACAAACTCTGCAGGCCCCCTTTCCTCAAAAGCCCAGGAAACCACCAAGCCTGCTGTCCCCACCTCCAACTGCCAGCATGATGGTGGGGGGTGCACTCACTGCACCTGCCAAGAGCCTAGCCACCGTGGGCAGGACGAGGACTATGTTTGCAGAAAACACTGACAAGTAGTTTGGACCCCAAAGGCAGGGCCCGACTGGCCGCAGTCCCCACTCTCCTGGGGAATTAAGTCCCTGCTCCCCATGGCTCAGCCCGCCCAGCGCTCAGTCCTCCCCACCACTGGGCCTGGGTCAAACCTTGTGCCGCCGCCTGCCCCTCACTCTAAGAAGTGACTCTGGGGGTGTCTGCGGGGCTCAGTCAGCTAAGTGTCCGACTCTGGGTTCCCGCTTAGGTTATGATCTCCGGGTCGTGAGATGGAGCTCCACGCTCAGCACAGGGAGGGTCTGCTTGGCACTGTCTCCCCCTCCCTCCACCCCCTCCCTGTTCTCTCTCCCAATAAATCTAGAAAAAAGAAGCCACTGGCCCTTAGCAGGCCCTGCTCTGAGAGGCCTGCAGGGTGCTCCCCACACGTCTCGCCCCGCCTCCCCTCCCTCCCCCTGCACCCCGTGCTTGTACCATGGGGCTGGAGTCTGGGCTCCTGAGATATTCCAGAAGGACAGCAAACACCTGCGTCACCAACTCTGGGGGGCCTGAGACAGACATGGAGGAAGCACCCAACCTCCCCTCCAGGAGCCTCCCCAGCGCGAGAGTGCGTCAATCCGTGAAAGCAGGGGACAGAACCCGTGGGCCGGCCGAATCCCACCCCTGCCCCAGAGAGGACACGTGGAGGACGGTGGTCCCGGCACATCAGAGCAGCAGGCAAGTGGGGCCCGTGGGGCACTCTGGCTTACCTGTCTCCTGAGACAGTGTCCCCAGGAAATCGAGGGCCGCCCGCTGGACCCGCACACAGCCCAGCAGGAGCGCACAGAGCTGGCGCCCCGCATCGGAGGCAGGGCTCCCAGAACCCCCGCACAGCTGCAACAGGGTCACCGTGGCCCCCAGCAGGGGCGGCTGAGGCCAGGGGCAGGGGCGCTGGGGCTGGGGGAGAGGGAAGGGTCAGCACAGGCCCTGCGTCCCGCTGCTGCCACGGACACGGGCCCAGGCTGCACTCACCAGGGGCAGCAGCAGCTCCAGGTGGGCCAGGGTCCGGCATAGGAGACCCACACAGGCTGCCTTGGAGGGCAGGAGCATGTCGGCCGTCACAGAGTCAGCCGCGGTACCGTCCAGCAGGCCTGTGGGCCCAGCCAGAGGCAGCACCCAGTCAGCGGGCCTACCACACGCCCCCGCAGGCCTCGGGGTTGCCGCTGCATGCTGGAGACCAGCACCGGAGGCTCCCAGCGGGGGACGTGCGCAGGGTGACGGGGTGGCTGGACCTGGGCTCTGATCCTGTCCGCAGGGCTCATGAGCTGTTGAGCCCAGCCCTCCCCACAACCCGTTCCTGGGCTGGTCCCGCTGCTCAGCAGACTGGTCCCTACACTCAACACGGGGCTCCCAGGCACAAGCAGGTCCCCTTCGCTGATCCTCAACACACCGTGCAGCAGAAGCAAGACAAGTCACAACAGGGGAAGCCACCACAGAATTGGGACGCATCCAGGGCACAGCTGGTGGGCCTATTGTGGGCCGGGAACCGCCATGTGGCATGGGCCCATGCAACCACCCAGCTTGCTCTGGGGCCACCTCAGACACCACCCACTGTGGGTGACGCTGCCCCATTCATCCCGCAGCTGGGACAGGAGACAAGCAGCAGACAGGCCCAGGGCGACAGCCCCTACCCAGGACCCTACATTCTCAGCGGGGGCGGCAAGCGGGGTACCCTGCTGCCCTCTGGCCTGCCCCACCACCAAGGATGAGCTCCGGACCCCAGCGGCCTGCCCTCCTGCACCTGCCCACCCTTGGGAAGCAGCATACCTGAGGGTCCAGGGCCCTGAGCCGTGGCTTTGAGGACACAGGCCAGAGGCTGGAGGAGGACAGCAAAGGCCTGTGCCCTCAGTGCCTGTGGACTAAGCACAGAGGACACGGTGAGCACCCTTCTTGGCCCTGGGCTGAGCCGGATGCCCCCTGACATCTTCAGCGAGTCGCATCTAGACACCCTCTTGAGGAACAGCTTTCTTGCAAGCACCATGCCCAGCACTCAGGCCACTGGTGCACAGGCCGCCAGTGTGGGACTCCAAGGAAGCTGCTAGAAAGCACCTCCCCAGGCCCCAGAAACAGCCCGTAGAAGGACGGGCCACACCTGCTCCAATGGACAGTGTCTGCTAAGGGCCAGGGGGACAGGAGGCCCAGTTCCCAGGAGCATTCCTGGGGCTTCATCTCCTGTGTCTTGGGCTCAGGGTCAGGTGGCAGGCTAAGCCAGCACAGAATTCTCCCTCCAGGCTAGCTGCCTGGTGCTCCCCCTTCAGACCAATTCCTCTCCCTGAACATCTGGAGAGTTGGAGCCCAGAGCCAGGCTTACACTGTCCTCCCAGGCCCTGGGGCGACCTTCACCCGCAACGTGGGCCAACGTGACCACCTCTCATCTGCCCAGAACCCTGGAAAGACTCCCTCTTTCTTTGCATCTCTCTGGACCCCTGCCTCCTTCCCTCTCCCTATGGGAGGCTCTCTAGCCACTCCTGCCTACTGGGTCCCCCTCTACCATCCTAGGGCCCCTAGAGCCCACACCAGCAATGTGCACAGGATCCTAAGGCCACTGGGGAGGGAAGCAGAGGGCAGCTGAGCAAGCAGATCCTGGGTACAAATCTAGCCCTGCTGACCAGAGCAGCCCAAGACTCTGTTTCATCTCTGGAGAACCTATAAAGCTTTTGTTTGAAAATGTTCTTCCGTCTCTACAACATGCAGAGGCCACAGCCTCCAGCAAGGCCTTGGCAATGACCCAAGTATGGCCCGGCCACACCCTGCTGGCCGCCTCTGACCCTTCTCTGGTTTCAGGAACTCCCCAAAAGCTCCTTGACCATGGGGCCCATGCCCAAGACCTCCCTGTCTGTCCTCACACAAAATAAACCCCAATCCTTACCAGTCCTGCAGTTTCAGGATCCCTAAAGCCAACAGCCCTGCTTGGGTGGGGCTCAGACGGCTCAGAGTATGAGCCAGCGTCTCCCACAGGCTGCAGCTAGAAGAACTCAGCCCAGGAGAACTGCAGAGAAGCCCAGAAAGAAAGTCAGTTCTCAGTCCTGCCCACAGAAGCCCGCGTGCTGCCGGTACGTCTGGCGGAGACAGAGTCCTTCCTAGGTGTGCGGGCTTTCAGACTCCCTCCGGCATCCCTGCCCCCGTGTGCCCTGGGGGAGCCCCGAGTTGCGGCCCCAGGTCTAAGAGGTACCCCAAGACTTCCCAAGGGAAACAGCACCCCCAATGCCTGCCCACCCCGGCTGCACCACAGAGGAGCTGACCGGGCCACACTGAGGAGGAGATCCACAAGCGAGTGTGCAGCTGGCACGGGGTCCTTCTCCAGCAGAGCGGCCACAAGCGGATGCAGCCGCACCCACAGAACTTGCGTCCAAGGGTCGTGGCAGTGACCGAACGTCGTAGTCAGGACGTTCAGCGCCTGTGTGATCTGCGGGGCGGCCGTGGAGCGCAGGGACTCTTCGATGTGACCCACGATCTTCTGCGCACACGCCGGCCAATCATCAGCCTGCAGGCCAGGGGACGCCTCGGCCGGGCCTCGCATAGACAAGCTCAGAATGTGCACCAGGAGCTGCCCGGCTGCCGAGGCCACAAACAGGCTGGAATCTCCCTGCAGGGAGAAGATGGTGTCAACGGCACCTGGGGTTGGGGACAGGGCGGGGAGAGAAGAAAATGGGGTTCAGCTGGGACAGAACCCAAGGGAGAGGGCAGATATGGTAACAGCACCAAGTGGCTTGCTCGGCCCTGCCTCCCATCCGCTCAGCGGCCAGGCACTGGAGCGGGAGAGCTCCCGGCGCAGCCCTAGACCCCTGCGGGGAGCCTTTCGATCCTAATTAATTTCCGAATCACCCCCAACTGCTGGGTCTGTCCTGTCCTGCGAGCTAAGGACACCGCAGTGACCTCGAGGGGCCTCCAGTCCCCCGCTCCCCACCCATGATCCCGTATGCTCCTCACAGCAGCCCTCCTCCTCACAGCAGCCCCCCTAACATCACAGCCACTTCCATAGACGTGCAAACGTGGCCCAGCAAGGTGCCGTGATGTCAGCAGGGTCCCACAGGTGCTGCAAGGAGGGCGGAGCAGGCAGGGGACTCACCGCAGTCCGCCAGGAAGTGCAGGGCACTGGGATGCTGCGCCAGAGAGCGCAGACCCTGGATCCAGCCACTGCGGATGGTGGGGGCAGTCCAGGCGGCTCCCCCCAGGGGGCCTGCCTCCCCAAAGAGCCTGGGTAGCAACTCCCCCTGCTGGGAAGCAGAGAAGGAAGAGGTGACCTGGGCCCGCTTCCAGGAGAACAGCAGATCAGAGATGGTTTTGCTGTTGTTTGGGGCTCAAGGCCCTTCTCTGGCACTTTCTCATTCGCCGCCAACACAGGCTTCTGGGAAGTGGCAGGTGACCACAGTGCCAGCCCGAGCGGCCCCGGCGAGATCACGTCTGCCCACCAGGGGACAGCTTGGGAGAGGAACTGGGTTATAAATCAAAGTTCATCAACCCTGTCAGTTGTTTACTTCAGAAATCCTCCCCGAAAAGAGCACCGTAAGTTTCACCTCCGCAAGTCCAACTCTGACCAGGACACTGTGCTCCAGGACCTCGACGGTCTCCACAGCCTCTGGAACTCCTGAGCTGGGCAGGCAGGGTCCACCAGGGCACCCCCCCCGCCCGGTATCCCCCACTCCGGTGCCCCAGCACACCTGCTGCGTTCGCCCGCCCCACTGGCCGCACCTGTTCAAATCCTTTACAACCGGCTGCGAGCCCACCGCCCTCACAGAGCTGACACCCTCCGCAAGCTGGCAGTGGCTAATCCCCCCACCCAAGCTCCACTGGCTGTGGCTGCCCACGGGACTATCACGCGTTGTCCTACATTTGCTCCGGTGTGTGACGTGCTCATTCACTGCTGAGTTTCCACCGGCGAGTGGGAAACCCGACGCTGCCTCTTACCGAAGGCACTGCCGGCTGCTGCAGCCATTCACTGAGCTTCCGTGCGCCAAACCAACGGCGGTCAGAGCCTCTGCCTGCCCGGCCAGGCTCCAGGGCATCCTGTTCAGCTACGGTCTGACCCTCAAGCTACAAGGAGCCCCTCTGGTCATCCCCGACTCCAGGACCTGGGACAGCGAGACCTTGGAGACAGATGCCAACCGCTCACGGACATGAGTCTAACTCTACAGCGGCCACGGGCCCCTGAAGGGGTGCCGCTGCTGGAGGCTCACAGGGAAGGCCCCTTGTGGGAGCCGTTGTCTCCGAAGGGGGACCGTCCCAAAGTGAGGGCCCCTTGCCAGTGCGGGGGGAGGAGGCACAGAGGCTCAGCCCCTTGCCTAGCTTCGTCCGTCTGCATGTCCCCTGCCTGGACACTATCAAGTGCAGCTGGCTAATGGGTAACCCGTGGTGCTTAAGACATCCCAGGAGTCTATGCATGGTTAGCTGGGAAGGGAACAGAAGGTCACCCAGTGCTGTGGGCTCCAGAGGGGGAGAGCAGCCTCTCCCGGCAGCCAAAAGCCCATCCCCGGGCCAGGCCCCTCGGCCCTGAGGGAGCCAATGGCAGACTCCTGAAGGTCTAGTGTGAGCGCTGCCACTTCCGCGGGGCTCCTGCGTCAGGCCTCCCCCATATCCTCATCTGCAAAATGAAGACCGCTGGTCTGCTGACTGGCCAGGCTGCCAGGATGAAACGGAAGGGCTTCTGCAAGCCCCGAAGAGCTTTACAAACCGCAAGGCACCACAGGTGTGTGTGTGTGATCATGTGTGTCACGCGAGCACAGCCAGCACAGACTTATGTCCCAAGACACACGTCGGTGCGGCGAGCGGCCAGAGAACGCCCTGGAAGGTGGGTGCACAGCAAGCTGCGCCTCTGAAGAACACGCACAGCCGGGCTGAGGAGCGCCCATGAGCGGCCTCCCAAAGCTACTGAGGGGACACATCCCTCCACGCTACTGTCTTCTCTTCAAGCAGCCGCATCACAGCATGGCCTTCCCGGGGCCTTGGGCACACTGGGTCAGAGAAAGCTGATGTGCCCTCCTGCGAGCTGGGGAGCCTCCGCGGTGCCCAAAGATGCCATCGCAGGCCAGACAGGCTCCCATCGGGCGTCGCCTAACCAACCCAGCTGTGCCCATGCAGGGGGGTGCAGAGCCCTAAGATGCACCGCTCTGGGGGCTCTCTAAGCTCCATGCCTTAGTACTGCGTAGAAATTCTTGTGAGTCAATCATTCATTCATCCAACAGGACCAAGTGTGAGACCGGTGGTCTTGGTTAAGCCTTGTGACACGCACAGCCCTCCTCTCTGTCACAGGAAGAAACCAAGGCTTAGAGGGCTCATGATCTCGGGCAAGTCCACGCAGCGGGCCAAGTGTCAGAGCTGAGTCAACCCCAGCTCTGATTCCAAACATCTGACCCTTTTAACCCAACATCATTCTGAGCCAGCTTTTCAAAGAAGGATCCCACTCAGGAATAAAAACCTGGTGCTACGAGTCACAGCGCGGGGCAGTGCACTTCAGAGACCAAGGCGCCACGGCAGCTGCCCTGTTTTGTGCACCTGCACAGAAGTGAGCTGTGCACTTCTCGGCAGGACACTGAGGTGGCAGGACCCAGGCTCACCTGAAGATACTGGAAGCAATCTTCCTGGGCTGCAAATACCCCCGTGAGGCGGAGTGAGAAGGAAAGGACTCTGGAACTCAGGTCCTGGGGTTTCAGCACATGGCACAGCAGCTCCACGAGGCAGGGGTTCTCCTGCAACAACAGGAGACTGGACCCTGGGGGCAGGCCCAGCCAGAGAGACGGTCACCGGGGGTACCATGATGCAGTTTGCCCTAAAGGACCATTCTTTTTTTTTTTTTTTTAATACAGTTTATTTATTTGAGAGAGAGAGTGCACGTGCGCACACGCAGGAATGAGTGGGGGGAGGAGCAGAGGGAGAGAGAATCCCAAGCAGATTCCCCTCTGAGCACAGAGCATGACTGCTTGATCCACGACCCTGAGATCATTCTCTGAATCAAAATCAAGAGTTGGATGCTTAACCGACTGGACCAAGCAGGTGCTTACCCACCTTTAAGTTTCATTTATTTGAGTTATCTCTACACCCAAAGTGGGGCTCAAACTCCTATCCCCGAGGTCAAGAGTTGCACATTCTCCGACCGAGCTAGCCAGCCCTTCCCCTAAAGGACCATTCTTATGGCATCTTCCAGACCGCTATCTCTCCCACTGTTAGATTTAGCAATCCCGCGGGAGAAAATATTTGCGACAACCACAAAGGAGTCACGACCTGAACTCAATGGGAAGGTGCAAACTAGAAAGGCATCACCACCACATCAGATAAGGGACAGGATAGGAAACCCAAGGGCCCAGCAAACCAAAATAGGCCTTCTGTTGCTGCTGATTACAAAAAAGAAATGCAAATTAAAGCAGGAGACCACCTTCCCTCTCAAAATGATAGTTTTTCTTACACTAGACTACTGCTCACAAGAAGTACAATGGAACAGCCATCCTTTTCCAGACGGGCATCGGAGATGTCTGTACTCCACGATGCTGCTGTCCAAAGGCACCCAGGTGGGCCAAGGGAAATGTGGGGCGCAGGCTGGGAGGGTTTCCTGTTGAGAGGCCTTTGCAGACACAACCACCAACAACTGTGGTTCAGTGAGAAGGAAAAAGACCAGAGTGAAGAAGAGAGAGCAGGAATCCAAGAAACCAATAACCACGTGGGTGAATCTAAAAGGCATCAACTTGGGACTTGGGTGGCTCAGTGGGTTAAAGCCTCTGCCTTCGGCTCAGGTCATGATCTCAGGATCCTGGAATCGAGCCCCACATCTGGCTCTCTGCTTGGCAGGGAGTCTGTGTCCCTTCCTCTCTCTCTGTCTGCCTCTCTGCCTACTTGTGATCTCTGTCTCTGTCAAATAAATAAAATCTTTAAAAGGCATCAACTTTACAAACGAAACAACTTTTGATGGGTTTTAAAACAAGACAGAATCAAAATTCTAGAGAATGGTAACACGGAAGATTGTGCTGGGCTGGAGGTAAAGTGCCCTGAGATCCTCGTGTTGATGGGACGGATAGAGATTCTAGTTAACCTCTGACTTTATTTTAACTTTTGACTTTTTAAATCCAGTTTGTGTGTGAATGTAACCACTGAAGAACTTAAGTGGAAGGCATAACTTCAAAACCAGAAAATAAAAAAATTTTAAAAACAAAAGTTTTATCAATCCAACAGAGGCCAGAAAAGGAGGAAAAAGGAACAAAGACAAGGCATGGGAAGTTCCTATTCAAAGGTAGAATAGCCTGCACCCGCATGCACCTAAGCTAGCTTCGCGATCCGTAGAGGAAAACACAGAACGGAATTTCAGAGAAAAACTGTTGAATCCACTATCTCAGGGTACGGTTTTCCCACCTCAAAAACAATCCAGCAAAGCGATGAGCAAGAACACAGTGGACCTGCGCCACGGACAGCTGAATAAAGAGCCATCGTGCGGAGTGCCGAGCCCAACAGAGCCCAGGCCAGCCGGGGGAGAGGTGAACTGTGGACGCACCCTGCTTCCTGGAAGGGGGGGGGGACCAGGGCTCCAGAATCACACTGTGCCAATGCTTGTACCGCCCTGGGTGTGAACTCACTGAAAACCAACCATCTGTACACTCTGCGTCAGGTCTGTGGTATGTGAATTACGTCTCCAAGAAACCTGTCTGAAAGGAATTTTAAAATCTGACGACAAACTAGGCCACAGCTGAAGACTCTACAAATACCAGAAGCGCAGTAGGTATGACGTCTACAGAGCATCTGTGGAAATTGTCTATGGGCTCCGCCACGATAAAAACCCTGATGGGTACAGAGAAATCAAAATACACACGTTTTCCAAGTCCAATGAAACAAGTTAGAAGTCGAGGATAATAAGACTGAAGAAAACCCCACACTGCGAATCTAAAAGATACCCTTTTAAATCCCTTGTGCGTGAGGGAAAAACAAAAACCACCGTGATAGTACGATATACTTGAAAACCAATGACAGAAGCACCTCTGCAGTAAAACATGCAGGACTAAGCTTCCAGAGAAGTATGCAGCCTTTCGTGCACGTATTAGAGAGGAGGGATGGAGACGCTCCACTCCAGGGAAGGGAAAAGAGCAGGATACACGAAACGAAGAGCAGAAATTACTGAGATGGGCTCTATCCTAAGGCCACTGCCAGCCAAGAGATCAACCATGAAGAGATCAACCGTCGCCATGAAAAGATTTCCACAGGAAGAAAGCCGAGTTATTTATAATAAGAAGCATCAGAAACACAAACACCTAATGTAGGGGTGTGGTTATATAAAATATGGTCCATTCACACAGCGAATGAACAGAGTTGATAAAATCAACATGTTCTACACAGAAAACTCCCACTGTTAACGGTAACAGAGAAAGAGCAAGACATGATGTTATGTTTATGGTGTGACTTCATTTTTATAAGATAAATGCAGCTTTGAGGCGCCTGGGTGACTCAGTGGGTTAAAACCTCTGCCTTCGGCTCGGGTTGTGATCTCAGGGTCCTGGGACTGAGCCCGGCATCAGCATCGGGTTCTATGCTCAGCGGGGAGCCTGCTACCCCACCCCTCTCTCTGCCTGCCTCTCTGACTACTTGTGAACTCTGTCAAATACATAAATAAAAGAGTGAAAAAAAAAAAACCACAAAAACAAACCTGCAGCTTTGGGGCACCCAAGTAGCTCGGTCAGTTAATCATCTGACTCTCGATTTCAGCTCAGGTATGCTCTCAGGGTTGTGGGATCAAGCCCCTCGTGGGGCTCCCACTCAGTGGGTAGTCCGCTCAGATTCTCTTTTCCCTCTCCTTCTGCCCCACCACCCGCTTGCACAAATGTCCTCTCTCAATAAATAAATAAAAATCTTTTAAAAAAAGAAAAAGATAAAGAAAAACAGCTTTATGATGTGTTAGGAAAAGGGACTGAGAAGAAATTAAAAAGTTGATGGTGGTTTAATTTTCCTCTTTACTCCTTTGTGTTGTTCAAGTTTCATCTAAAGAATACGTGTTAGTTTCAAAATAACAAAAAGTTGTTTCTTGAAACAAACAAAGTAAATGCAATAGTAACAACAAAGTAAGTTCCTCTGCAGTTACCTAGTGTGAACTGAACAAGAGGAGGCCCGAATCAGGGGTGGGAGCAAATCAGAACCTCAAGATATAACTGTCCCCTGCTCATTCCCTCAGGCTTCAACCTGATGTGTCCTCAACTAGCCAGAGAGGCTCTCTAGGATGTGAAAGAAGGGAAAGAGAGGGTCACCCCTTCCCCTGCACAGGCACCCTCGGTCCTCTGGGAGACAGTCAACAACAGCACCCTCCCCCTTACCAGTTTCAGTTATGGTTTTAAACCAGTCCAGCAGCTTCTCCAAACAGGTGTCATCTGCCATGGGCTGCCTGGGGTCTGCCAGAACGGCACAGAGAGCCGGGAGGAGTTGGGAGCACTCTGGGTCCATGGTGAGGCTGGAGAGTCCTGCAAAGAAAACGTCAGAACCAGGTCCCACCCACGCTAGCCATAGGCAGCCCCTGTGTCTCCTTGGGCCAGGCGCTGAAGACCGTCGCCCTCTCAGGGAGCTGTCGGGATGTGATGCAAAACCTCAGCCTGGGTGGCGCTGGTCAGGAGCAGGCAAGGCCCTGAGTCCTCGCCTCCTGGGCTGGGAAGGGGCCTTAGGAGCTCGGGGCCTGCCAACCTTGGACAGCGCGTGAGCCAGTTAGGGGTGTGTGCGCGCGTTCTGGTGCCAGCCACGCGCACGGGGTACAGCGCGTCGGGGCGTCTGCATCCGATACCCCCGCAGCCAGCAGCGCGGAGAGGCGGAGGCGCTCTGTCCACTGTCAGTCCCTCCCGGGCCGGGAAGTGCACCTGCGAGTCCTGCGGCGAAGGGGCCGGGAGCCCCTCAGTCCTGCGGTCAGGGCGCGCTCTCTCGGGAGGCTGGGGGTGGGCAGGGACTCGGTCGCAGTCCGTACCCGGTGATGCTAGTTCGTTGACAAGGGAGCCCTCGCTGAGGGAGCCGCCGCGGCCCGGCTGCCCGACGGGCCCAGAGGGGGCACGAGACCCGGACCCCTAGTCCCCGGTCCGGACCGCATCCGGGCAGCCGCCGAGGCTGCCACAGCTCCCGGGGCCCGCGGCTCACCTGCTCCGCGTCCCTCGGCCGCCGCAGGCACCGCCCCAGACCGTGCCACTTGCCCGGTCTGACGGGAGAGCGCAAAAGGACAGCTGGTCGCGGGAGACCCTCAAAGTCCCCGGAAGGCCACTCTGGGAGCCGCGGCAACCCACACTTGGGGAACGAGCTCAAACTGAGTAGCCCTGAGCCAGGCCAGCGCCACACCGGTGGACCCCACCGCTCAGCCTCACAGGGACGCGGGTGGTACGTGCGGAGGATCCAGGGGGCATTGCGCCCGGAAGGCGGGGCTTTTTCTGGAGGAAGGGGTGGGGCCAAGGCCGGAAAAGGCGTGGTCTCGCCGCCCGGGGTCTTAGAGTCTGCACCAGGGGCACGACGGAAAAGGGACTTCCCTACCTTTAAGGCGAAGTCACTGGTCCTTTGGCCTCAAAACTGGATCCTCAGGGCCCGTCAGCTGTGTGCCAGACTACTCAAAGCCAGGGAACAAAAGCAAGCCTCATCTTGGGGTGCCTAGGTGGCTCAGTGGGTTAAGCCTCTGACTCTTGATCCCAGCTCAGGTCTGGATCTCAGGGTGGTGAGATCAAGCCCCACCTCTGGCTCAGACAACCAACAGCAACAGAACAAGCTTCATCTTCCCACAGTGCCAGTGTTTCAGTGAAATTTCTGGGGAAACACCAGGTACATATTACCATATAAAAAGAATTCCTGGGGGTACAAAACTGAAAAAAATAACTTAAAAAACCATGGACTTTGATGGGTAAGCACTCCAGACACCCCATCCCCTTAGAACTCCATGGGTGAGAAGGTTTTGACTGCACAGTTATCTTCCCTGAATTGTGATCCCTCATTGTAAAACTGGGGATACTAATATTTGCGTGATTGAGCAGTTGTGGGGGAAAACATCTTTCAGCAGCACTGTGCTAAGGGCTTCACTTAACATAAATCCAGGTGACTCTGTGCCAACTCTAGGAGGATGGGTACTATTACCATCCTCACAGGTGAGTAACCTGAAGGGTAGAGAGGCTAACTCCCAGCTAGTGGGCTGACACAGTCTGGATCTGAACCCAGGCAGTCTGGCTCCAAAGTTGAATTCTATATTATACAGGTCCACCATTTCATACCTGAAACTTTTGAGGACACGTGGATCAGAACACGTAACTATTCACACTTCA
This sequence comes from Meles meles, assembly GCF_922984935.1. Lineage (NCBI taxonomy): Eukaryota > Metazoa > Chordata > Mammalia > Carnivora > Mustelidae > Meles > Meles meles. The sequence goes on from NC_060086.1 coordinate 14,974,082, forward strand.
GGGAAGTTACTGGTACATACACACTGTATGTAAGATTACACTCCCAGCAGTATCTCATGCCATAATCCAATGTGTTAAAAGCCCCCCCCCCACCGTGAGATGCATTAATATACACTCCAAGTGGAATACATAAGCACCGTACATAGCCTCAGCTCAGACTTTTGTTGGCATGGAGTTGAGGTCAGAACAGGTTTTGCCAACAAAAAAATCTTGAAAGCCTTTTTAGAAGTTTTAGAATTCAGAAGAGCAGATAAAAAGTCGTGGACGTGTACTCTCTCTCCAGCTAAACGAGAGAAAGTAAGTGAAGCAACACAAACAGAAGAGCAAGGGGATTGCAGAGCCCCAGGAGCTGAATAAGAGGTACACCTGCATAGGTAGCAAAAGCTCTTGTCCCCTTTGTGGGCAATACCTGCAGGAAATAGACGGGAGTCGTTAAGATAACCAGCTCAGTTTCTCCTGCTGGTGGGGCGACAGCCTCTGAACCATCTTGTGGATCACCCCTTGGTTGTGCAGGTTAGGATGCAGAGGACAAGAGGGCCATGAACCTGTAGTAGGTGTTGGTACCAGAACTAGAGCAATAATAACCTGCCAAGCATTTCTGCCACACCACACTACAGCGGTTCCTTCATTCACCCCATCAAACGAAGTCTGCCACATTGCACGCACTCTGGCACAGGCAACTAAGCACGTTACAGATACCGACTCATTGGAGCCTCACAACAACCCTTTTCTCCACTTTATATTTGAGGAAACAGCAGCACCGAGAAGTTCCATGACTCCTTGGATACCAAATATGTATTAATTGAGCACCTGCCTGAGCCAGACCCTGTTCCAAGGCATGGAGGCACGGCTGTGAACTAAACAAAGACCCTGCCCCAGACAACTTACGATCTAGACACGAAATACTCTTGTAGATAATGTCAGGTGGCCAGGGGGAAAAAAGTAGGGTGAGGGGACAGAGTAGGTGCCCTTGGAGACCTGTATGAAGGAGCAAGAGCAAATGGTACTTACTAATAATAATTTAAATAAGCTTTGGAGCCCAGTGCTCCTGAAGATCTTCATGACGCCCCTGAGTGCAGTGCAAACTCATTATTTTTTATTGTCCTGGGGCTACATCAGAACCCAAGAGCCTAAAACAGAGATCAGGGAGAATAACTTTACGAATGCCACCTTGTCCAGAAGGAGCAGCCCGGGACACTGCACACGCCCCTTGTCTCTTCCAGCGTTAATCTAACAAATACTAGCATCCCTTTGGGGTGACTAGCGTACAGGTTTGTCGAGGAGCCTCCACGAGAGAGGGCTGGGGGATGCACCCCAGGAACCGTTCGTTAAACGCAACCGGCCGGGCTCTCGGGACTTCCCCCACCAACCTCCGACATCCTTCCCACTCCCCGCCCCTCACCTCCGGGGGTGCTGCGGGTCGGCCGGCAGGCTCCTCAGCGCACGCGCACGGTCGGCCGGGCTCGCCGGCGCCGGCCACATCCGGGGCTCCGCAGGCTGTGCGGTTGCCATGGCAGCGGGGTCGCGGCTGGCGCGCGGGCTGGCAGGCCCGGAGGCTGCGGGCTGCCGGGCGTCTGGCGGAGCCACACAGCCCGACACCCGAGCCCGCAGCGCCCAGGGGCGGCCGGGGAGCGCCGCCGCCATGTCGCTAGGCACCATGGAGCCGGCATCGGAGACGGTAAGCGCGGGCGGGCCTCCTCACTCCCTACAACCTCCGGCTCTCCGGGCCGGGCACGGGCCGGAGGAAGGGGCGCACGGCCGGCGGCCGCCGGGTGACAGCTGCCATTATTGTTACCGCATAAGAGCGGCCCTCGGGCCCCCGCCCGCGTGCAGCTGGCCGGGCGTCGCCGCCCCCCACCCAGCCCCCAGCGGCCCGTAAACCCCGCCCGCCCCTGCACAGGCCGCCGCTTCCAGGAAGCCCTCCCGAACGCTGAGCCCTCGCCGCTCCGCGCCTGCGAGGCCCCGGCCTGTGCCGAGCCTGCGACCGCAGTCCGCGGGGCAGCGGAGCCCACTGCGTAAGTGCCATCCTACCCGGGCCTCCGGGGCGGGGCCAGCGGCCGGGGCTGCGGGACGGAGCCATCGATGCGCGCGGGGGGGGGGGGGTGGATCGGGGGAAGAAGCCCCAGGCTCCCGGGAACAGCGCGCTGCCCAGCACAGGTCCGAGAAGGCTTCCCGGAGGAGGTGCCTCCAAGTTTCCTCCCTTGGGTGAGAGCAAGCATGCTGTCAGCGCTTGCCTGTTTCGAGTGGTTTTGGCGCGCATGCTCTTCGCTGGAAGGTCAACGTGGATGAATGGGTGGCATTCGGGTGGGAAGAGAACGAGGCAGTAAACCGCACTAACATAGCTTGTGCAGAACATCAAACAGACCTATGTGGCCGCGGTGGGTTGCAGAGGGCTGCTTTAGGCTGCGTGCGCCCAGCAGGTGCCCAGGACGCCCTGGATGTCCCTGACCAGAAGGAGATCTGAGCGCAGAAGGGCCAGCAAGCACTAAGGTCCTGGAGTGGGGAATATGGTGTGTCTTCCAAGGCGGGAAAGAAAGCTTGCTGGGCAACCTCCTTGGGGAAGGTGGGCACCGGCTTGACCCTGGACAGCTTCGCAGGCCATACGGGGGAGTTTAGACTTTATTTCAGGGCTTCTGGAGGGTTCCAGACAGAGAGCATTTTGCTCACTTTGCTTCCTTCTCACGGAGAAGGCCGTGCTGGGCAGGGCTACACAGAGCTCACCTGTGCAGAGCATCCCTCAAGGCACCAAGTCCTGCCTCATCTGGAAGGTCGGGCCATCTACCTGGGACTCACTCACTGCTCCTTCATCTTTAGAAAGTAACTCCTTAGGTCGTGATTGTGAAAATTGTGAGCGCTAGAATGTGGAACTCAGTTTACTCATGATCTAACCACCCACACATGATCACCTTAATGCTGGTATATTTCCTTCCTGATCTTTTTTCAATGGATCTCTTCCCACACAGCTTTTTAAAAAAATCGAGATCATATTTAAATTGTTTTGTGATCTTTACCATTCAATTTGTTGTTAATGTTTCCCACAGCCACATATTTTCAAGAGCATGATTTAGAAAGTCTGAGCTGTGGCTACCCCTACTTTATCCTTTTCCCTGCTTTTCCCCTCTTGTTTGCACTTTTTTGCTACTAGGAACAGCGTGGGTGTAAACATTCTTACACACTTAAGGATTTGTTAAGCCCCTTCCACGTGAGGCTCTGAGGACACAAAACCAGTTAAGCCCTGTGCTTTGGTCTCAAGGAACCTGGTCTTCTGGAGGAACTAGTACAAAGCTCTCTCAGCGCTTAGGAGACTCTCAGCCCTTGGTCCAGGCTAATTTGTGGCTTTCTGCTCAGCTTGGGTCTGTCCAATATCAGATAGGAACCCTCTTGAGAGCAGGCACTGTGCCGTCTGTCCATTCCCCTAGTGGGCTCTAGTGGGCTGTGGCTGCCTCAGACTGGCTGGTAATTTCCCAGAGTGCTTCCTCTCTGCCAAGGGGCTCACCGCGCAGTGGCTGTGTGCAGAGTCACAGGGGTGACACGGAGCCCAAGTGGGACCACCGGTGATTTAAGAGCCAACGCTTGTGGAAGAGCTTAGAGTTTCTAGAACAAGACAGTAAGAACATTTATTAGACATTCACCATGTTTAAGATTCTGTGTCATGTGCTTTACTACTCAGGTGCCCCCCCCCGACCTCTCACACAAGCCCTGTGCCTCCTGTTCCTCCTCCCGGACCCTCCTGCAGCCTCCTGGCAACACAGTTCAAACATATTTATGACGGCTGCTCTGAAGATTTTGCTGAGTCCATCATCTGGGCCCCTTCAAAAGTTTCTTTTTCGGCTTTTTCCCAGTCTATCGCTCACACTGTCCTGTTTCTCTCTGTGTCTCATAGTTTCCTGTTGGAAGCTAGACATTTAGAAAGAATGTTACAGCAACTCTGGGTTTTGATCCCTCTTCCCCATGGGACAATGTGGTTTGCTTGGTGGCTCATCTGTTCTCTGAGTGACTTGGCTGTACTGACCCACACACAATCTCCCCACACTGTGCGGCCTCTGATTCCCTGCTTGGATTCTTTCTTATTTACATCCTCTAGCCTCACCACCTAGGGGTCACTCTTGGGTCAGCACAAGCCACTTTCTGGTCAACTTTCTACCCTGGGCCACTGTGTGTATGTGTGTGTGCCTGCACGTGCATGTGTGCACGCAGGCGTCTGTGATGTGTGTGCCTGCGTGTGCATGCGGGCGTGCATCTGGTATGTGTGCGTGTGCATGATGTGTGTGCCTGCTTGCATGCGCGTGTGCATCTGTGGTGTGTGTGTCTGCACGTGCGCATCTGTGTCCTGGAGGCTGCTGGCACAGGGTGGGAGTTTACGGTTTTGCCCACCTGCAGCCAAGGTCTAGCAGCTGAAAGGGCAGCCTGAGAGGGCAACATGAGCCGCCCATGTGGCTCCCGGACTTCAGGGATGTGTGATTTTTACCTCTAAGCTTGGCTTCCTGGGAGCTGCTCTAGCCTCGGAGTTCCTTGTTGAACCAGTGTTTGGTTCAAGGTAGTGCCCATGGGCTTGTGCCCCTTGGTGGATCGAGGTGTGGTGTGGAGAATGTTTCCAAGCCCACCCTAAGCCTGCTCCTGGTGGGTGCGGTCTAATGCAGACGGCCTCCCTGAGCCTCGGGGTTGACTCTGACCCCAGGAAGGCGCTCCTGGACCTATTAGAGTTCCACTTGCTCTGCTGGTCAACTTTCTGCTGCAATGATTGCAGGGCCGGGAGGGCTATGTAATTGCTCCCCACCACGTCACCGTGGCCTCCAACTTGACCGTGGAATCGGGGAGGCGTGGGAGTGCTCCACTACCTACTACAAGTAAAGCCAGTGCCCCTCACCCCCTGCACAACCACTGGCCTGCCTCTTCCCCGGGGAAGGACTTTGGTGCTACGTTCAGCGGCAGGGATGGCTGTGTGTTTCTCCTGAAGTGAAACCCCTGTTTTAGGAGGGGGCGCTGGCCTTCTGGGCTTGACTCTCCCTGTGTGGAACCTCTGCCCTACCAGCAAGCCAGTGCTTGGGGCATTAGGGACCCAGAATTCCTAGACTGCCACATCTGGGGCAGAACCTACACCCTACCATTCCCCACAATCCTGCCTGCACCCACCTAGAGCGAGTATCTCTCAAGTAGTTTCTAAGGGATGGAGTTTGGGGGCGAGGGGTGCCCTGGATTCCCACTATTTCCCCCCACATTAAGTAGATTTACTTGAATGAATCTTCCTCTATTGCTCTATGCCTTTAGGTCAATTTCCAGAAACCTCAAGCGATTATTTATTTTATAAGCTTCTGTGTTCAATGGTGGTAGAAGAGACAGTTGCCCAAGCTCCTCACCCAACCATTCTGGAAGTGTATCCCTTCCTCACTGTCACCATGAACTGAGTCCCCACAGGCCCCCGCATCGCAGATGGACATGCCGTGTCTTCTCCCTCTGTGTTTAATTAGTAGTGTATGTGGTCTTTCAGTGCTTTTAAAAATCTGGTAGAGGGACGCCTGGGTGGCTTGGTGGGTTAAAGCCTCTGCCTTCAGTTCGGGTCATGATCCCAGGGTCCTGGGATCGAGCCCCACATCGGGCTCCATGCTCGGCGGGGAGCCTGCTTCCCCCTCTCTCTCTGCCTGCCTCTCTACCTACTTGTCATCTCTGTCTGTCAAATAAATAAATTAAAAAAAAAATCTGGTAGAGGAACGTGTCCTCTGTGGTCGAGGAAGCTGAGATGGGGAGGGTCAGTGGCATGACCCATATCGTACAACATGCACAGAAGCCTGATGCCCCTCCAGGCCTCCCGGGACTCTCTACCCATGGACTGCTTGCCCGCCCATGGCCCCTTGGTTCCCGTCGCACAACAGGTGCTGTCCATCCCGGCAGCCTCAGAGAGCCGGCTGTTAATGTGTTCGCTATTGGTTTTTCTCTTTAACGTGGTCGCTGTTTTTAATGCCATCTATGGCCTCCTGCCGGTGGAAGGGGCGGGTCTGCAGCAGCTCCGTGGCTCCAGACGTGGCTGGCAGGGCTAGACACCACGGTGACCCGTGGGGAGGACTGGCTGGGGAGAGGGTGTGGTGGGCAGGCACACCTGTGGGAGAGGGAGGTCCCTCGGCGTTATCCACCGCACACACACAACTTCATTCCCTCATTGAGCCTTCAGGTCACTACAGCTTTCAAGGGTGTATTCAGAACAAGTAATAATGACCAGTGTCCACAAGAGAAACCTCTTGCTTGCTGTGTGGTTTCCAGCCGGTTCACATGCGCCGTTGGCAGGCGTGTCCTTGGCGATGCCCGGGCACCTGGATGCGGTCGCCACAGTGGCTCCTCTGGTCTTGCCCAGGATCTGCACGTTGAATCCCCTGTCTTCCCTTACTAAATGTTGCATGTTATATTCATACACTCTGCTCAAGGCAAAGTCCTCTCGCTAATCGGCATGTGCTCTTTCCCCCTGAAAAGATCATCTGTTTAGTGACCTCAAAAACCCAAGTCAGTGGCTGGTAAAAGATTGTGCTTATCGGAGCACGCTCCCTTCCCCGGCCCCACGTCACGCCACACCATTAGTCCTGACTCTGGGTTTTGGAGAGGGGGGACGCTGCCCCCATTTGCAGTGGACCTGCAAGCTGCTAGCAGCATGTTGTTTAGGTGTCGACCCTCAGCCCTGCAGAGGATCCGTGTGCCTTTCAGCAAAGTCCTTTTGGGGTGGGAAGTGGGCTCCACCACACCACGGACCCCCGCAGCCAGACACGGATAGTCGGTTCACAGGAGGGGCGTGCGGTCCTAACTCCCAGCAGCAGCTTCGTAAACCAGTGACAAAACAGTCCGAAAGAATTTAAATTTTGCTCCTCCCGTCTCTCTCCTTTTTTCAGGATGTAAACTTTGAGCCAGTGAGTTACATGGAAACACTCTTCTCTTGAGAAACGACCTCCTAGTCCTGAAATTAGACAGCACAGATTTTATTTGCCTCCCCTTCCCCCAGGTCAGGGCAGGAAGCGTTATGTGTCTGAATAATGCATGTATTAATGAGTATGGTTTTTTGAACGACTTCAACTTGTTCTGATCAGGATCCAGTCACAGATTCCACGTACTTTGATGTAAGGTGAACGAGAGCACGTTTTAAAAATGTGGAAAACGAAATCCTTTTATCCCAGACTGTCTCTTTATCAACAGTTTGTGCCAATGGTGTCGCTAGGGGCCCAGACATGGAGTTGTCCTGCAGGCAGAGGCTCTGCTCTGTGTCCCCCCACCCCTTCTTTCTGCGGGGCTGAGCTGTCTGGCCGCCACGTGCTTACTCTGGCCGGGTTTCTTGAGTCTCTGCCTGTGTATCTGTGGATGGGCTCTTTCCACCTTGTGTGTACGACCGTGGGGAGCCAAGTAGGTGCCCTAAAATTTCAATGTTTGCATCTCTTCTTCCAGGGAGATGACAGTCTATCTGCAATTACCTTTGACTCTGACTTTGAGACGGTGAGTGTGACTGGGGGCAGCTGCTTACCCCCGCGCTGCCTGTTTTGCCGTTGCTCATGTTACCCAAATGCGTGCATGAGGTCATTCCCCCCAAGTGTTGAGTTTAGAGCTGGAATACAAACCGCACGTGCTCCTCAGCACCTGAAGAGTTTTGAGCCCTCAGTTGGATGTAAACAACTGTGGTTATAGTTTTAAGACTTGTGTGCAGATGTTAGTCCCAAATGGCGTATATTTGAGGCAGATGGTGAGCTCCTCTCCTGGGTCTGGTTTTGGCTACAACCCCTCGGCCCCCAGTCCTGACCTGTAAGGAGAGGGTGAGGGCTCCAGGAAGACAGAGGAGACCCTTTGGCAGCCATCCTGGTGCTGCATGATGTCGTGGCTGGATGGCCCCGGGGCTGCTGGAGCTAGCCTGAAGGGAGAGTGGACAGCGTGTCTGTCATCCCTCAGCAGAGAGCCCTGAGGGCACGTGGCCCCAGCAAATCCCCCTTTGCACCGCAGCTCTGTGAACTCGGGGGGAGCCTCTCGGGCCCCCCGTCTACCATGAGAGACCCCTGTGGCATGGGCACATCAGTAGTGGGTAGGAGAACCCAGTTGGTGCCCAGTTCCAGACCTGGCATCAGGGTTGTCCCGGAAGACGGGATGCCGACAGGGTCACTCCTCTGCTGGACCAGCCCTCCCCAGGCGGCCTTTCAGGTGCCTTGTTCACAAGCATTCCTTCTTGCCGAATCCACCCTCATTGACAGTCCCAGCCTGACGCTCCAGGCGCTGGCATGAGGACAGTGGGGTGGTCGAAGATACGCCATTTGTGGGGTGTCTTCAGTCTGTGCCTATGTAGTGTTGCCAGGGCCCCGGGGACCCAACTTGGCTGGAGCGCGGCTCTGATCATGTGTCCTGGGGTCGCCCCACCGTGCCGTGGGCTTTTTCCTTGGCTCAGACTGCGCTCATGTCTCTGCTGAGTTCAGGTCCTCTGTCACTGCCCCGCACCGGCTCCGACCCCTCCTGAACACGCCCGCGCTTCTCCACTGGGGCCTCGGGGCTGCTAGAAGGCTCAGTGTGCTTTACCTCATTTCCTCTTTCTTTCAGAAAACAAAAAGGAAAAGTTTCCACAAACCTCCACCCACATCACCGAGTAAGTATGACCAGGCCCCTCATCCCTCAGATTTCTGCAGTTGAACTCAGAAAATGGTTTTCAGAAGCTGTCCTTCCCTGGCGTCTTGGAAGAAGGATCGCGAATGCCTCCTTCAAACACTTGGGGTCATTGAAATGCGATGCTTCCATCCACTGCTTGGCTCCGTTTTGTGTTGGGGCATTACGAGCTGTCACTCTTTGGGTCCCCGCCTTCCCCCATGGCCCCAGTGCTCCCTGTGGGAGGAGGCCCAGTGAGGGGCTGAGGCTCCTGTTCGCGGTCCCCAGAGCCCCCAGCAGATGCCATGTTTCCGGCCTCTTGTGCTCCTTCCCTACCCTCTGAACCTACTTGTGTCTTTGGAACGCTGCCGTGGCCAGAGAGCCTTGTCCCCTCGGGATCGGCTCCTGTGTGAGAGCTGCTGTCCGCACACTGGGCTGAGCAGGTGTCGTGGTTTCCTGTGGGTTCACCCGGGCCGCGCCAGCCCGGTGGCTCTTTGCTCCCTGTCCTCGGCAGGGGCGGCAACTCCATCTGGGAGACAGCGTCCTTGGCTGTGGGCAAGCAGGTGGCTGCCCGTCGGGTACAAGGTTGCAGGGGTGGGTTCTCCTTTGCCCAGGCAGCTGAGCTGAAGTTTGGGCACCTTCTGAACAACAGACAGTTACTTCTCACAGCCCTGGAGGCTGGACGTCCCAGACTGGGGTGGCCCCACCGTCAGGTTCTGGTGAGGCCTCTTCTGGGCTGTGGACAGCTGCTGCCGGGTTTTATCTCCCATGGGCGAAGGGGCGAGGGAGCTCTGTGGGGTCCCTTTTATGGGGGCACTAATCCCATCATGAGGGCCCCCGTCATGAGCTAGTTATCTCCCGCAGGCCTCACCCCCTCACGCAATCACAATACAGGTTAGGTCTCAGCGTAGGACATGTGGGGCCACAAATATTCAGTCCGTGACACATGGGCTTTGTCCAGATGGCCAGCCAGCCTCTTCCTCTCCGCTGTTATGACATTACTCTAGAGCACAGTGAGCCACAGGTGAATTTTACCCTTAGGAGTGTCTTCAGGACAAAGTTTAAATCCTGGATTGGCTTCCTTTTGCTCGCCAAAAACCTGAGGCAGTCCCAGACTTTATTACACACGTATCTATGTTCCTTACACGCGTGCACATTTCAAACACCGTGTCACATATATGACGCACTCAGAGAATGCTAACGGACTTTCATATTAGCCCAAGGGAAACATATTTGAAAGATAATTCCTGCCAAGGAAAGAAAGTGTGTTTTCTATTACAAAGAAATATAAACATTAGAGAGAAATTGTCTTTGAGTTTGGATTTTTGATGATGTTGCTCTCCTTCCATGGAGGAGCCTCACAATTGATATAAAGTGAAAGTGGGGTGTTGGTGTTTTAAACCTTCTTGTTTTAAAATCATTTTGTTTTAAGTCCTCATGGCTATGAGGTGCCGAAGGTAAATATCACAACATCTTTCATCATTCTCACCGAAAGTCAGCATTTCAAGTGTTTAAAATCATAATTAGTGAACTGTTTTTATCTTGATTTCTCTAAATGTCAGAATTGTGTTTCATTTAAGTTACACCAACGAGAACCCCCGGATCACCACTGGAGGGGGCTGCTGAGCCTCAGCGGCCCCTTGGCTCCCGTGCTTTCTCTTGGCGCCTGGCCGGGAGTCTGGTCCTGCACTGATTGATCACTGTTTGAGGCTGCCCTGCTCCCCGCTGACCTGCGTGTCCTGACCCCAAGCTCTGGCGCCTCTCTCCGTGGGCCAGCACTGCCTCTCACACTGCTTGGCCAGACCTCAGGCCCAAGGCCCGTTCCCCTCATGGCCTTTGGAAAGCCTGTTCAGCAGGTGTGCTTTTGTCTGAATTCCTGGGCCATGACGACAGCGGCTGCGTGTCCTGTTAACGTCACAAGTGTGTCTCTGTAATGTCCAGGCCAGCTCCACGTGGCTCTGTAGCTTCCGGAGCACGGGGGCTGGTTTCTGGGGGCCCTGCTCGCCAACGTGCTCCTCCGCCTGGGTTTCCTTCTGCCTTTCCTGCTTTGGTCCGTGTGCGCGCACATTTCCTGAGGAATTCTTACTATTCGTTGATGAATCACATGCATTTAGGAGGGAAATGTTGCTTGGACAGCTGTTTACCTGATTGCTGGTTTACTTTATAAGTGAACACTTAAATGGACAATTTTGGAAAGCCATCAGATGTCCCAGTGAGCGAAAATGTGTCCGGGTCAAATGAGTGTTTGTTCTCCTGTTCTAAATCATAATGGGACGTTTCTCATAAATTTTGAAGCCATGAAAAAAACATAGGAAAAAAAAATTTTTTTTTAGATTTTATTTATTTATTTGATAGAGAGACAAGAAGAGTGGGAACATAAGCAGGGGGAGGGAGAGGGAGAAACAGGCTTCCTACTGAGCAGGGAGCCTGACATGGGGCTCGATCCCAGGACCCCAGAATCATGACCTGAGCCGAAGGTACATGCTCAACGACTGAGCCACCCAGGCTCCCCAAAAACATAGAATTTTTTTTTAAAGATTTTATTTATTTATTTGACAGAGATAGTGAGAGAGGGAACACAAGCAGTGGGGGGTGGGAGAGGGAGAAGCAGGTTTCCCGCTGAGCAGGGAGCCGAATGTGGGGCTCAATTCCAGGACACTGGAATCATGACCTGAGACGAAGGCAGCAGCTTAACAACTGAACCGCCCAGGTGTCCCAAAACATAGAAATTTTTAAAAAACTAAACATATTAGACTTAGGTTTTTAGGAACTGCTCTAGACAGACATTTCTTTGCTAAGTATGAGCCTGTTTTTTGGATAACTAAGTTTTCACATACATTTGTCATGTCTTCCATAATTAAAGAGATGAAATCCCAGATTTAAAAAGAGCTTTAAAACATTTCCCTTATTTTAATAACAAAGTAAAAAATGCCCTGGAAAGGTAATTTTCTTCTCATTTCTTCCACATTTTTTTTTTAAGATTTTATTTATTTATTTGACAGAGAGAGATCACAAGTAGGCAGAGAGGCAGGCAGAGAGAGTGAGAGGGAAGCAGGCTCCCTGCCGAGCAGAGAGCCCGATGCGGGACTCGATCCCAGGACCCTGAGATCATGACCTGAGCCGAAGGCAGCGGCTTAAACCACTGAGCCACCCAGGCGCCCCACATTTTTTAATATATTAAGTTCTTGATATTATTGCTTGTGGAAGAAAAATGGAAAATTTTTTACAATGTCGAGTATAAAGGACACAAAATTGTATGTTCACTAAACTGCGGCTATGCCGAGCTACACATGCATCGGAAAACATCCAATATTGCCAGAATTATGGATTTGTATTTTTAGATAAATTTCCCGTTATGTCTTTATAATGAAATTTTAAAAGGAAATGTAAATACATCTACACATCATAACTGTGTTTTTTACTTTTGCCAGAATATTCTTGCAACTAGTCTGTGGTCTGGTTATTGTCTGAGACGCTTGCATTGGGAGAGGGCATTGATCTCTTGCACCTCTGAAACCATGTGTTGACTTTCTAGAGTCACCTTATCACTCTAAGCCGAGAAAAGTGGCGTCTTGGAGATCTTTGAGGACAGCAGCAAGCATGCCTCTTGGTAACAGAATGTCCTTAACCCCACAGAGACTGTGGCTGGGAAGCTCAAAGCCAGGTATGTGGTCGCTCTGACAGAGACCTTTCCCGCTCCACAGGAGAGAGTTAGGAATCGAGGGTGGTGACTTAAGCTACAGTTTGTGATTTGACTTCCTTGAATGACATTGTTTTTAATCTTCTCAAAGACATTGAGCCTCGTAACCTTTATGAACCGGTCAGTGTGTTTTCTGACGGTCTGCGTGTGTGACACCGTTCGTCTTTGAGTCTTAGGAGGCCTCGGCCTGGCCAGCCTGGCCTGTTGGAGCCTGCTCCTGCCAGCTTGCACGAGCCTCTTGTTCCATTTTAGGAATTTTGGGAGCTGGTCGATGTCACCCTGGCAGCGTAGATTGGACGTGGTGGGGATATTTATACCAGGGAGCTAAGCAGATGCTACAGACCTGGGCTTTCTTTGTCTCTTGAGATCTGCTTATTGAACACTTAGCAGCAAGGCACCGATCGCCACTATCTGATGGCCGCCTTAAGCTGTCTTCCACCCAGGAAGATTGATGATTAGAGGCAAAACCTCCGGTCGTGTTTGTGTGTACCTGTCGTATTAAATCCATGCACGTTCAAACCAGGAAGTCTGACCCAGCCCCTGAAGTCAGACGTGACCTTGGAGCATGCATGGACCACCCCCCCCAGCAGCACACCCGACTATGTGACTGAAGCTTTGAGAATGAAGAGGTCAGATCTCAGGCGTTCTGCCGGCAATGGTGAGCCCGGTGATGCTGGTGAGGCCCCAAGTGAGGGAAAGCAGGAGGGAGAGCGCGGGGTCTGCTTGGACACAGTGAGATTTGGGGCTTCCTGTGCTGAGTCCCTGCGAGATCGTGGAGAGAGGACGGGGTCCTGCAAATCCACTCTGTCCTCCTAGAAAGTAGCTTTGCTCATGTGGACAGAGACACCTTCCCGGGCTCCCTAAACTTAGAGTCTTAATGAAATCTATTGGACACACAACCTTAGAAATAACAATTGCAAGTAAGGAAAAGCCCACATCTCACCAGAAAAGCTGTGTCTGTTGTCCTGTCTCTGTCTTCCTGCCTGGCCTTTCCCCACGTTTCCTGCCCGGCTATCACAGCTCTCCTTGAGGGCCTCCGCCCTTGTCACTGTGACCGAGAGCTGAACCCCGGCCCGCGCTGGCTGGCTCCGAGTTCTACTTTAGGCTTCGATGGTTTGGAGTCTCTGTATATCAGGTATCACATCAGAACCAGAATGTGCCTCACCGCTTCGACATGGGAAGGGGTGTTAGTCTTTTCGTTTTGTTGGCTATTTAAAACCTGAACATACCGCTTCTCCTTTTGGCCCGTCTTTCCTTTTCCTGCAAGTAAGCCCTGTGTTCACACCTTTCCATTTCCTTCTGCTTTATCTTTCTGCATTGCTATCAGTTTTGGTCTCCTTACTTTCGGGAGAAGTATTGTGGTCAGGCTAAAAAACATGCAAGTATTTTTGCTTTTTTATTTTTTTTAATCCTTTTTTAAAAAGGGTAATTTTATCAACTTCCAGGTTTTCCTTAAGGTACGCCAGGAATTCTTTCTGCTGTTGGGATGATCTTTTCAGACATTTGTGTGTCGCCCTCCAGGTCACGTTCCCGGGACCCCCGTCTACAGAGAGAAGGAAGACATGTACGACGAGATCATCGAGCTGAAGAAGGTAGTGTTTCTGACTGTCCCTTGCTGGTTTTGGACAGCGAGAGCCTTCTGCAAGGACGGGGGGGAAGGCCTGGGTCGGTGCTGATGTGTCTGTGTGAACTTTGGAGGGATGCCCGAGTTCGAAGCCCGGCCCCGTGCCTTGGAACCTGGTGGCCCACCTTGCAGCAGCCACGGGCGAGGCCTCCCCGGCGTGTCAGCGCCATCTTTGCTCTGCTCCCACAGCATGGCAGGGAGGCGGGGGAAACACGGGCTTGACCTCACAGTCCCTCGGCACAGAGGTTTGGCATTGGGTAAGGTCGCTGGTGTCATTGTTATCAGTAGCCTCCCGTGCGTGTGTTTGTGTGTGTGTGTGTCTTCCATGTGAACTGGACATCCATGTGCCCTCGCTCTGTGGATCTCCACAGGAGTCTGTGAGGAAGTTCACGGCTCTTAGCTGGTGATGACCTTGAGACTCAGACAAGGTAGTCGTCCATCCAAGGTCAACCAGTAGCAGAATGAAGACTTCCACTAAGGCCATCTGCCTCCTGAGGCCAAGGCTGCTTTTCCCGCCGCGTGCTATCTCCCAGTCCCTGACGTATGAAGTGCACTGAGCTGAATCCCCGTCATCCTTGTCACCGTCACCGTAACCATGACTGCCATGCTGTGCTTTAGGGCCCATGCGCATTCTCAGGCCGCTAGAGAAGAGGCCAGGGCTCGCTCCCTTCCATAACCTCAGTCTCTTTCTAGCCCTACCGTCCCCACCAGCCGAACCCCATCTGGGGGCCCACGGCCTGTCTGGGGACCAGAGGTTAAACAGGGTGTGGGCAGGAAGCACGTCCAGGGCCTGGCCATGGCGATAGGCCTGCGAGCCGTCCCTGCCTGAGGAGCCCCTGGTCTAGCCGCCGCGTACAAGACACAGTCCTTCTGCGTCGGTCCAGACAAGATGCTCAGATTCCAGGTAGAACCAAGAGACTGTGCCCCACGGAGTGCCCAGCAGTGATGGTGCCTCCTGAGCACCACGTTCTCAGGGCAGGTGTTGGACAGCTGCTGATCGTGGGGAGAACCCCGATTTTGAACTCTGAATAATCACTGCGGTAGCACTCTTGAGTCTTTCTGGGGCTAGAAGTGGGTCTCTGGGTAAAATTACGCTGAATTTATTCAGACTTAACCGTCACAGGCTTCTGGAAAAAATCAGCCTAGGCTTCTAGACACAGAGAAGAGAGTCTGCTTCCTTGACACCGTGGCTCTGGGGTCTGGAGCATCAGTCGTTTTTCTAGGCAAGTGATGCCTCAGTTTCCTGCTGAAAATGGGGACCATAGAGGTTCTCACAGGGTTGCTGTGAGAGCTCAGCCGAGTACTGGTGCGAGTGCTTGCATGCCATGCCCGGCACTCAGCGAGGGGCCAGTGGTGTAGACCGCCCCAGGGAGCCCGACACTCAATGAGGGGCTGGCGGTGTAGACCGTCCCAGGGAGCCTGACACTCAGCAAAGAGCCAGGGTGTAGACTGTCCCGAGCAGTGGCAGAGG
Organism: Meles meles; assembly: GCF_922984935.1. Lineage (NCBI taxonomy): Eukaryota > Metazoa > Chordata > Mammalia > Carnivora > Mustelidae > Meles > Meles meles. The sequence continues at coordinate 14,989,469 of NC_060086.1, forward strand.
TGGCACGGAGAGCCCCCTGACCCTGCACTGGTTTCCCCCACCCATCAGCACAGTATCAAAACCAGGACATGGACGTGGGCGCCGTGTGCGTGTCCAGTTCCGTGTCATGTTGCCACGTGTGTGGTCATGTACCTGCCACACTGTCAGCACACGTGCTGTCCCAGGCTGTCCCTTGAGCTGTCCCTTTGTGGTCATACCTGTCTCCCTCCCCGCTCACCATTCCTAACTCCCAGTGACCATGACTTCTCCCTGTCGCTATAATCTTGGCATCCTGATGATGCTCTGTACATGGAATCGTACCGTATGGGACCTCTGGAGACTGGCATTTTCCACTGAGTGTCCTGCCCTGGGAACCTTCCAGGGTGGCCTGTACTGTGGCTCCTTCCACTCAGCCCTGGCCCAGCTGCATCCTGCCAAGTTTGATATTATTGTACTTTTCTGTTGTGCTAATTCCCTGAAGACCCTTTGGCCCATGATTATTTAGAATTATGTCGTTGAGTGTCTGAGAGTTTAGAGATTTTCATGTTGTTTTTGTTGCCGACTTGTGGTGGACTCGTTGCAGCCACAGAACTCACCCCATGTAGTTTCGTTTCTTGTAAGTGTGTCCAGGTTGGCCACATGGCCCAGGGAGTGACCGTCCTCGCATCTATGCCACGGGCCTGGGAAGAGGGCACGCACGCTGCTGGCAGGCAGGGTGTGGTGTGCGGGCCGTCAGCCTCTGTGGGGTGCCAGGTGCGCTCCCCGGCACCCCTGCTGGCTTTCTGTGCAGCTGCTTGCTCAGGGAAATGGTATCGAAGGCCACACCGTGCTCATGGGTCTGGCTTCCCCTCCAGTCTTGTCACTTCCCCTCCAGTGTGTGCCTTTAAGGGTCACTGTGTCCCATTGACCCTGATAGTTGCTACGTGACATCCGTCTCTGCTCTCTGATGTCTGCTTTGACTGGCACTAACGGGCCCACTCCTGCTTTCTTTGGTTAATGTTTCAGTGGTGTGTCTCTTTCCATCCTTCTACTGCCACCTCCTTTCTGGCCATGGTAAAAGCTTCTTGTAGACAACATATGGCTGGTCTTAGTCTACTTTGCCTGTTTCTGTCTTCCGGGTGGTTTGTTTAGATCACTTACATTTAATGTAATTTTTGGTATGTTAGGATTTAAGTCTCGCATTTTATTTTGCGTGTGTGTGTGTGGCCTCATTACCCCTGGACAGGGAAGTCCTGACCCTCCCCCACACCTCCTCTGACCACCCCCTCCCCCAGCAAGGAGGGGGCAGGGAGCTTTGCTACAGCCTGACAGGGGTGGCGGGTGTCGGGGCTGGGCTCTGCATTCAGCTGTCACTGATAGGGATGGGGCCACGCTCCGTTCTGCAGGGTCTGCCCAAAGTGGAGCCATTATTGTCCATAAGTTTTCTGCCTGGTGAGGTGCCCTTTCCTGCTGGGGAGAGGAGGCTCTCCTGTCTGTGCCCATGGGCTCGTCCAGGCTTTGCCTTTCCCCCATACTCCGGTGAGTGAGTATGAGGCACAAGGGGGTACCCTGCGGTCATCTCCTGGGTCCTGAACTAGTCTGCTGCTTCTCCCTACCCTTCTGAGCCTCCTCATTTTTGCCTCCTATACACTGTCCAAGGTTTCTCAGGGTACAAAGCAGGAGGGAACAGCGAGTGTACCCCCTATTTCCAGAAGTAGAATTCCCATGATATGATTTCTTCTCCTTTTCAACGGCTGTGCATGAACTGACTTATTGATTAAACCTTCACTGAGTGCCAGGGACCTCTCGTGCCCCAGAGCGCTACTGGCCTATTGCGGGCGTGTGGCCGACCTGCCAGGCCTCCCTCCATGGGCGCATGCTTTGAGTCGGCTGGCCGGTGGTGGTTTTGTTCAGACACTGTCTCCCTTCCTGCACACCACGAGTGCCTGGAACGGAGAAGGGTGTTCCCAGGAGAGCTGGCCAGTTTGGCTACGGGCCGATGCTGGCAGCTGGTTGACTGCACTGGCAGACGGCGTGGGCACTGCCCGTTGTGGCTTGTGAGTGCCACCAAACCTCACGCTCTCTGGGCTCTGGTGTTCCACGGCCTGGGAGAGAGCTTTTTCAGTGAGGAGATGGAAGACAAAACTGAGAAATACCCTGCCATTGCTGTTTCCTAAAAGGGTGATGTAAGTCCCGAGTAGGAAGCGAGAGAGAATTCCAAGTACACAGTAGCTGTGGGATTGAATCAACTCAGTTTCGCGGGAAATGGGCTGCATGGTCTTTTCTCCCCAGTTCACCCCAGATTGGTGAAAACCTGTGGGGCCTTTGCTTTGACCCCCTGAGCCCCAACAGAGGACAAGGGCATTGAGAGGATGATAGTTAGCCTTTGACGAGTTTTAGCGACACACGCTATGACAGACACAGGGCTCCTTGGCGTGACATCCAGCCGTCCTTCCCCTCCGTGACACACACAGCGCCCTGACTGGGCACCAGGCCGCCTTGCAAGATCTGCTCTGACGGGCGTTTGACCGGGCCGTTCGTGTGCACGTGTGTGTGCACAGGTGCACGTGTGTGTGGTTCTGTCTCCCTTCAGTCACTGCACATGCAGAAAAGTGATGTGGATCTCATGAGAACAAAGCTTCGGCGCCTAGAAGAGGAAAATAGCAGAAAGGACCGGCAGATAGAGCAGCTTTTGGACCCCTCCCGAGTAAGTGGTGGCCCCGCATGGCAGCGCCCGGCCTCGGACTGGGAAGGCCATCAGGGGGAGAGGCCGCGCCGCCCGTGTCCTCATCTCTCCGTCTGCTTACACAGGGCCCCGATTTTATTCGGACTCTGGCAGAGAAAAGGCCTGATACTGGCTGGGTGAGTACGATCGCCCGCAGGACAGATGACCTTCCTGCTGAAATCTGAATTTGAAATCGCTCCGCGGGGGAGGGCTGCCTTTCCTCTCACGCAGCCGCACGAGAGGAGTGACAGAGCGCGAGGGCCCAGAACTCCCTAAGCCAGCCTCCACGGAGCCGGAGCAGTGCGGGTGCTGTCGGGGGACGCGAGGGGAGGCTGAGCGGGCTCCGCGCGGGGCGGAAGGGCCATTGTAGGAACCGCGGTCACGGTGTGGGCGTCCCTGCCATGCCTGAGGCACACACACATCGAGCTCGAGTAGTGACGCTGAGTGAACACGGCAACTAAGTGGGAACAGGCTAAACCCTTATGGCACACGTGCCACGGTGGCCGTGGGGCGCACAGCCCGCAGCGGCCAGAGTGGAGCGAGGTGACGGGCAGCAGCGTCGTTCTGTGACCAGTGCCATGGTGGGAAGCCACCGCCGGTGGACAGAGCCGCATCCCCGTAACTCTCCTGAGTTAGGGGAGCAAGCTTTTCTTAAAAGGCGAAATGCAGAAAGGAACTGGAAGGGACACAATTCTGAGATGATGGAACACAGGGAGTTCAGAAACATTAGTGAGGTGATTATCGAGTTTGGTGACCTAAAATTCGTAACAGCCCCCCGACCCCGAGACGACAGCGGGAGCTGGAGCAGTAGGAGGGGGAGCGGGGCAGACAAGATTCTGCCCCGAGCACACGGAGGGCCAGTGCTGGCCCGGACAGAGAGCAAGCAGCCGGCCCTGCGTGAGGGTTGAAGCCTGACTCTGCCCGGAGGACAGCACGGAGGAAAGGCTCTCAGGGCCTAGAACAGACGCAGGTGTTTCCACAAGAAAATCATTCTTAGGTGAGCAGCAGCTCCTAGACCTCGTATGGTCGTACGTAATCTCAGAGGATTTTTTGGTGATAGGGACCCAGTCCCCATTTTTTTAAATCCTGAAACTGAGGTTAAGAGATTGGCCCAGATTGGGTTCATAGTGAGTCCACAGGCCCCGCGCAGCCAGCAGCGTCTGCCTGGGTCCCCACTGCTACCCCGCGGTGCGTACTTGAGTGAGGACGTTCGCTCCAACTGCCACGAGTAAGACTATTGGAACCAGTGTCAGTAGGACTGAGACCGCGCGGGCGTGCTCCGAGATGGACACTGCGTTTTCAGTGGGCAGGACTGAGCTGAGGAATGGTCTGTGAAGTCATGCCTGCCATTTGTCCAGGGCTGCTCTCTTTCGGGCTGTGTCTGCAGGAAAAAAAACAAACAAAAAAACAAAAAGACTTTCATGTAAGGATATTTATAGTTGCCCGTTAAACCAGAAACCATTAAAATCAGAATAATGCCACATTAAAACATCTTCAGAAAAAAAATTTTTTTTAAAGATTTTATGTATTTATTTGACAGAGAGATCACAAGTAGGCTGAGAGGCAGGCAGAGAGAGTCAGGGAAGCAGGCTCCCCGCTGAGCAGAGAGCCCGATGCGGGTCTTGATCCCAGGACCCTGGGATCATGACCTGAGCCAAAGGCAGAGGCTTTAACCCACTGAGCCACCCAGGCGCCCCTAAATAAATAAAATCTTTAAATAAAAAAAGGACATATGGGACACCTGGGTGGCTCAGTGAGTTAAAGCCTCTGCCTTCGGGTCAGGTCATGATCCCAGGGTCCTGGGATCGAGCGCCACATTGGGCTCTCTGCTCAGCAGGAAGCCTGCTTCCTCCTCTCTCTCTGCCTGCCTCTCTGCCTACTTGTGATCTCTGTCTGTCAAATACATAAATAATTTTTTTTTAAAAAGGACATAAAACAGTACAGCTATGTTCAACAATGTCTATGTGATTAATTTAGGTGAGAATTTGGAGTTACATAAATAACATGTACTTGTAGAGGAAGGACTTTTTGCATTTTTATTCTGATGCTGTGGGTTTTTTTTTTTTCTTAAGATTTTATTGATTTTATTTAGAGTGTGTGTGAGCACGGGACAGGAAGAGGCAGAGAGAGAATCCCAAGAAGACTCTGCACTGAGCGCAGAGCCTGATGCAGGGTTTGATCTCATGACCCTGAGATCGTGACCTGAGCCAAAACCAAGTTAGAAGCTCAACCAACTGAGCCATCCAGACACTGCGGTGTGTTTTTTTTTATAAATTTTTTTTAAGATTTTTTATTTGTTTATTTGACAGAGAGAGATTACAAGTAGGCAGAGAGGCAGGCAGAGAGAGAGAGGGGGAAGCAGGCTCCCTGCTGAGCAGAGAGCCCAATGCGGGATTCGATCCCAGGACCCTGAGACCAGACCATGACCTGAGCCAAAGGTAGAGGCTTAACCCACTGAGCCATCCAGGTGCCCCCCCTTTTTTTTTAATTTATTAAAGTTGATTAAACGTAGAAATTCTAGGGGCATCTCGTGGCTCAGTTGTTGGGCGTCTGCCTTTGGCTCGGGTTGTGGTACCAGGCTCCTGGGATTGAGCCCCACATCAGGCTCCCTGCTGCTGGGCGGGAAGCCTGCTTCTCCCTCTCACGCTCCCACTGCTTGTGTTCCCACTCTCCTTGCCTCTCTCCGTCAAATAAATAAATAAAATCTTAAAAAAAAAAAGGTAGAAATTCTAGATCCTCGGGAATGCGCTATTCTCACTTTCATATCCGCTGCCAAATTGCCCTTCAGCGTCACTGCGTCTTGTGATTGGACACTGTGCTGGTCACCGTCTCCCCTCAAGAGACATTTGCACACGTGCGTGAGGCTGGATGTCTACTGAAGGCTTGTTTGTATTAACAGCTTAAATATCCATCAGTAGAGGGATCGATGTCTATACCACATGATCACACCATGTAAGAATCACCGAGATCTGTAGGCACAAGAGGGGTAGACACCAAGACCATTCATGGTGTGAAAATGACAAGTTGCAGACTGTGTGCGGTAGGGTGCCGTTTCCTCAAACACAGCAGAACGTCGTATTGTCGAGGAGTACACATCCATATAATGAGGTCTAGAGAACTCAGATTCAGTGGAGGACAATATTTAGTTGAGAGGGTTAAGGTCAAGGAGCATAGTTCTGTCTATAATGTTTTAATTTTTTTATAAGAAAATGTGTTCATGTATTACTAATACAATGTAAAATCAGCTTAAAATCCAATTAAACAATTGTTTGATGGTTCAAGAAGAAAGAAAGGGATAGTTTTCCAGAAACATAAGGGTGCTATCTCCCAGAGTGATATGTTAATAGAGAGAATGAGGTGGACGAGCGGTCTTTCATTCCCCAGAGGGAAGCGCGGGGGGGGGAAGGCCGTGCAGCAGAGGCTCACTCCCGAGGGAACACTGCGGACACAGTTGCCCAGGACAGGTCAGGATGGGCTCTTTGTGTCTAGTGCTGGCAGTGGCTTGCTGCAAAGTGAGGACCACCCCGTCAGTTCTCGGAAATGTGGAATGTGGCCAAGGGGAGGGCTTTGCACCTGCAGGCACATCTCCCAGCCCTGCCCTGCCCTCGCCACCACACCCAGAGACAGTGGGACAGCCAGCCCTCTCTTTGCTGCACGTAGACAGGACGAAAGAAGGCAGCGATCAAGGGGGAGAGGGTGTCCGGACGCTGCCAGGTCAGCTGGCAGCCTGGGGACAGGGCAATCTGAGTGTCCAGCGGGAGGGGGAGGTCACGGACACGGAAGCAGTCAACTTGATGTGCTGGTGTTCGATCGGCAGGTCGTTAACGGGCTAAAGCAGAGGATTCTCAAGCTGGAGCAGCAGTGCAAGGAGAAGGACAACACGATCAAGTACGGACACGCTGGTGGGTGGCCGGGGGTGGCGGGCTCTGGAGGGTCACCGAGGCCTCGCGCCACCGAAGGCTGGCTGGAGCCAGCACATGAGCCCCTCGCCTTGCCTCGTCTCCTGTACCAGGGTTTGCTTTGCCCAGACCGCAGCTTCAGTCCCCCACCCCGCCACCCTCTGTCCTATGTCCCTTAGCCCAGCTTCCTCTCTGCACCAAAAGATCAAGGTATTAGCCACCTCTTCCAAAGGTCACTGAGAATGGGACCATCCCTTCATCTCTTTTCCTGTTCCTGGTGCATTTGAGAACTGCCTTCTCTCTTCGGTCTTCTGTGGACCGCTTAATGGTGTGTGCTGGGTCTCTGGTCTCGATGCCAGCCCTCGGTGCTGGGACGCCAGCCCATTCCCGTGGCGCCCTGTTGCTGCTTGGAAGTGGCCACACACACCCCCCCCGTAATACAACACAGAGGGGTGTCCTCTGTTGTCCCGGTCTCCCCTGTGTATAACAGCCTCCCCCTCCTGTGTTTCTTGCTGAAATTGTCAACTGTGAACGTTTGGATTATTTGCTGATTTCTCCTGTTGCAGAATCCTGAACTCTAACTGTACTTTGATTTGTCTGCTGGAGCTTTTTATCTGAAGTCTGTGGGCTGCTGGGGGGCAGGGCTGGTGCTGCGGGAGGGAAGTGATGCTCCTTCCTTACAAAGCACTCTTCCCCCGCCCTCTGAGGCAGCTGTTCTCACCCCAAGACTGGGTCCTTCACAGTCACTTCGCCTCTTCCCAGAAGGCCTCCTGCTTAGAAAGGAATAGCTTTCGAGAGTCTGTTACCACACCTGGTGGTGGTGGGTCCAGCACGGAGGGGGTCCTGAGGGGGTGAGGATCCTCCCGTGGGTCTCGATGCGAGTCTGCGAGGCTCCCCACCCAGCCGGCTTCTCTCGCAAAGCCATCCTCGGCTGACCTTCCCGGAAGCGCTTCTGCCCTTGGTCTGCCCCTGGGGGTGCCGGCACTGCCGCGCTAACTCTGAACTTGGGTTTCCAGCAAGCTGCAGACTGATATGAAGACCACTAATTTGGAAGAGATGAGGATTGCCATGGAGACTTACTACGAGGAGGTGCGTGGCCTTCTCCGCGGTGGGGCGGGGGTTGTCCCGCTGTACCTGGGGACCCTTTGCTTGCACATGAACCCCAGTTACTTCCAGCTACTAGGCGGAAATCAGGAATCTGGTTTCAGCTTGTTTTCAGGGGAAGGTCTACATGCTCATTTTGTATCATAATGTACTTTAATTTTGGATTTACAGATCCATCGTCTCCAGACTCTCTTGGCAAGCTCCGAAACCACAGGAAAGAAGTACGGTCATGTCCGCGGGAGCCGTGTTTTGTGTTCAGTCCTAGGAGTAGCACAGACATCATGGGGGAGCCCGCAGTGCCCTCCTCTTTGGAGCCCGCACCTGTGTGGTGTGTTAGTGGATCGAGTGGACGTGTTTCCGCTTGGGACCGTTACCCATGTCCTCTCCTAGTGGCCACGTGCTGGCTACTAACAGCACATTCACCTCTCCACGCGCCCAGTCCCTAGCTCCTGCTATGGAACAGTTTCCGCACACAGTTAACACTGTTGTCAAAAGCAGGCCTTCCTTGTCCAGAACCCTTAATACCAAGTACAAAGAATACAAGTTCACTTCCCCAAAGGAGTTTCTTAGGAGAGACATCGGGATTTCCATATCTCGAAGATTCCCTTATCACAGATTTGGCCATGTCACCAGCCTCGGCGCTGAGCGGCGAACGAGTATCCAACATTCACCTTGTGCCAGGCACGGCTTCCCTATTCCCCTTCTGGGGTTGGCAAGCTTTTTCCATAAAGGACAGTTGATTCTTGCTGTCCGCAGCAGGTGTGTTCTGCGAAGTGTCGCCAACATAGACCCGCTTGAAGCGACTGAGCCTTTGCTTCCCAGGGCGGGCATGCAGAGTAGGTTCCTAGAGCCTCGGGTCACAACATCATCACCCGCCCTGTTTCTGTGTGTGTTTCTGTTTAGAGATGGCTTATTTAGTAAATACTGGATTCCTGGAGCGGCATCACCCGCGGGGCGCAGTGCACACACACACACACGCGCGCGCGCGCACTCGCATCCGTGCTTTCTCACGATTAGGAACACGGGATAGCCTCTGAGCGTTGTGCGGGCAGAGGGGTGGTTTTAAACCGTGAGATCACCAGCCACAGCACAAACGGGGGAGAGCACTCAGCGGATGGTGGAGATGCCGCTGGTGGAGCACGTGGGGACCGCGGGGAAGGCGGGGTCCCCGCCCCATCCTACCCCGCCCCCACCAGGAGCTCGCCCCTCCAGCTTTCCGCCCTCTGCCCGTGTCCCTGAGCAACCACAAAGGCACCCCAAGAATCGATTCAGGGCTTACAAATAAATTCTAGCCAGTAGCCGAATTTGCAAATGCAGAAACGGAACAGTGAGGATTGGCTGTTACATTGGACTTCGCGGGATAAGGGGCAGAATCATTAAACAGGTATCTAAGGAGACGGAAAGCAAGTTCCTGCACAGTCTTTAGCGACGCAGTTTAGAACAGATCACTAGTATGGAATACAGTATTTTGTTATGCAGATTTTCAAATGAGAATGGGATTCAGTTTGGGGCATAGCGGTTTGCTTCCTTGGGGCTCAAAGTCCGTGTTCCCTGTTCCACAGCAAACATCCGCAGAGGCCACTCTGAGCCAGGGACAGGCTGTCATGTGCCCACCCCTCTTTTCAGGCATTTATAAAGCCGTTTTAGGAACTCAAACCTAGCCCTTGGCTTGTTATTTCCAGGCCTCCGGGGGAGAAGAAAATGGGCCTCAAAAGGCAGAAAAAAGTGAGCAGCGCCCTCCTGAGCTTGTCCCGGAGTGTCCAGGAGCTCACGGAAGAGAACCAGAGCTTGAAGGAAGATCTGGACCGCGTGCTGAGCAGCTCCCCCACCGTCTCCACCACAAAGGGTACCGTCCCCGGAGCCGCCCACAGAGGGACGCTTGAGGAGAGGCCGCGTGGCCGGTTCTTGGAGGGAAGATGGGGGCAGAGGCTGTGGGAGCGTCCTGGCCCTCCTGCCGTGTCCCCGAGGCCCTAGTTCAGCTGCCACGAATGCAGATGTGCACTGCCAGGCAACACTGAGATTATTTCTCAATGTAACGAGCGCCTGCTGTATGCCAGGTGCCCTTCTAGGGAGCGGCGTCAAGTAGGGAATGAAAGCAAATGTCCCTCGTGGGGGCAGCATCATACTGGAGGGGGTCGAGAGGCCAACCCATCAGTCACGGGTCAGGTGGTAGCAAGTGTCGGGGGCGGTGGTATGCACCTGTGAATAGGGGCTTCGGGGACAGTGACAGCTGCCAGAGCTGGGATAGGCGAGAGAGAGCCAGGCGCAAAACCAGCGTGCCCAGCATGTGGCAGCAGTGGGAGGCTGGTGGCAATGAGACAAGGCATGGGGTCGGACGCAGGACAGGGCTGTGGAGGCCAGGCCCAGGCCCCTGGGGTTTGGGCCGAGGGGAGAAGACCAGCTTCTGTGCTGAGTGGACTGTGGGGGAGATGGGGCTTCTGTGGTGTCCTCGCGGGAGCTGCTGGCAACCCGGAGCAGGGCGGCACCTTGAGGGTGAGAGGTGGCCAGGTTCTGGATGCCTTTGGGATATCTGGTGCAACCTCTGAGGGAAGGGAGGAGCCAGGCTCCAGGGCTTTTATCTGAGTGCCCGAAAGGATGGTGTCCTTTACTGAAGTGGAGGCGACAGAGAGGGGCGGCCATGGGGGAAGGGAATGAGTCCAGTCTGTTGCATGGACTAGCTGTCCAGGTGGGGGGCAGGACGTATCACTGATTCAGGGCAGAGGCTTCGGCAGGTGGTCCCCAGCCAGCAGAGGACCTGGGTGGGATTCAGAGCACCGGAGAGTGAGTAGAGCCGAGTCGGGCCCCGGGTGCAGCCCCCAACAAACTCAGCAGTGTGCAGAGGTCGAGGTGAGGGTAAGCCCAAGCACGGTTGCCAGTGGCCGGAGAGATGGCCAGCAGAGCTAGGAGCACCACGGAAGGAAATGCTGGAAGGAGGGAGGGGGGTAGAGGATAGGGCAAAGCGGATTCGTGTGACCTTGAGAAGGATTGTCTTGGACGGATGGGGCCAAGTCTGATGGGTAGAATCAGGACTGGATGGCCCACAAGGGACAGCGCCACAGTGTGGGGGACAGAATCCTCCCCAGGAAGGCACCTTTTGGCTTATAAGCATCTGCCAGGTGGGTGTCTCCCGGCTTTGCAGCTGGCTGTGGAAGGAGAATCTCGCAGACCGTGCTTGAGACGGGTGGCTCGGGCTGAAAGGGCCATCGGGATGGTTGTATGAGGTCTGTCTCTTAAAACCATTGCTTCCATCAGGTTATGTGGAATGGAGTAAGCCTCGGCTGCTGAGACGGATTGCAGAGCTGGAAAAAGTGAGTGGTGTGCCTCTCAGCTCACCTTCTACCCTTTCCTACCTGCCCTTGCTCAAGGAGGAGCCCGGCAGCTTATAAAGTGTGGACACAGAGGGGACCTTTGCTCACAGGACACTTGGAGTGAACGTGTGAATGCACAGTGGTGGTCTATGGATGGCACCCAGGGCAGGCTTCTCGCGCTCTGGATGAGACCCATGCCTTGTGCCTCTCCCGTCCCTGGTGTCACAGGGGGCAATGCCATGGTCACGTGGCACATGGTTTCAGACTCTGTGTGTGACCAGGGACAGAGGCAGGTGATGGGAGACCTAGCCTGATGAGCGCGCGTGGATTTCCATGGCCACTCACCCACCAGCCTGTGTGTCTGAGTCCTCAGGAAACAGTCCATCCACCAGAAAACTGGGGAGATTTGAATCTGCAAAATTGATCTCACTCTGGTCAGTAATCAGCTGGATTCTACTGGAGCTGGCCCGAAATTTCAGCTTCTTCTGAGTAGCCTGGCAAAATCGTGTGGGCTGCCCACTTGTTGGGCCAAGCAGAGTAAACCTAGAGGGAAGCATTTAACAAAACAGTTCTGCGTATTTACACAGCAGCAAAACCCAAGCTGTTTCTATGTATTGTGGGTATTTTGAAAACAAAGCTCACTGGGAACAGTCAGCCGGAGGTGGCTCAGACGTGCCACGGGATGGCGCTTTCTCGCCTGAGACTGAGACAGGCTGGCGTCAAGCAGGCTGCAGGGCTCCGTAGCTCTCCGATGGCACAGCTGGGCTATCACTCAGGATAAAAGCGCAGAGATTGAAAGTCCCAGAAGTCCTAAGGAAACACTAGGGTAAATGAGCACAAAGAAAAGAAGCTTATGAATTCGCCTCCTGTGCCTGTGTTCTGTTTTATGAATGGCGCCTTGCCCCCCACCCGCCCCAGGCTGGGCTCTGCTGGCCGGGTGCCCTCCAATTCCCCGACGGGCTCCTCTTTGGGCAGGCTCCCACTAGGTGGAGCTGCCCTGGGGTTGTGAGGTCGCACGCGGTCCCATACTGTGCTTGAGTTTCCCTCGTCTCTTCCTTGGGTTTCATAACCGCAAAATGAAAAAGAGTATCTAAAAAAAATGCCTGTGTTGCCTCTAGAAAATAAGTTCGATGGAAAGCCCCAAGTCCCACACTTCCGAAGCAGTCAACTCAAATGCCGTGGTGCACTCTGCGTCCGGCTCTGCCGTGCCCAGGCAGCCTCGAGGTGACCAGCAGGAGGACAGCGAGCGTCTCCGGGGGGCCATGCGGAGCCTGAAGGGCGAGCGGAACGCCCTACAGACGCAGCTGCAGGAGAAAGTGTAGGTTGCGGGGTACCCCGCGCCCCTGGGAGGGGTTGTGGCTAGAGTCCAGCCGTTCTGGAGAGTTCAGGGGAAACGCTCCGCTCCTCATGGTAGTTGCTGCTGTAGTCTTGTATGATTCAGAAGCTTCCTATATTTTGCTTATGAAGTAGAAGTCGCTTTAGTGGTAAAAAGAAGACATTAATCGACCATATTATGTCACTGAAAGAGGGGGAGTGCTCAACTCCAGAGTGACTTCCAAATTCTTTTTTAGAGAAGAATTTACTTTCATCAATTTGTATAAAGTAGATAGGCCATTAGATCTTAGGCCGAGTGGTTTAGAGAGTCAGTAATGTGTTTGTGATACCCAGTCTAAATGCCAAATAAGACATAAATACTGTGTTCGGTGTGACCCCGAGAGTTTGAAAGGCAAAGTCGCCAGATTTCGCTTGTTCACTGTTTGTTCTCTAGTGTCTTGATCTGTAGCCCTACTGAAAATGTGTCTGTCTCCTCTGCTGTTTACTTGTGGCTTCTCTGGTTGCAGTTCTGTCATAAATAGGCCAAATTCATGTCTTCTGAGATGGGGTTTCTCTCTCTGAGTGTGGCCTGGGAAGCTAGTAGCCTCACCATCACCTGGGAGCTGGTTAGAGATGCAGAACCTAGGCCCCACCCACTTGGGAGCTGGTTAGAGATGCAGAACCTAGGCCCCACCACTTGGGAGCTGGTGAGAGATGCAGAACCTAGGCCCCGCCCATCAGGGAATCTGGTTAGAGATGCAGACTCTAGGCCCCACCCATGGGGGGGGGTCTGTTTAGAGATGCAGAATTTTGTCTCCTCCCACCTGGGAGCTGGTTAGAGATGCAGAACCTCGTCAGACCTAGATCTCCTGAATCTGACTCTGTGTCTAATGAGGTCCCCTGGCAATTCCTGTGCACATTTAGGTCTCAGGAGGACTCCCTAGCTGATTCCTTGACTACTCTCTGCTGCCTTCTGTTTACAGCAGAGGAACATTCTTTCACACCCCACCTGTTCTTACTCCTCCAATCCAAATGCATCTCTGCAAATTGGTAGGATCTTTGTAAGAATTAGTGTTTCATGAAGGATTTAAAAATCGAGCTAGTCATTTTGAAAGGTAAATAACGTCTCTGATAATCTCTTCAGCTGTCACCGGGCATGATACAACACAACCTTGCACTTAGTGAGCCCTTGCTCTGTGACAGGCGCTCTGTGGAGCACTCAGGGTGTTCCCTCTGATTCATCAGGAGATTAAGGAACCTTGAAAAGTTAGGCCACACAGCAGTGAGCTATGGAGGTGAGGTCAGACTGAGGTCTTGTCTCGGAGCAATGTTCTTAGCCATGTGCCACCAGTGGGACTCGGGAAACCCCGTTGGGAAGCAATGCATCTGGAGGTCCTGGGTGTCCCCCCATCCCCCGTTCTCGATGGCTCGGCTCAGGCAGCAGCCCTGTGCAGTGCAGGGTGGACCCTCTGAGCAATCTCAGGGTCACGTACCATGTAACTCTTGGGATAACACACTATTCCAGCTCGTCTGGGGTGGCAACTCGTCCCCCCTGTATCCCGGGCACCTAACCGTCGCGGGCACATAGCAAGTGCTCAGTAAATATCTGGCGGAACCACTGCCGGAGTGGCAGGCCTGTTGGGTGTGTTCCTGGCTCCGCGGGTTAATCAGTGAGCACCTCTGTCCCTCTGCCTCCGGGTCCATCGACTGTCATAAGGAAGGAAGTCGGGCGGCTGGTGTTTTCGGAGAGCTCTGCCTGCTCTGTGGCTATCAGCACAACCGTGGCCCCCTGTTTTCATGAACACTGAAGGTCTGTGGTTCTGTGCTCTCAGGTTGGAGGTGAAGCAGCTGCTGCAGACCAACGCCGAGCTGCGGAAGGAGCTGGAAGGTGTGAAGGGAGGCGAAGAGGAGAGACGAGGGAGAGAGGAGGCTCTGAGGTGAGTGTGCCAGGACTCACGGGCTGTCAGGAGATCACGGGGTTCCAGACATCTCCCGTCTTGCCTCCATGCAGCTTCTGGAACAGTTTGCATGCGGCCCTAACCCAGGTCCGCCCCGTGCCCCGCCCCCCGTGTCCTGATGCGGTCCTCCGAGTAAAAGTCCCAGTTCTGGGAAAGGGCTCTTCCCCACCAGGCCGCGGTTTGCCTTTGCACGCACCCTTTGCTCACACCCCCCGGGTCAGGACTCCCGGGGTGAGACCTCCCGCACCATCGGGGTCATTGCTCACACCCCAAAAATGGGGACAGAGCCCCAAGCCCATCAGCTGAGGCACAGATAACAAACAATAGTTCGTTCGCACGAAGGGATAGGAAGGACTATGTTCTGACACACGGGACAGCAGTGGGCGAGCCTCTCGCACATCGCACCGCGTGAAGGAAGCAGACAGGAAGCGCCACACACCGAACAATCCTGACGCACACACACAAAGTCTCAGAGAGGGGGTGCGGGGCAGGGAAGCGGGAAGGGGTGGCTGACGGGCCCGGGCTCCTTCAGGGTGACAGGAGAGTTCTGGAGTTGGTGGCGATGGCGCGACGCCATGAGCGCACAGAAACCTGTTTCATCCTGTATTTTACTCTAGTGAATTTTACATTCTACGAGCTTTACCTCAGTGAGAAATGCCCCCAAAAGTAAGTTCGAACCCTGAGCGGAAACATTCAGCGCTCAGAATACTGAGGAAGACACAGATTGCTGGAACGAATAAGAATATTTATCTTCTGGGGGTGCCTGAGTGGCTCAGTGGGTTAAGCCTCTGCCTTCGGCTCGGGTAATGATCTCAGGGTCCTGGGATCGAGCCCCGCATCGGGCTCTCTGCTCTGCAGGGAGCCTGCTTCCCCCTCCCTCTCTGCCTAATTCTCTGTCTACTTGTGATCTCTGTCAAATAAATAAATAAAATATTTAAAAAAGAGAATATTTCTCTTCTGAGAACCGTGACTAGGTTTTGTCAGAAAGCAGGACTGAAGGAGACAGAAGGGGCAGGTGCACAGGGAAAAGCTCTTCTTCCGTCACCTTTGAGACCCGTAGCGAGGACGTAAGGTGTGTTTGCGTTCATGTACGCCGTGCGCTGAAAACCCCGAGTGCTGCCTTCCCGTGCGTCACTCCTGCCATCACAGTCTGTCCGGTTCTTCCCATGTGCCCGAGGTGGTGCCGGCCCGGAGATCCTCTGGCCCTGCCCTGTCAGGGCTGCAGGCCCAGCTGTGGACACAGGCCGCAGAGCGCAGTCCCGCAGTGGGGACCCCATCCCACCCAAGGGGCAGGGGGTTGGTAGCGGGGCCCCACATCATGGCACGAAAGGTGGCCTTGCCAGCCCTGCGGGCAGCCCTCCTTGCCATCCCATACAGGCGTGGGCCACCACGTGATGATGAGTAATAGGTCATCTTTCCCCTCCCGCTTTAGAGAGGAAATTCAAACACTTACGAAGAAGTGTCAAGAACTGGAAGAAACCAGGAGAGAAGAGAGAAACGACCCCGTGGAGAGGAATCCCGAGGTATGGCTCAGCGGGGTTTTGGACTTCCTGCGCGGGCACCGCGGGGCTCTTGGCCGGGCCTAGATGGTTCTGCGGCGTCTGTCCCTGGCTGTCCTGACTCCGACGCTGACGGGCCAGTTCCCCTTTATCGTCCCTGTCTATCTTCATCAATGGTGTGTGTTGAATCCGGGGTTCTGAACCCACCTGTTGTCAGTTAAGTGAGTTTTGAATGAGGGTTTGAGTCTTGGATAGTGAAGCCGAGTGAACATCTTCCCCAAACCTGACATAAGCAGGAGGTCTAATTGTCCGACAAGGGGGTGTCCGTTCATGGGTGAGAAGGAGTGACGCTGAGCGAGGACCTCCTGCCCCCCCCCCCCGCCCCGTGTGTTTCATGGAAGTTTCAAACTATGATGTTGACACGCCCTGGGGAGGGCGCTCGCTATAGCGGGGTGTCTTTGCGGGGGACCCCGTGCCTGCCACTGAGCTGTGCACTCATCCAGGTGTTGAACGAGTGTGTGGCAAATGACGGGTTCAAGGCGGTCAATGACCGTCCTATCCCAGTCCCCTCGTGGAGGCAGCTGCAGCTGAGGTGACCTGTGTGGCCATGAGGGGCTTAGCTGGCACCACTCTCAAGCCCTCTGGTGCCTGTGGGCCCCGTGCCGCTTGCACTTGGACGTCTGGTGGCTCTGTGTTAATCCTTTTCTCCAGTTGACGAGTTTTCTCAGATGGCGGGAGTAATCTGTTCACACAAACAACAGAAGTATTACAGTCCTGGGGCTGCCCTGTTTCCCCAGAGGACGCCCCCATGGGTAGCTGGCGCCGAGCTGGTTAGTGTGCGAGATGGTAGAGGACACATGGCGGCCTGTCTGCGGTCCCTTTCCACGAGCCTCTGTCTGTCTGTCTGCTGCAGACGTGGTAATACCAGGGGGCCCACCAGGACAGGGCCTCGCCTGGTGCACGCTTCAGCCAAGGAGTTCTGTTGCTTCGGAAGGCGACTTCTTGTTTTATAGCCAGTGACCTGATGGAGACGGTCACTGGGGCCGAGTCTCTGCTGAGGGCGGTTGCTGGAATTCGGGCCGGCTTCTCAGGCTTACTGACTGGAGTCTCCACTGGGAGGCCCTTTGACTGCAGGACACCGTGTGCTTCGAAACCGGGAAAGAGCTGGAAGTCAGGATCTGGAGAAGATGATGAGCGCGGCTCTGGCTGCAAATCGAGATGGGCCGCAGCTTCCCCGGGGGGCTAGGGAAGGCAGGGGCATGGCATGTGATGGCAGGAGCCCCCTCCACCCCCCAGTTTCCAGTGCAGCCTTGGTACTGGCTGGCCAAGTGTGAGGGACAGACGCTGTGAGTTCTTCCCGATCCCTCTGGGAACTGTTTCTGCTGCTCAGTAAAGCATACTGTTGTGTTCTCCGTGGGATGCTTTTCTGTGCTGGTTTTTCCAGTGCTTTGGTGAACATCCCACATCCTGAAGTGAGCCACTCTGCGTGACCATTACTCTCCAGGGGACCCCATGCTCCCCTACAGGTCCACACCTGCTGTCGGCGCTGGGCAGCCAGGAGGCCAGGGATGCCACGCGTGCGGCAGAGCCAAGCTTACGTGTCGCCGGTGGGGCCCCCTTGCTTCCCACGCAGGTGCTCCCGGGCTCTGAAACAGCAGCGCTTGCCCACCTGTGACTTGTCTGTGATCCTGACCCCTGGGGAGGCACCCGACAGAAGTCAATGGAGATTCTTCTGCTTATCTTAATTTCTCTGGTTCTCGAAGACCCCATCCTCTGCAGGGAGGCCCGCTGGGGGTTCCCGCAGACAGTCACGTGGGAAGGAAAGGAAGTTTCCTCTATTGTCTCTTCAGTGTGCTCCAGAGATGGAGTCATGGTAGCCCAGTGTCCACCCCAGGGACTGACGTGCAGCCGCCATCAGGAAGGTGGCCCCAGCTGCGAGCCCCTCGCGCTGACCTCCAGGAGGTCATGGAGGCCCTGAGGCCCAGGCCTGTTTCTCCAAGCCCCTAACCACAAGTGTGCCGCTGTCCCTGCTAATTCCACCAACTCGAGATCTCGATCCTCCACTAACTCAGTGTGAGGCCCTGTGGCCGCGTCGAAAGGAAGCCCCGATGAACATTCTTTTCCTCGAGGGATGACATCCTTAATCACTGTGTCTGAGTCCCCAACCGGGCCTTCACGTTTGCCTGGCATTGGAGTTACACTCAGTACTCACTGGGACATCGTATCCAACCCGGAGGTTTGGTGTCCCCACATACGGCAGGAGCCGGTCTCGGACCCCACTGTTCATTCACAGACTGGGCCGAGGGAGGGAGCCGTGCTGTCCACACAGCTATAGGAACAAGGACGTTAGGTGCAGCCCCGAGGTTGTGATGCGGACACCATGGACAGGAGACGCGTGGGTGAGCGGTGCATCTGCTGGTGGGACAGCGGGACGGGGTGGGGACACTGTCCAGCCACCGCCAGGGGAGATCGGGTTCTCTGCCTGCTGACTCCGAAAACCGCCTGTGACCCTGTCCTCCAGAGAAGGTCATAGCGCTGATCCCCTGATGTTAGACAAAACTTACACCTGGAAAAACGTCCGAAGAGATTACCAAAGTGCGGCTGCTTCTGTGCGGTGGCATCCGGGAACTGTTTTACTTCTGGCATTGTTGGAATTTTCTACAGGCACACATGTCATTGTAACAGGCTTTGGGTGTTTTCCTGCTGGAGAAGCATTTCCAAATGCGGGATTCAGTTCTCAGCGCTGGGATGTGAGTCATTAGTCGTAGGTTTAAACGGGGTGACGATGGGGGCAGTTTCTAACAGTCGCCTTGAGGAGTTTCTATGTCTGTCAAAGGTTAACATTCTTTTAGCTGTTTGCCAAGAGTTTCTGAGTGCATGTTCCTTTATCTTGGGTGACTGCTGTGACTGTCTTGCTTACACTGGGATGGACCAGGTGGTGACGGGTCTCATGTCGCTGCAGAGAAGCAGTGATGTGGGGGTGTGTTATGGGCCTCTCCGCTTGGATGCCGGGGATCTCAGCTGGAAGTACCTGGTGCCCCAGAAGGGACTGGTGACAGTGACTGATCCGCTTGGGGGGGCCCAGATGCCTCAGACCCAGGACAGTTTCACAGTTTTTAACATTTTTGGTCTTTTTTTAAGATTTTATTTAGTTACTTGACAGAGAGAGATCACAAGTAGGCAGAGAGGCAGGCAGAGAGAGAGGGGAAAAGCAGGCTCCCCGCTGAGCAGAGAGCCCAATACGGGACTCGATCCCAGGATGCTGGGATCATGACCTGAGCCGAAGGCAGAGGCTTAACCCACTGAGCCACCCAGGCGCCCCCATTTTTGGTCTTCTGAAGGGCAGTCTCCTCTCTACGTGTGTCCCCAGTGGTGAGGAGGACAGTCTGGTGTGCTGATTGTTATCGAGAAATGTCCCTGAAGATAATAAATTTGGGCCCTCGAATATCGTAGAAATCGGGGTTATTTCAATGGTCAAAATAGCAATTCTTGCTTCTTTTTACTGGGCAAACCCAGCTAGAAATCTAATGCCTTTCATCACAGAGGTCCTGTTTCTGTCAGGGTCTCAGACTAAAAGAAAGCCCGAACACAGGACCCCCGAAAAGCAGGTAGACCCTGCAATGACACGCACGTGTCCCTGAGCTCGGGAAGTACGTCAGAGCGAGTAAGGGGCCACAACCCACAGGTGGTGTCACTGTGCTGTCCTCCCAGGGGAGCGCCGCCACACCGGGTCTGGGAGGGGGGTGAAACCGACCTTCAGTTGTTTATTAGCTGTACGTTGTTTGTACGCGGATGTTGTTAGTCGTACAGTGTGTGCTGAACCGACAGATTTCTCCTCCGCATTATAGAGTCTAGCCTGACAAGCTCTGCTCGTATTCCGCCGACATCCTGCCGCCTGACCCGTTCCCCATCTTCCCTGCCTGCTTAACCATCCTTTACACCTTGAATTTCTGCAGACCCCAGAAGAACCCCGGCCTTCCCTTCCCACCAGCAGGCCCTCTCAGCAGGACTGGGAGCCGGATACAAGTGAGGAGCGCTCCTGGCCCCCCTCCAGCTGCTCCGAGGGGCGAAGAGACACGGCAGCCAGGATCCTGCAGACCCAGTGGAAGGTGTACCGACGCCAGGTGAGAGACCGTGGAGGCCGTCCCTGTGCTGTGTGGGCTGCGGGCTTGGCGCCACGGGCGTGAGTGGAAATGCGGGATGGACTAGACGCGGCCGGAGAGATGACATGGGGGCTGAGGGACAGACCAGCACCCGGACCTGCCATGGAAGGACTCGGTCTTGCAGGAAGGAAGGGGAGGTTTCCGTTTCAGCTCTTCCTCGGGGTTGAGGGCGGGGGTCATTGGCCAGTGGAAAATGGCAGTGTCTCGTCCGGAAGCCTCTGTTGGCCCATGGACCAGGTGAACGCAGCAGCCGGGTGGCGGGCTTCCAGGGAGACCCGCTCTGGAATCACTGCCCCGTGTCCGGCCCGAGCACAGGGTCCCCAGGCAGATGCATCCATTGCAGAAACAACCAAAAATTCAAACCCCCAGAGTCGCCCCTCTTCTGGGGTTGTCTAGGGGGCAGCAGCTCGAGCTGTGGTCCATTTTACTGGGACTATGACAAACCTGCCTTGAGTGGCTGCTCCTCAGAGGACAGCACCTGGAGGTTAGGGGACGGGAAGACCACCCACCAAGCCGAGCATGTGCGTCTCAGGCCCCAGGAAACAAGTAGCTGTGGATCTGTGCTGAGTGACTTTGTGCTCGGGGGCAAGTGGGCCGATGGGAGGTGGGAAAGTGCAGGGATGAGAGAGGAGCCCAGGGTGGGGGAAGTGGGGGGATGAGGGGATGGGGAAGTGGAGGGATGGGCGAGAAGCCTGGGGGAACCCCCATGCTGTCTCGTCGAGGTAGGAATGGGGCCCCTCTCCTGAGCTCCCAGGGTAAGGCTGGTGATCTCCTTGAATGAGCTGCATGCTCGGAAAGAGCTCCCAGTTCTGCAAAACACAGCAGGGCCCCTTTCTCTCCAGCTGAACCAACAGAAACTCTAGAGTCCTCTACAGGCCTGAATATCATACGATCTTAGTTCCGGTTTTGTCTGTAGAGTTTCTCCAACTGCGGTTTCTTCCCACCTTTTATTATGAGAATGTACAGAACACTTAGAATAGCTGAAAGAACTCCACGAATTCATGAAGGTCCAGCACAAATGCTTGCCCCCACCCCGACTCGACAGTAGTTAACACGCAGCCGTGTTTCTTTTCTATGGGGATCGTCTCTTTGCACAACCGTGTGAGAGTCTTAGATACTGTGAACCTTCAGCGTCTTCTAAGCATGAGGGCGTCTCACTGACCACATGTCGCACCATCAGACGCCCTGAAACGTGCCAAAAGTTCTCTCAGTCCTCTGGTGTCTGCTTCACGGTCCCATCTGTCCCCGTGCCCCGGGATGCCGCTCGGCTGTCTTTTTCAACCCCAGATCCAGTCAAGGTTGGATCTTGACCTGCATCCAGTGAAAGCTTCCTCTTTGGTTGTGTAAACCTGTGCAGTGTGCTTTGTCAGCCCCCGTCTTCTTTTCTCTTTAAAGTCATGTTCTTCTCGAAGAGCATAGGCCGGTCTCCTGCAGGACGTCCCGCATCCCGCCTCTGTCCGATTGTGTCCTTGGGGTGGCCCTTAGCTTGTTCCTCTGTCCCCTTTACTTCCCGTACATGGCACTTCAGGCATACAGGCTTGCCTCGGGTCCGGTGAGGCGTGTTTGGCCAGAGCACGCTCCTGTGGGTGGTACTAGGTGCACTGTCCCCCTCCAGGCCCAGGTGAGGCTAGGTAGTCCCGCCCGTGTGTGTGACTGTGGGTGCTGGGCAATGTTGCTGTTCTCAGGAAACACCTTGCCCTCGACAGTGAGCCCATCCATCTGTTGGGAGAGTGACCTCCGTGAGCCCTGGTCCCCACCCTGTGCCGGTGGCTCTACACCCTTCACACTGCGTAGCTCAGCCCATCTTTCACACGGTTGTGGGGTGACTTCAGATCCCCCCACTACTTAGTGGCTGGCACTCTTCTGTAAACCGGTTTTCCTCATCGGCTGGTCAGCGGGGCGCAGCTCCAGGGTCTTCCAAAAAGGCAGGCTGAAAGCTTCGCTGTTTTCCTTCAAGTACTAAGTGAGCGCTGATTTCCGAGCCAGGGATGGGGGGCCCGTGGGCTTCTGTCCCTGCTCTCTCTCAGGGGAGGGAGCACTGCTGCTTTTAAGATCAATGTGTCATTTTTCTCTTCACGTTCATCGTGTCGCACACTTGATCTGTGGGAGCACTCGGGCGTGGCTCTGGTGCCTTTGGTCTTGCTGGCACACCCTTATTTTTTGCACGAGAGGGTCTCCCAAGCTCTCCGTCCTCCTCAGCCCAGACCTGGGTGGTGCTCGCCGCTTCTGAGCCACTTGACTATCTGTGCAGCTTTCCCCTCACCTTTCACCCTTTGCCCCATCGGGCCTTTGCTTCATTAAGACAAATTAAGGATGGCTCAGTTGGCTGAGCGGCTGACTCTTGATTTCAGCTCAGAGCATGATCTCAGGGTCCTGGGATCGAGCCCCGCCTTCAGGCTCCTCACTCAGCAGGGAGCCTGCTTGTCATTCTCTCCCTCTTCCTCTGCCCTTCCGCTTGCTCATGCTCTCTCTCTCAAATTAAGGAGTTAAAAAGCTCTCTAATTAAATTATTTTATTTTAAAGATTTTACTTATTTACCTGACAGAGAGAGAAAGAGCAGCAGACAGAGGGAGAGGGAGAAGCAGGCTTCCCACTAAGTAGGGAGCCCGATGTGGGGCTCAACCCCAGGACCCTGAGATCATGACCTGAGCCGAAGGCAGACGCTTAACCAACTGAGCCGCCCAGGCGTCCTAATTAATTAATTTTAAAAAGACAAAATGTGCAGTGCTCTAAGCGCAGTGCCCTAGCTGACTGCTCCCCACCCCCCAGGCAGGCCTAGCCACCTGCACCGGCTCCCACTGCGGGCCCCTCCCGGAGCTGGGCACAGCTGCCTTCTTGACTCACGAGTTGAGTCCTTCCTTCAGGGTTCTACGTTAAAACAACTCAGGAAAATCAAATGCACATACCTACATCTGAGAATAAAGCATTTGAAAGGCCACTTGTTTGGACCTGGGGGTCCTGGGACCTCAGTCCAGGGTCCTCTTGGTCTGCATGTCTCAAACTTGCCTCGGGGTACAGGGGTGTCTGTGGCTGTGAGGAGGAAGCCCAGGACCCGCCTGAGCCCTCCCGGCCAGTGCTTTGAGGCGAGCCGCAGGCTGCCCTCAACAGGGCCAGAGACCGGCCGCAGTCCAACATGCCTCCTCCACTCAGGGTCCATTTCCGTGGGCAACATGGCTTTTCCTTCTCTCTCAAGTCACGGCACATTTCCACTCCTGCACTTACACTCTTTCCAGGCTTCCCGTTGGACTTCCTCATCCTGCAGCGCACCCCCATCCTCGCTGGCACCGTCCTCGTCTGCGCGGTCTTTGCCGGTCTTGATTGTTACTGTGATTAAATGTTCGGCCACTCATTCATTCATTCATTCATTCATTCATTCATTCATTGTACATCCTGCTGGTCCTCATACTCCGCGTTTCCTTAATCTGTCGAGGGACATACTCTCTTCTATAAAGGCGGGGGGCAATGCATTCTGATCGACATTGACGTGGAGTTGGAGGGTGTATGTTTCAGGGACTATGGCCCTTGTCCCCCATGACACGTGCATCATCTTGAGGTTTCCACACCAGAAGGACTCAGGCTTCACTGTTCAGCCGTGGGTGTGAATCTTGTTTTCTCCAGTCCCTGGGTGTTTCTGATGATGGGTCAGATTTGGGAGCCAGTGACCTGACCTGTGAAGGGTGGGGGTCCCCTTCGTAGCTTCTCCAGCTGGCGGGGGCTCAGCCACTGTGTGACCATCTAGAGTGGACCCCCATGTCAGGACAGCTCCGGCTGGGGGAAGGGGCTTCTTCACGTGGGGCTGAAGACAAGTGCCCACGGTGGTACTCGTGGGTCGTGTCTCCTGGAGAGCTGCCTCGGGTTGGCTGAGAGCCATGGGTGCCAGCAACGAGGCTTGTCTTTAACTGTGGCTCGCCCGGAGAAGCCTGGCCATCTGGTTATAGCTGCTGGCTCCCGCCGCACTGTCTGCCAGGCAGGGGAGGACAGGGACCCCAGAGCCCTCCACAGACTCTCAGTGAGGGGTGTGCCCAGGTACCCCGGCTCTGCTTTCCATCTGTGGAGACAGTGGCAGGGCCAGGATGAGAACACGAATGCCGTATTGTGAAAAATTCATCCTCGTGTTAATTCATAATCTATCTCTTTATTTCAGAAAAAAAAGGCTGTTCTGACTGAGGTAAGTGAGGTTTTTCACCTGTTTCCAATATGTATTCCTTTTTTTAAAAAAGATTTTATTTATTTATTTGACAGAGATCACAAGTAGGCAGAGAGGCAGGCAGAGAGGAGGGGAAGCAGGCTCCCCGCTGAGCAGAGAGCCCCATGCGGGACTCGATCCCAGGACGCTGAGATCATGACCTGAGCCGAAGGCAGCGGCTTTAACCCACCGAGCCACCCAGGCGCCCCCCCAACACATATTCTTGCACTAGAGCGAGGTCACGGTGGGATGTGTCGGTGCCTTGTTTTCACGAAACCCATCAGACCGGGTGATTCTAGCACCCGATGACTGTTTGGATAACTTCCCGTGTTCGGAGTCATTCGATCACTCAGTGATTTTTCAACACACATTTCTCAGTCATCAGTTTGGGTCCAGTGACCCGCTGGGCCCTTGGGACTCAGAAAGGTGTGGAGACAGGTCCCTGCAGGCCAGGATGGTGAGGCATGTGTTAGGGCTCGCGGGAAGGCCTGGCCCCGGGTCTGGGGGACGTGCGGGCTCCCAGGGTAAGAGGGAAGGGCTGCCGGCAGAAGACAGTGTGCGCAGGAGTGCGGCTTGCCTGGGAGGAGAGCAGGTCTGGTGAGCAGCAGAACACGTGATGGGTGCTGGGACCCGACAAAGTCTCCAGCCATCTGGACTGCACGGGGACCCACAAGGCCCCTTGCCGTGCTGCCGTGCCCTCCCTCAGCCTGTTCCCCAGGCAGCCTCCAGCGTGGCATGTTTTCAATGTTAAGTAACACCCACCACTGCTCATGACTCACTCCCAGACTTGGAACAAGAGCCGAAGTGTTGCCTAAAGACCCTCCATGCCACACACCCTGGCTGCCCACCCCCACCCCTCAGCCCTGCTCATTCTCCTCTAAGCCAGTCTGGAGGCTTCTTTGGGACTTCTTGGAAATACCAAGCTTATTCCTGCCACAGGGCCTTTGTACTGGCTGCTCTCTCTGCCTAGATGGCTCTTCCTCCAGACACCTGCATGCCTGGTCCCGTCCCTTCCACTTTACACAGGAAATGTTGCGTCCTCAGAGACCCTCTCTCTGAATACCCTGTGCCAGCCATCACTCCAGCCCTGGGTCCTGCTTTATTTCTCTTTGTAGCTTTTATCCGTCCTTGACATTTTGATATTTTGCTTGTTTTTTTTTTTAAAGATTTTATTTATTTATTTGACAGAGAGAGAGATCACAAGTAGGTAGAGAGGCAGGCAGAGAGAGGAGGAAGCAGGCTCCCTGCGGAGCAGAGAGCCCGATGCGGGGCTCGATCCCAGGACCCTGAGATCATGACCTAAGCCGAAGGCAGCGGCTTAATCCACTGAGCCACCCAGGCGCCCCGATATTTTGCTTGTTTTAAATTGCTTATCTCCTGTTGCAATTTATGTAAGTCCCACTTCTGTTCTTAAACTGCTGTATCCACGGTTCCTAGATGGTGCCTGCCACATGGCCAGCATTCAGCAAATATTTGTGGGATGAGTGGGTGAGTGGGTGAGCTGGGGACTCCTCGAAGGACCGTGTAGCGTCTTTCCCAGCCAGCCAGCCAGCTGGCATGCACTGTCGTGTTCTGCTGCTGGTCCCCCGGGCCCCCCCCCCAGGCCTGCGTGTCCTCACCTCCCCAGGCAAGGCGATGGCAGGACCCCTCTGTGGGGCTGCGGCTGGGCTGGGCTTCTGCCAGATTCTGGTGGCTATGACGTCAGCAGCCATCGTCCCAGCCTGTGTCGCCTATAGCGAGCCCTTGCCCCAGGTTGTCTGTGTGTAGGGAGACCCCTGGGTCTGTCTACACATGTACCTGATTGTTCGAATTTGCCCAAACGAGGGTTCTCTCCCCACACTTTGTTGGGCCACTTTCTGAACCCCGCGTTCAGAACATCTCCTTCACCTTGCTTCCCGTAACAACAAAGTGATGGTGTTCCTCCTAGTGACCGTGACTTTGGAAGGTCATGCCCTCTGGACACATGACGCATCAGGCACCCATGTGCTCACGTGGCACTCCCCTGAGATGCGAAAAAAGCTCGACCCCTCTGTCACGCTGTGACATGTCCAGCCAGGGCTGCCCCCAAAGTCCAGAACACTGATCTCAGGACTTAACAGAGCATCCAAATAGAAACCACTTACAATTAAGGTCAGAGGGTAGCTGTTCCTTGGCAACAGTCTGCAACCACGTCTGCCCCGCTTGGTTTTGGAAGACATGTATGGAAAGCACGTGGCACGGGATTGACTGCCCAGCATGGAAACACACCTGCATGTAAAATACAGACGAACACTGGCCATTAAACGGAACAGCATTTAACAGAGGACTCGGTTTACCGTGGGAGGGGACGCCGGTGCCTCAGTCTGCACAGGCGCGGGTGGTGGGGGTGGACGTTCCTGCAGGAGGCGCTGGCGGGTGGCACAGGGGCCGGGCGCCAGTGAGAGACGTTGTTTTCTCCGCTGGTAGAGCTTTTCCCTCAGGACCCCGTGCTCTGCACCTGCCGTCTTCCAGGGGAGTTAACCTCTCTTTCCTCCCTCCCTCATTCCCGCCAGGCGGCTACAGTGCTCCAGGCAGCTTTCAGGGGACACCTAGCGCGGGTGAAGCTACTGTCGAGCCAGGCGCATGCTTCAGAATCCCCCGGCCCTCCCAGCTCGCCCAGCCAGGTAACCCTGGGGGGCCAGACACAGCGGGGGCGCTACCTGCCCTCTCTCCGTGTCCCATCTCGTGCCCCATCAGCTGGGGCAGCACAGCATCGCAGTGTGCCTGTCCTCCCTGGTGCCTTGCTGTCGTGGGGACCACGTGGGGCCTGGCGGAGGAGCCCGTGGTGCAGGTACCAGATGGATTTAACTCCGGGGGCCACATTACTTGGAGGTGCTCACGCACTAGGCAGCATGCCCAGTTCCCAGTAAAGATGGAAGCATTAAGATAAGCATTTTCTAGATCCGTCCCTCCTCTGCAAAAATGGCCAGACACTCGTTTTAAGAATCTCTTAGAGTCTGAGCATCAGGAGGCTCCCTGGAATGGGGCTGCATCCACCTGACTCTCTGGGGGCCGGGCGGGGGCCCTGCCACACCCGGGAGGCAGGCAGAGGCTCCCAAATGGCTCTCTTCCCCACTGTCGTGTCACCGCAGGACCCTCTGCCACCACATGTTCCAAGCCCCGCCGTCCAGGCCGAGGATGACCCAGGGCAGGAAGAGGCCATTACCACCATCCAGTCTGTCCTCCGGGCGCATCTGGCACGTGTCAGGCACAGGTAAATCCCAACTGGCAGGCCACCACTGTCCTGTGTCACTGGGACGCGGTGCAGGAAGGTGCCTGATGACAAGGGCAGCCCATAGCGCAGCCGCACAGGGTATGGCAGCCAGGACCTTGGCGAGTCACCAAGCACAAATGCCCGCGCAGAGTCCCTCCCGCACGTGCAGGTGGGGTAGCCCGCCAGTTCTGGCCCTCCGAGGGGCCTTCCTGGAACGGTTCCTCATGCCGGCGGAAAACCGGCAGAAGGGCTTACACACCGTGTGGTTCTGGTCCCCACCGTCTATAGGGTGGCTCGCTTGTCCTAACACACCGCCCTTTGAAAAAAAAAAAAAGTGATGCGACCCCAGCATTCAGGGGGACATGGGTGTTGTCAGGCCCCTCGCACAGCAGCTCACCCTCGCTCTCACCTGCTGGGGCCACGGCCGCAGAGACTGACCCCATCCAGGTCGACTCAGCCAGAGTGGGGTCTGCAGCGAGGCGAGGGGAGTGTCTCTGGGGGTAGAGGGGTGGTGTGAGGGCAGGCGGCTCAGGCTTCCCCTGTTCCCCAGTCCACACATCACTTTTCAGTCTCTGCTTCCTCTCTGCCAGAGGAGAGCGGTGCAGGCAGACTCTCATGGTCCCGGTTCTGGATGAGCTGGGATGGCCGGGGCACGGCAGAGGTCAGGGTCCCTCCCAGTGCCACCAGCCCTGGCCAGACCAGGGAGAGCCGCACAGCCGGTGGCCATGTCCACGGAGATGGCAGTGGGCATGAGAGACTGGGAGAGGAAAGCATCTGAGGTCTGACCTTGGTGTGTGCCCGCGAGTCTGATAGAGGGCACCCCCGTGTCCCTTACAGCCCACCTGTGCCGGCTCTGCGGCCCTCCAGCGCCTCCGTGAGTCCCGCCAGGTCCCCAGGCTACGGGGGCAGTCTGTGAAGTCCAAGCGGCCAGTCTCTCTCTTTTTTCTAGTGCCTCCAGCCAGAGAACCGCTGCAGCGGCTTCTAGGAGGAGTCCCGCTCTGGCCAGCGCCCGTCAGCTGCCGGCTGCGCCCTGCCCTGCTTCTCCTGGTAATTTCATTTCATTTTGAATTTCCACACGACAGACGGCTGGGGCCCTCTGAGCTCTGAGCAAGGAGTGGCCGCTGCCCTGGGGTGTGCGGGCACGCGTGGGGGCCTGACCCCCATCCATGGAGCGAGGCCAGCGGCGGGGAGATGCCTCCACCGAGCCTCCCCCACATGACTTCGTCCCTCATCCCTTGGGCTGCGGGGAAAGGCGAGCCCATGGGAGGCAGCTCGGGGGCCAGTCATGGTGGCGTCCAAGAAGCTACGGGCCACACAGTTGGTGTGGCTTGTATGTCTCTGGCTTTTGTTCTTGGCTCTACTGCAGCTGTGTGCTTTCCTTCCCTTGGGCCAGTGCTTTTCCTGTGTGTTGGTTTTGAGTGAACCTTTGTTGGTATTTGCTTTTCCACCTCCGGACCTGGCAGGGGTGCCGCACCCCAGCTGCGAGGCCCAGTCCCCGCTCTGCCCGGCGCCTGATGTGGGGTCCCGGGCAGGGCTCTGGGTCCTCCTAAGCGAGGCAGAGGCCCGCCCGAGGCTACCAGAGCATTTCTTGGGCCCCCGCCAGTCCGACAGCCCCTCACGCTGGCTGGGAACCTCCCTCCACGCTGCTCGCTCGCACTCTCGGTACCGCTGCTGCAGACGAGCAGGGATGTCGTGTTGTGAGCTTTGATGCTGCCCTTGGACCCAGAAACACATCTTGAGGTCTCATGTGTTAGGGTGCCATGCGGTCACCATGCACTGCTCATGGGGAGGTCTGTTATGTCCCGAGCTTCTCGGTTGCACAGATGGAGTCCAGGAAGGACAGGTGCTGGTGGGGAGGGTGCTTCATTTCAGGACAAACTACAAGGAAGTAGGTTTCTGGGGTAGAGAGACAGGTGGAGGTGGCGGGCCCTGTCCGCGTCTGCTGCCAGCTCCGTGCAGGGCGGGCGCCTGGAATGTGCATGTTGTTTCAGGTCAGGAGGACAGCGACATGAGCAGCAGGGAGATGGTGGAGGGGCCGGCAGCCGAGGACGAGGCACCAGGGCCGTGGGGGCCAGGGAAGCCAGCAGCCCTGCCGCCCTGCTCTGGTGAGTGGGGGAGGCTGTGGTTGGGGGTGGGGGGCCTGGCCAGCCCGTCCCTTCTGGGGCTGGGTCTGGAGGATCTCCTGCACAAGCTGAGAGTTCGATGCCCTGTCTGACCTGAAGGTCCCCACTCCCTGTCTAGCTTGTCAGAGCTTGCGACCTGTCACATTGGTGTTTGCTTCACAAGCTCCATGTATAAAGTTCAAGGAGCAAATGTGAGCAGCTCCGGGGGGAGCAGGCGGGACACAGGTGTGCAGGGAGGACGTGCAGATGTGCAGGGAGGACGTGCAGGTGTGCAGGGAGGACGCGCAGGTGAGCAGAGAGGACGCACAGGTGTGCAGGGAGGACGCGCAGGTGTGCAGGGAGGACACGCAGGTGTGCAGGGAGGACGCGCAGGTGTGCAGGGAGGACGCGCAGGTGTGCAGGGAGGACGTGCAGGTGTGCAGGGAGGACACGCAGGTGTGCAGGGAGGACGCGCAGGTGAGCAGAGCCTGCAGAGCCTGAGGGGCTGTCATCTAGAACCTCCGGGCTCCCCAAAGCTCACGTTGTCCTGCAGAAACCAGCGTCATGCTGATTTCGCCCAGCCCCACGTCTGGTGACTGTCATCGCATAGGCAACCTCTTCCTCCTGCTGAGCATGTGTCGTCTTCAAGGGGCAGCCGCACCCCCCTGCCCAGAGCCCCATGGGAACTCACTGCTCTTGGTTGCCCCCAGGGCGGCCTGCAGGGCAAGTGGGACCAGCCCTTGTGTGTTCCAACCATGCCAGTGTTTGTAGAGGAAAAAACTGAAGATAAGCTTGAAAACAGGTGTTTTAGTGTCCTGAGGCTCTCGTTTAATAGTTCCCTCGGAAGTCCCAGAGGACAGCTGACCAGTCCCATGACTGCCAGCAGCTGTGTTGTGTCCCGCCCTCCTTAGCGCAGTCGGCGCCCGGTGGCCCTATGACTGCCATGTCCCCAGGCAGTCTGAGTGCGGCCTTTCCTGTGGCTAGGCGCCCCCTGCCTCCCCTCCCCTCCCTCCCTCCCTCACCACCAAGCCCACACGGAGGGTGCAGGTGGTCAGCAGGTGGACTGAGGAGGACTGGGGAATCAGCTCTGCTGAAGAAAGCGGGGTGTGGGGTTGTCCGTTGGGAAGCTCATGGCGTTCCCTGGGCATCCCCTGGTCCTACCTGCCTCCCCCGCCTGGAAGCCTGAGTCTTGAGGAAGGTGGCTCTGACCCATTCTGGTGGCCGGCGGCCCCGGCTGCCCTCAGGTCACAGCCCCACCCCGGCCCGAGTCTGAGCACCGCCCACGCCCCTCGCTCCCCTGTTGCAGGCGTTGGCCTTCTGGAGATGGCCCGCAGGTTCAGAGCTGGGCTTGGCAGCTGAGGCGGCTCTGTGGCGGCTGAGACACAGTTCTGAAGGTCTGTCCCACCCCGAGCCGCTGGGGTGCCAGCCTCCTCTGCTTCCTTGCAGGGCCGCCCTCTCCCTCAGGACCACGACCCCAGCCCCAGCCCCAGCCCACGGAGCCTCCGCCCGCAGATGACAGCAGCTCGGATGACTCCGATGAGATTGTCGTGGCTCCTGCGCTGCCCACGAGGAAGGCCACCGCCGCACCGTAGGCCCCAGCCCTGGGCCCTCGCGTGGTGCAGGCTCTGCCGGGGAACTCAGGGTTTTGAGGACGAGGTGCATTCTAGAGGACATAGTAACCAGAATTGGAAAGTGATTTATCCCGTTAGGCAAGAACTACCTAGTCCACAGCTCAGCACTCTTTTGGGCTTTTCTCTTTGGTACGGTTTTGCTGCCTATGTGGTTGTTTGTGTAGGAATCCTGAAGCCTTTGCTTCATGTCTGGGCTGGTTTTCAGGGTCAGCCGGACAGACATGTGTGTCTGTCTGTCCGGACACAGCCGCGAGCCGGGCAAACATACGCTCCGGGTGGCGGCTTCCTGGCTACCGTTGGCCTTGAGCTGGGAAGAGCTGCTCTGTCTAGAGCTGCCCAGCAGTACCTTCTTCTGCCTGCCAACATCTTCTCTGACACCACGTGCCCCGACCTCCACCCAGTAAGTAGGTCAGGCTGGACACGCCGGGGCCGTGCCTCCCGGAAGAGAGGGACGTGACCGGCCTGTGCAGGGAAGGCTCTCCCCACCCCCGTGACGGGACATGAAGATGTCAGGGCCCCAAGTTGGGCTTGGGGTCCTCGGGCTACTCCTTTCTGTGCCTCTCCACACAGACCCTCATCTGCCATCATCCCCACCTCCCCGGGGCACTGTCCCCATGAGCTGCTATGCCCAGGAGGGAGTCTGGTGGAATTTTGAGACTTGCAGGGGTGCCGGCTCTCCCCAGGGCCCAAGGAAGGGGCAGCGGGGAGCCCGCGAGCCCTTGCTGCATGCGCACCCCAGCTCCACAGCCCGGCCTCTGCAGCACAAAGCTCACTCAGGAGCTGACTCTGGCCCGTTGTTTGTGAGATCAGCCCTTGCCGATGGTGACATGGAGAGCCTCTGGCTTGGGTGGTATTTCAAGGGTCTCTAGAGCCCCACGTCCCCGAGGTCAGGTGTCTGACGTTAGAAAGCTCGCTCTTGCTGGGACCGAGGGTGACCTCTGGAGCCCTTCTGAGGGAGCATGATGGTCTCCTTGGGGAACTTCAGGCTATCCTCCGCATGGTCAGGAAGCTTCCGGCTCCCACACCAGCTAGGCATGTGGCGGGGGGCACTCTGCATCGCCATCCCCCGGTGGGAGGGGTCTCCTCAGCTAGGTTCTGTTCCCACAGCGTGTCGAGAAAAACTCAGCTGGGACGCTCGATTGTTTAGCTTTTCTTCTTTGTTCGGTCATGGGCTGCCTCGTGGATTCTTTTCTTTTTCTTGCACTGGACTGATTGGTAACGTGACTGAATCTGTTGCTGGCCCTGGCGTGTGGTGTCTGTGGGGTGCGCTCCCCAGGGACCGGACCACCCTTGCGGGGAGCAGACTCGGAGCTCAGGAGCCAGTCGAGCACCAGGGGGTGGTGAAGGTGGGGCCGGCGGCCTGTACACTCCCAGGATGCAGCTCCCACCCCTCATGCAAACAGTGGTCTTCCTGCCCGCTCTTCGCTCTGAGGAGCCAGTGGCCTCGGGGGCTCAGGTCAAAGGGACATCCCTGCCTCAGGTCCAGAGAACCAGGCCTGCTCGGGAGAAGGGCGGGGCGGCTGTGCGGCGGGCGGAGCTGAGAAGACAAGGTCAGCCCCTGTACTTGGGGTTTTCCAAGGAAACACCGCAGAGAGCTGTGAATGTGTACACCTGTCTATACACTTGGGTGCAATGCTGTTGATCTATTAAAAACCAACAGTCTCAAAGCTGCCTTGGTCACTGATGCACCTCCCGGCCATGACTGGAGCTGATGTCCACCACGCACACCCTCTGCAGGATGGCCTGCCCGGCGGCTCTGTCACCCCACAGGTCCCATGGAGAACCCTGGGCACCGGCGCGCTTGCAGAGGGGCCCTGAGGAACTGCGGCCACTGTGTCGCTCACCCTGGGGCCAGTCCCCACTGAGGCCTGCGAGACAGAGGGGAAGGGGATCCAGCCGGAAGGCCCTGAGCACCCCAGAGACACAGGTCACTGCCCTTCTGGGGGGAGGCCCAGGGGCATGCATGGCTCACTTTGCCCGGGCTCTCACGGCACCTGAGCGTCGGCCGGGACCCTCAGCAGCAGAACCATTTACTGTCAGTCTGCGTAGTAGCTGGGCTCTGAGAAGCTGCCGCATCTCCATCCCAGGTACCCTCCAAGTGCCCGGTCCTGGCTGACCAGGGCGGCCACAGTCACTCTCCGGGGCAGAGCGCATGCCGGCACCCTGGCCACGGGGGTGGGGGGTGGGGCTCCAGGCCACGGCCGCCCACCCTCCAAAAGCAGTGTGGTTCGGGGGCCCTGGAGCCACTGCCCAGGATGCACGCTGACTGGCGTGGCCTTAAGATGCTGTTCCTGTCACCAGGACGTGGGGAAGACCCCAGCCCAGGAGCCAGGGACGGACCATTGTGTCACTTGTCTGAAGGTGCTGGCCAATGACACATGAGTCCAGGCCGTGCCGTGGCCTCTGCAGCCCTCAACTCCTACCCACCCAGCAAACGTGGGCCGAGGAGGAAGGGCAGGAGGAGCGGGTGCTGGTGAGAAGACCACGGGGCAGGACCAGCTGGTGTGTGGGCCGGACCGTGGGCAGACGTGAGGCACGTGCGTGTGGCGAGCCAGGAGGTGGGTGGTTCTCAGTGAGCACGGCTGAGGGTGTCTCTGCAGAGTGACCCGGGAGGGGGGTGCGGGCCGGGAGGCGCCCCCAGCAGGGAGGAGGGGCGGAGCCCCGCAGGCCTCCAGGGGACGGGGCAGCCCCATTTGTTTGCTTTTCCTCTATGAGCAAAGAGCGGGTCTGTGGAACAGATGCCGGCCCTGGCTGTGCGTGCCGCCTGTGCCGTGCCCCGGCCCCTCCGGCCAGAGCCCTTTCTCCCCACAAGAACACCTGCGTGAGGCCAGCCTAGCTCGTCCACCAGGGTGAGCACAGCAGCAGGGCTTTGTTGGGATTTCAAGAAATAACTACCCGCTGCAGAAAGCCCGCTCCCCTTCAGGGTCTGAACGCAATTTGAATTCCGTACTACCCGCCTGAGCTCCTTCCAAGCCCCCGCTCTGGTTTCGGAGCTGGGTTTGCTCTCACAGGGCTCACGTATGTCTCTGAGGACTGGGGGTCCAGCGGGCGACCTCGCCAAGTTCCCAGCAGTCCACTAGCCACAGATCCCGGCCGGGCCAGTGTCCTTAAAAGCCAGGGGGGATCCCGACACCATCGGGTGGCTCAGGAGACTCTGCGGATCCTCAGCGTTTTTATTAGAATTATTCCTACCTTACGCGGCGTGCGTATGTGAGTCTTTGGACAGCATACGGGTTCAGTCTGTGCTACTCAGGACTGGCCTTGGTCAATCACGGTGGTTTTACAGGTACTTGTCTCATTTGCCCCACAAATCCTACTGCTTCTAACGGCCCCCAGGGGAGTGATGCTGTCACCCACGCTGTGCAAACCCGGCGGCCGGTGTGGTTGAGAAACATGCCTTTCCTGGGCCTGTGGCCCATCGCTTGGGTGGCAGCACCGGCTCAGGCGTTGAGGGTCTGCTGGAAGGATGGGGACCTACCGCCACCCCGTGGCTGCCCCCACTCGCCTCGCCACTTCCCTCTTCCAGGCCGGCCCAGTGCATTTCCCCAAATTCCATTCACCTTTCGCCCGAGGAGCAGGGAAGGAACTGTGGACAGGGGTCCCACCACCCGGCGACGGGAGAGAGCTGCTCTCTGGGGATACCGCTTGCCAGGATTTTGCAGTGCCCGGCTTTGCTTGCACGCAGCTGCTTGCTGGGCCTTTAGGACCCCTGGAATCTGCCGAAAGCCCCTCCAAGGACTTGTCAGTGGCCTCCAGCATTTGCCCGAGCCCACCTCGTGCCCTATCACCATGGGTCTCGTGGGCAGCTGGCCTGTTCGGAAGGCTTCATGCTTTGTTGAGCAGCGGCCTGGGCCTCAAGTCTGCACAGTGTCGGAGAGCAGGGCATGACAGACACCTTCCCTGGCCACGAGCCCGCCTCCGTGCGTTCTCCCCAGAGCCTCCAGGGGTGGGCGTCTCAGCTAGAGCTGGCGAGAGAGTGGAGTGAGGTCCAGCATCGGGCCCCCAGCCAGCAGGCATAGACAAACACATGGATATGGACGTACGCGTGCAGATAGACCTGTGCACACGCGTGCACGCACGCCCCCTCCCCGCTCCTGCCACTGGCTTTCAGCTTTCGGGAGTTGTCGGTCTGAAAGCAGTGCTCAGCCTGCCCCACAAGGAGTCCTTACAGACTCTTACTGCAAGTTACCCCCAGGCCCTTGCCAAGATGACTTTAAATATGAGGTTCTTCAAAAGTCACCAGGGAATATGGGAGGAAATGTCCGAATCTGGTCCCCAGTTCCTTTCAGTACTGGGGCTGGGCTGAGAACATTGAATGAGGAGGGGCCCGGCGATGATGGCCTGGGGCCAGCACCATCCATTAACATGCTGGGAACCCAGCGGGGCCGTTACAGCCTGGAGGGGCGGCCCCATTAGCCAGAGCCTGCCGAAGGGACCTGTGAGAAGTTTCCATGGAATCGTTTCTGAATAGGGAGAGGGGTGCCCCTGAGCTATTCATTAATTAAGCCCCAGAACAGCCTGAGAATCAAAGGAGAGGGTCCAATGTGTGCCAAGGCCCCTGGAGCTTTCATTCAGGCAGTCCAGCCTGGCCGCTTGCTTCCTCCGCCCTCCCTTTCCTGGACTGCGGGGAGCGAATGGAAGCTGGGGAGGGCGGGGGTGGCTGCAGTCGGGGCCCTAGAGCGGCTGTCCCTGCTGATGGCCGGCAGCCTCTTCCCCCACCCCTCACCTAGACCGCCTTCTGCCCAGCTCAGCGCCAGGGCGGTCCCTCTCAGTAGCACTGATGCCCTTCCCTGGGTCTCTTCTCCCTGCCTACTCAGTTTCTCCCCTGCCCCCCGGCCTGTACCAGCCCGGCACCCTGCATGTCTATTAGACGCGGGCATCCCCAGGGCTCCATGCCCAATGCCCAGACTCCCTAAATATTGAGATAGACATCTGCACGCATGTACCTCAGGTGCCTCAACTCAGCTTGGCCCAGCTTTGATTGACCTTCACCCCTAACCTGCCCCGACCCAGTGATGCTGTCTCCATGACAACATCATAAGCCGCTTCGTGTTTTGAGCCAAAAGCCTGGCCATTGCCCGTGTCTCCCTCCGCGGTCCTCACTCCACAGTCGGTCCCCAGGCCCCAGGCTACTGCCCAGAGCCCCCCGCACTGCTGCCACACCTACAGGGAGATGGGGCAAGCCCACCAGGCATTCCCAGTGAACGTGCCACGCTGCCCCTCATACTCTCAAACACCCATGGGCAGACGTACATATGCACACAGAAACACACAAACACACACCGCAAACACATAAATCACAAAGACGCACCACAAACATGAATATACAAAAGCTCATGAATACATAAAACACACAAAAAAGCAGACACATACACACAGGCTCTAAACTCAAGCCATGCTGAACTATATGGGGCGACTCTGTTTTTCCAAAGAGAAGACCACTAAGAAGGACCGTGTGACCAACGTGAACATAGGCACTGTTGATGGGTGTGGATGAAATTGTCCAAAAGCAGCTCGTTGGCGAGCAGTGTGTTCCTGGGTCCTGCATACATATTTACATCACATATAAGAGGCCACTCATGGTTTCGACGAGCTCACAGCACCATCTACAGCATCCCGTGCGAGTCACCGGACACACTTCCGCAATGCCTGTCGTCCTCACTCCTGGCCAAGCTGTAGGCTCATCAGCCATGGAAAGCTCCATAGGGGATTTGTGGCCTCTGGAAATGCTTCTCCCCGAGCACCGAGGATGGGTGTGAGTACATCTCTCTCCAGGGGTGCTGGCCCTGCCTGGCCGTGGGTGCTCCTCTCTGCACGGTGTCACCACGGTCATGTGCACAGAGTGACTTTCCAAAGGCTGGTTCATGGGACACACAGCACTTAAGAGATGAGGCTCTCCTCCCGTGATGGTGACGAGTTGGAGTTCCATTTCTTACCTGTTTTTAGTCGGCTCTGTTGGGGGCCCCAACTTGTGGCTCTCAGGCTGCTTTCCCAAAGGGGTCCAGGCTGCCATCACTGAGAGCCCCTTGGGATGAAATACTTGGTAGGCCCTTAGGCCGAAAGGGGGGGTCCTCTTTCCCCAAGGATGTGTTTTGGGGGGAATCCTCCTCTTACATTTGGACCATCCCGGAATGAACCCACTCATTCCCACCTGCCTTGAGCCCTTGCCCCCATCTAACACATTACTGTGAAAAATAGAAAAGCTTAGAGCAGCCACACGGGGTCCTTCTGCAGAGAGATAACCGCTGTCGGTGTTCAGTAAATAGCATCGCGTCACTGCCTCTCCACATTTGTATACAGAGGGAAGGGCGGATGGAGGGATGGGAGGAAGGAAGTGCAGATGGGTAAATGCCGCACAGACATAAGTTTACAGTAGCCTAGAAAGAGACAGATACACGCTATTTTGGTTTTTAAATACTACCTTTAATTGTACTTGAGTTCCAACAGAGGAAGGGGAGTCTGAGGGACAATCCGGTCGCCACGCTCACGCTGATTGTGCGTGATGGGGTCCACGCTCCCGCCGGGTTCCGCACACCAGGCACCCAAGCCGGGATTTCCTGGTCTCATCAAACGCTTGCTGACAACGTGGGCCCCCCGTCCTCCACAGGCTGTGCGGGTTGTCTCCTCGCTCCCTTCTGCTGTGGTGCTGTGGTGCGGTGCGGCTTCTGCTTCCTAGGACACTCCTTGTCCCACTTGCTCGGACAAAGAGCTCCGTCCAGCCCCAGCTTCGCTGCGCGGTTCCTCCCAGCTGCAGCGCAGGACCGGGGCTGCCCTCAGGCTCGCCCCGCATCCAAAGCAGTTGCTCTGCCCAGAGCCACTGGAAAGGCTTCCGACAGCCCCCCAGCAGAGCACGCGGAGCTCCAAAAAAGTGCGTCCTGCCACCGTGTGGGTTCTCAGGGCATTCTGGAACATTCAGGAGCACGTCTCTCGCTCACCCCTTCGCCCCTGCAGCGAGTTCTTTGGAAATCGGGAGAGGTCCTGACAGTCTCTTAGAATTCTGTGGACTCTGCTTCCTTCCTTCTTTGCTTCTGGAGGCCGGAGTGGGGGTGCTATGTGTGCGTACACTTCCAGAATCTTCTACTCCATTTGTGGCCTGATTGCGTCCCTGTCCTTATATGGTTACTGTTGATGGACTTTTGACCTCTCTCTCCTGCGTCTAATCTTTCCTTCTGTTGGGGACTGAGAGGAGGCTCTGCTGCTGCCTCCGTGCTCCTCCTCCATCCCAAAGCCCACGGGTGTTTAGACCTGCTAGAGACAGGTGATACCGCTGACCACCTCCCCTTCCTTCGGCTGCACCAGACTCCACACCCCTGCACCCCAGATCACTGCCACCCACCAGTCACGATGGTGGTGGAAACCCTCTCCTCCGCTCCCACAGGCTCACCCGTGCATGGCCTCCACCATCCCTGCCGCACAGATGATAGCTCCCGTACCTCCGGCCGACGGCCCGCCACACCCCCACCCCTGGCCGCCCAGTCACCCCCTTCTCATTGCCTTGGTGATGTCCCAAGACTTCCACCTCAACTGGTCCAAAATTACACTCACCAACCTCACACCCACTGGGATGGCTAGAGTCGTAAGTCACATCCGAAGTCCTGACATAGACTCATGCAGCCTCGCAAAACGTCACAACCCCGTCATGGGTGCCAGTGAGGATGGGGGGGAGTCAGAGTCCTCACGCCATCAGTGGGAATGGAAGGTGGGTCAGCCGCTCTGGAAGACAGGCTGGCAGCTCCTCAAAAGAGTATCACCGTGGGATCCAACAAAGGACTCACCCCAAAGGAGTCACACCAGGGCCTCGGAGAGGCGGTCGCACACGCACGTCCACTGCAGCAGAGCTCACCAGTCAGGAGGAGGAAGCCGCCCGAGTGTCCACAGTCCGACGAATCAACCGGTTATTCTTCAGCCAGAAGAAGGAAGGAAACACAGGCATGCGCTCCCCAGGCACAAACCAGGAGGACACGATGCTCGTTGGAACAAGGCAGTCACAGAAACACAAACGAGCTTGATCTCACTCACATGAGGTCCCCAGAGTCCTTCAAACCACAGACGGAGAAGACGGTGGTGCCCAGGCTGGGGTGGGCATGGGGATCAGCGTGTCACGGGGACAGGGTCTCTGTGTGCAGGGACAAAAGTCCTAGAGGTGGACAGGGGCTGTGTCTACACAAAATGTGAATGTGCTCCATGCCCCTGACGCTGAAAAATGGTGAAGATGGTAAATTCGATGTTATATGTATTTTAGCCCAATATAAAAATCCTTGTAAAAGACACGATTTTCTCCTCCCGTGCAGGCACACCCCCAGGGACCCCTCCTCCACCCCATCTGGCTCTCCCCTTTCCCCATCATCATCCCCAATGTGTCAACAAAATCTCCTGTCGCCTTAAACTCCTAAAGATGGGCCACGCCTGTCCACTCCTCTCCGAGTCCATCCCTGCGTGCAACAGCTCAAACCGCCACCACAGCCTCGCTGCGCGGCCATGCCCCCTCATCCTGTGGGCCCGGACTTGCTTTGGCCAGGCCCCGTCTGCCTCCACCACAGCCGACGTCCAGGGCGGCCTGGAACAAGTGGGAGATTCACTGAGGAAGTGGCTTCGCTCTCTGAGAGCCCCGGAGACGTCCATCCTGTGGCGCAGAGTGTCACAAAGTCCCCTGGGGCCTCCTGTGGCCCTTGTCATAACCACTCATGCTCAGGGCACAGGATTCGCCCTTTGCAGCGCTTGGCAAGTTCTACGCTGACATTTAATGAGATCATTGCATTGTTGTCTCACTTCCCCATCAGACTCCCTAAGCTCCACGCTGAGTTTATGATGCTCATTGCTGGTCTTAAGGCCTAATACAGCACCTGGTACACAGGCGGTGCTCAATAACTGTGCAGAATGAGCACATGAGGAGCTTGGCAGCTCCTTCTTCCAGCAGAGCTGTTTCGGTGTCTGCCTGTCCCCCGAGACAGTGTCTGTCTGTCTGTCTGACCATGAGCTCCCTGAAGATAGCAGGCATGCCATTCCTCTATATACTCCCTCAGCAAATACAGAAGGTGCTTAATGCATGCTGAGAAAAACATTCTACCACCTCCGAACAGGACCACAAAAGCAGCCTTGGCTCTGTCTTCTCACTCCTCCATCCCCCATCAAGTCTCAGTAGAGCCCTCAGAATCTGAGCCCTCCCCTCCCACCCTACACCCATTAAGTTTAGATCTAGCTAGAGAATGAGAACACCCAAAATAACAGTAACCCAAACACATTAGAAGTTTCCAAAGGCCCCAGGGAAACAGTGTGGGTAAGATACGATGGCTGCACAAGTTTCAAAAACCCACACTCTCATTGCTTCATACTTCCAGACACAAGGCTTCATGGCTCAAAGTGGCTGCTTGAGCTCCAGCCATAACCTGCACTCCAGCCAGCAGGAAGGAAGGAGAAATGAGGTATCCCCTCATTTGAGGACACTTCCATGGTATCCTATTCGTCAGAAGGTAGCTACTTGCGTGTCCAGCTGCCGAGGAGCTTGGAAAAGTTTGTCTTTATTCTAGGTAGCCGTAGATGCAATAAAAACAGGAGGTTCTGTTACTAAGGAAGAAGGGAAGGATAGATCCAGCCAGATGGCCAGCACTCTCCTCCCTGTTCCTTACTTCCCTCTGGCACCATGATTCTTGAGTTAGGCCCTTCCCTCTGTCCTCCCCACACTGCCCTGCGGGCCCTGGTTCAAAACCAGGGTAAACACATACCTTCTCTCCCCAGCAGACTCACAGAGGTTCCACGTGGCCGCTTGGATTCCCTCTACGCCCTGCCTTGGCATGCCTCCCTGTGTGTGGCCCTGACCCCTGCTCTCCCCTCCAGGCACATGCAGGCCCTCCCTTCCCCCTCTGGCTGCCTGCCAGCAGTGTCCTGTCCCCAAGCCATCCCGCAGGGTTCTGTCTTGCTGGGAAGCAATCCGGGCCCAGCCCCTCCCTTCTACACGTTCTCCCAGTTGCAGTGCGCCAGGCACTGAGGGAGGGAAGGCACGGGGTACCTTCAGGTGCCAGAATTTATTTCATCTGTGTGCACGTCTGTCTACTGGGCAGAGCTCCACGCAGACCAGGGCCGATTCCTGCACCCAGCAAATATCCACCTGCCCAGGTGCCAGGCCCCGCACGGGCAGATGGACCTCTGGCGGAGCCCTCCCCACCAGGGTAGTGAGGGTTCAGGTGTAGGAGAGACCCAGGGCACAGAGTGCAGAGCGGGCAGTGGCCAGGGGTCCAGGGGACAGAGTGAGGGGTGGGGCCAGGTGGGTGGGGGTCTTCCTGCCTCGGGAGCCCTCAGTCCTCACCCTGGAGATGGAAGGGGCTCCAAGGGGCAGAAGCAGAGGTTGCAGGACTGCATTGTGCGTTCTGCTGAGGGGTTCGGCCGTCACCCTGGGAACCTGGGGGCAGGGAAGGGCAGTGAGCAGCAAAACTCAGCCTCCGATTTGCATTTCAGAAGGTAAAAGACCCACTGGCTGCTGGCCGCTGGCCCCTGGGAGGGTGCACACTGGCTCAGGGGCTGGTGAGGAACCCTGTAAATACTGTCTCCC
This sequence comes from Meles meles, assembly GCF_922984935.1. Lineage (NCBI taxonomy): Eukaryota > Metazoa > Chordata > Mammalia > Carnivora > Mustelidae > Meles > Meles meles. The sequence continues at coordinate 15,031,094 of NC_060086.1, forward strand.
CCCAGTGCCTCCTGAAGCCCCGTGAAGCCAGCCCCTCCCGGCCACCCCAGCAGAGAGAGAGGAGAGCGCTGGGGGGTGAGTGGTGGGGGGTTGGGGGCACCCAGAGGGCCGGGAGCACATTTCTAGGACATTTCCTCCTCAGGGATCTTGGTGCATTCCCAGGGCCCTGATGGAGCAAAAAGCGGGGACAGGCAGGGAGGTGGGTCCCCTGGGGCCTCCTGCTCGCCCACGTACCGCCCCTCTCATACTGCAGAGCCAGCTGGGGTATCTGGGCAGGAAAGGTGTCTTGGGCCTGCAGGCAAGAATGCGAGCCAAGACTTCCAGCCAGACCACCCTGGCAGGTGACCTGGGGTGACCTGAACCTCAGCTTCCCCATCTGTAAAGAAGGGAGTGACAGGGGCCATGTCTCTGGGAGGCAGTGAGCAGGTGACCAGAACAGGCCTATACCAGCCAGGGCAGCTCTTGGAGAGCGTGATGACGTCCATTCCAGAAACGTGCACGGTGCACCCATCAAGGTCTGGTAACGTCATCATCGTGGCTTTGGTTCCGAAAGGCTCTGCCTTGCTCCTGTCCTGACCCCTGCCTCCCTGCCCCTCCAGGAGAGATGGCCAGAGAATGGCACGGTCTGTGTCCCTCATGCAGACGGGGTGGTGAGGACAAGCTCGGGCGAGGAGTACAGCCCTGTTGGCCCCGTGTTCCCGGTGACCTTCAGCTGGCCCTGGTTGGGCTGACATTTCCTTCTGGAGCCAAGGGGAGCAGGAGGTCTCCGGGGCTTTCCAGAAGAGGCAGCACACCCTGGGGTGGGAGACCCTGGCTCACTCAGCCCGGCTCCCTGACCAGTGAGGCCAGGCCATGTGTGAGGGAACGAGGTTGGTCTGAGCCCGCGTGGAGTCTGGGCCCCCAGGGCCCCCACATGGGGAGGCGATGGCTGGCCTCCACCCGGGCGAGGCAGAGCCGTAGTGGCTGTGGGGTGAGTGACAGGCCCCTGGGGGCACTTGGCCACATCATGTGGGGGAACAGCTCACAGTGAGAGACAGAAGCTGGGTTTCAGCTGTGAATATCCCTTTTCCAGTGCAATCCTGGCTTCCGCCCAGGGAGGGAAGAAAAGAGGGTCGTCCTTTTGCAGACGGGGGGACCGAGGCTTGGAAGGCTGCCCAGCCCAAGGGTCTCAGCTCTTGGAAGGGGAACAGTCACCAGAGCTCAAGGCTGGGAGCAGCTGGCAGGGCTCAGGAGAGGGAAGGGAGAGCCCGGATCTCCCACGGCCCCAGGCGAGAGGCCCCGATCCCTCCCCACACTGCTGGCCTGCTTCCGAAGGTCCCAGAAAGGCATCCTCTCTCCCGGAGCACAGGGACGGTGTGATTGGCAGTCCATCCTTCCAACAGCTGCCTGGCCAGCCTTTGTCACCAGCTTGAAGCCACAATCCCCTTCCCGCTGCTCCTGAAGACAGAGGCGAGGTTCCTGAGCTGCCGGGAGGAGACCACGACGACTGCAGCTTCCAACACCGCTCATCCCAGAGGCTCGCGTCTGTCCGTCCTCTGTGCCTGCCGGGGAGGAAGGACATATCCTGGCCGACCACAGCCATTCCTTGAGAGCACCAGGACGTGAGGAAATCAGCCCTCTTCTGGAAGGCTGAGCAGTCAAGACTAACATGGCCACGGCCCTGTGTCCACACCTCCCTCTGTCCACACCTGGTTCCGTCCTGCCCATGGTTTCTGGGCTTGGCGTGGCTGGCTGTGGCCAACAGAGCATTCTTAACCAACTGAGCCACCCAGGCGTCCCTACCAACAGAGCATTCTTAAATGGGACAGGAACAGACCTGTTTGTTTGCTTCACGGCTCGTCCCTCGTCCTCCCCAGCCTCCCTGAGACACCAGGGAAGAAGCTGGGCGAAGCTGTGGCTGGAGGTGTGTGGCCAACTGAGTCAGCAGAGGCCACCTGAGACCGCCCAGCGCCGGCGGGCTGTCCCATGACCACGGGGACATGCGTGACTCTGGGTGACAGCAGCCGAAGCACCACCCAGCTGACCCCAAACGGCTGACCCCTGGAGTCATGAACAAACAGGGCCAAGGTTGTTTTAAGACACCGACACCTGGGGGTTATGCAGTCAGAAATAAGTCATATGCTGGCCTTGCCAAAAATCCATCACCCAGAGGGCTGCACGGCAGGCAAAGTCAGACCAGAAATGTCAGGGACAGGGGTTTCCATCCTGGACCTGGAACTAATTCTCTAAGCCCTCTTTCCTCCTCCTAACATGGGGATGGAGGTCATCCGTCTCATGTGGGGCCGAGCGGGACCCGAGTGGGACAGGTCATAAAAGCCGGGATCCTGAGGTCACCATTTCTCACTTTAGCTGTCCCAAGCCTGGAGAGCTCCCCAAACCACACAGAGGTTCGAGAACTCACTAGAAGGACTCATGGACTCACTGTTACAGTTGATTATAGCAAGGGATGAAAATCAGCCTGAGGAAGTGTCGCAAGATGGGGTTCCGGGAGAGGTCCACAGGCAAGGTTCCTGCTGCCCTCGGGGCGTGTGAGCCTCCAGCACTGGTGTGCGACCAAATGCACGGAGTGTGGCCAGCCAGGGGTGCCCAGACCAGCCCCAGCCCCCAGACTTGGTGCGTGGCTCCCGTTAGGCAGGCAAGATTGATCGATCGGTCAATTGATCATGGCCCACGTGGTCACCAGGTCAGTTGACACTGTGTGACCCGAAGCTGCCATTCTAAATCACACGGCCGGTCTCTCTGATGTGGTCAGTCCTTGCCCAAAACAAAGACACGGCCGCCAGACATGACATGTAACCCCCTGAAGCCGAAGGCCCTGTTTGACTAGCCGGGGCCCCGTGATGCCTACCACAAGGGGAACACTGTCTCCAGGTTCCTGGCCCAGGACTCGGGGCGAGTGGTTTCATGTTCTGGGCCTTAGTATCCTTGTCTGCAATGTGAGGGAGTGACGGTTCCTTCGTGGGCGGCAGAGAGGAGCCGTCCGCTGCGGTCCGGCACGTTTGTACAAAAGTCTGTGTCATGTCCTGTACGGAGTCCCGCCCCTCGTGGGAGAACAGTCACTGAATGCAGCTTCCTGCTTTGTTGATGAGCCAGGATTACGGTGCGGAGCCTCTGTTTTCCCAGCTGCAGAATGGGGACACAGGGATTAGCAAGCATAAAGCCCCCGAAGGTGACCCGGGTTTCCAAAGGTCTCATAGTTGGCAGACAAAGCCCAGGATGAGCCCCAGGTCCCTCCTGTGACTCTTGGCACAGTGCTCCTCACAGTGAGGGGGGCTCAGCTGCTCACTGAGGCTGGGTCCGTGGCCGGCTTGCTCTGTGGACCCCTCAAGAACCACACCAGCCGGCATCGCTCCACCTTGAAAGCAGTGCTCCTGTGGCTTTCCCGTGGGCCGGGACCCAGGAGCCAGGTGTGTGCAGGGAGTGGGCGTGGGGCTGGCCATGCAGCGACGCATCACCCAGCCACATCACGGAGGGCGCCAGGGAAACCCAGCCGCTGGCTTTCTCTTCTCCCTGCCAGTTCTCATGAGTGTTATCTCCATGGAAAATGTGAACCCTGGAAGGGGTCCAAAGGCAGGGGACGCCATTGTTCTGGCTTCCGCCCTGGCATTTGGGGACCCCGCCCTGCCTGGTCTTTCTCCTGGCGCCCACAGGTCTTGGGGCAGCCATTCAGGAGCCTCGACGCAGCCACCTTCCTGGCCTGGGACACGGGCCCTGGGGAGTTCCTGGCCTGGCCTGCCCTCCCATTCCCTTCCAGATGCTTCTACCAGATGCTTCCCAGCAGCTTTCTTGTCTCTGTCCTTCACTTACAAACTCGACTCCAGCGGAAGGAAGGGAGGGAGGGAGGGGGCGGGAGGGTTGTCATCGTTTGTGTGTGTGTGCGCGGTCAAGATCTACGTAATGATTCTGGCCCTTTTTAAGTGAGCATTTTGGCGGCACTCGGTACATTCTCACTGCTGTGCAACCACCACGTCTCTTCCCAAAATACCCCCATCAACCCAAGCAGAAAGCCCGACGCCTGGAAAATCAGTCCCTCCCCGTTCCTCCCGCCCCCGCCAACCCCAGCCCCGGGCTTTCTGTTCCTGTGGGTTTGCTCACTCTGGGTGTTTCTTAGAGATGGAATCCCATGAGAAGTGGCCCTTTGGGGTCTGGCTTCTGTCACTCGGCGTCACGTTTTCGAGACCCATCCTCGTTGGAAGTCCGTTCCTTCCGGGGCTGGATGGCGCGCCCCGCTGGGAGGCTGCCCCACGTCTGCCGCCCGCGGGTGGGCATGTGGGTGGTTTCCACCTCTCGGCTGCAGAGAACAGTGCTGCTGCGTGATGTCACCTCGCTGGCTTCTCACCCGCCCCTGAGCGAGGCCTGACTCTACCTGTTTCAGCCCCGAGAAGGCAAAGGCTCACAGAGGGATCAGAGACGGGCATGTGGGAAAGTTAACTTAGGAACAGAGGATAGAAGAGATTCGGGGCTCAGAGGCCAAGAGCTGGTGGGAGGGCCGGTATGGGGCACACACACGGAGAGCGCCAGGGAGCCCAGGTCCTGCTGCGGCCTCCAGACACGGCCTCCCCAACACCACCTCTGCAGGACATGGGACGAGTTTTAATCTCGTTTCAAATACAGGACACTGAGGCCCGCCTGTCTCCCACCTAAACAAGTGTATTCATTGCTGAGCCTTGAAAACCCCCTCTCCCACACTCCCCCGCTCTGTGACATGGACTCCTGGCTGGGGGCTGGATCACACCAGGGCTGTAGACGCTCCAGGGGCATCTGGCTCAGGGCTGCTCAGCTGGGGACTGCCAGTTGTCCTTCCTGTCTTCACCAACCGGCCATGCTAAGGCCTTCGGGGCTGCCAGGTCCAGGTCCCCATAGCAGAGGGGATGGGATGTCCCACCAGCTTATCGCCCCCTGGGACACCCCAGCTGCTTCCCTAGCTGGGGGACGACTAGCTGTTTCGCCATCTGTTGCCTTCTCCTGAGTCACTGCTGAGTCACTCAAAGTTTGTCCCTTGGTGCCCTGGTCAGTGGCCCGTGTAGTAGACTGAGTCCTCTCTGACCTCTCCCACTAGGGCCCTCTTTCAGATCCTTCCACTTATGGCCCACAGCACAAGGCTGAATCTTTTTTCCCTGTTTGGGTGGTGATTCTCATGCCTCCAGAGCAATGGTGGGCCCTGGGCCTCAGTTTCTCCATCTGCAGAGTGGGGCCAGAGTCTGGCCACAGTCACCCAGGAGAGGCAGGAAAAACCACCGTCACTCCAGGCAATGCCACCAGGCCAAAGGAGGGTGGAGTAGGGACGGGCCTTACTTGTGCCCTTCCCCGCCAACCCAGTATTCCCTTTTCCTCCTTTGCCCTTCTAGGTGCTGGTCTGCAGGAATCCTGTTTTGCACATCACCCCCATTTCTGCCCCTGTCTTCATACAGTGTTCTCCCCTGTGTCGCTGTATTTCTGAGCCGATGTGTCCAAATTCCCTCTTCGTATGAAGAGAACATCAATGGATTGGGGCCCTCCATAATCTGGTAGGACCTCATAACTTGATCACATTTGCAACAGTCCTATTTCCAGATAAAATCATAGTGGCAGGTGCCAGAAGGTAAGATAAGGACATACCTTTTTTGGGGGGCAGGGGATACAAGTCAACTTGGGTTGGGTTATCATTTCATATGTTTGGGTCAGGATTTCTGGCTTTATCAGAGGAAAATGCGCAATATTTTGAGGCTTCTGGAAACATGGAAAAGAGCTCATAGACCCCATGCCTCCCCAGGGGGCCCTGGTAGGCCTGCCACACTGGTGTTGGGAGCATTGGGAGTCGGGGTAAAGCAGGGGGTGTGTGGCTGTGTGACCAGCTGTTAACAACCAGAAACTATGCCCTTTAGGGATGGAGAATATGACCTCTCTCTTCCTGCCAGGCCGTTATTCCCCAGCAGGGTGGTATCCAAATTATCCCGAAGGAGGAAACCACAGTTTTGCAAAGCCCTTTCCTATATCCATGGGCCTTTGTAGGACACTGAGGGAGGCCACCCAGCTTTATCACAGGAAGACAGACAAGTCAGGGGAATCGGGTGAGCAGAGGGACAGGCCTTTTGGGAAGCACTGCCCAGCGTCTGTAAGAGCCCAGCCCAGCCTGCCAGAAGGGGCTTGTCTGCCCACAGAGCTGCTTGAGCCAGAGTGTGCAGGTGGCAAAGTCCCAGGTGTAGGGAGGGACCTGTTTCTCAGAAGGCAAGAGGTCCAGACACAATGCTGCAGGGTGGTGACAAACCAGAGCCAAGAGGATATGCACCCACTGCCCTGGGGTGCGAGAGAGAGGCGAGCCACAGTTGTGCACGTAGAGTATTTCCAGGCTCCTCTGTCCTTGGGGCTCCCAACTCGACTTTAGCAAGCATGACGCTGCCTATTAGGAAGTGTGACTGTGTGGCTCCAAAGTCCATGCTGGGCCCTCCGGGACTGCTGCCTTAACTTCCAGGCTCAAGGAGGCCAGGACAGAGCACTGTGTTTCTCTTGGGTTTTAACAGAAGACACGCCCTTCCCCAAAGGAGTGTCCAGGCCAGGACTGGATCCACCCGCCCGTCCGCTTACACACTCTCCTCCACCACACTTCGATGTCCTGAGCCCTTACACTTCCCTTTCACAGACAAGGGCACTGAGGAACAGAGAGCATCTTAACTTGTTCCAGACCACGCAGCCGTGGACGACCAAGGCCGGCTGGGAGGCCAGACCACCATTATTTGACAGGCCTGCGGGCTGCACAGGCTGCGTGCGCCGGAGGCCGCCGAGGCCCCTCCACGCCGACCCCCGCAGAAGCTCACGGAACGTGCAGTGGTCGAGCCAATGAACAAGCGCCAGGGGGAGCGTGTCCAGGCGAATGGACGTGCCGCCAGGGTCCCAGCGCCCACCCCCACCTGCGGGTGGAGGGACACTGTCCCAGCTTCCACCCGCCTTCCCCGCCAGGCGCCCCTCGGCCCCGGGGAGGGGCCCTGGTAGGCGGAGCCTGGTCCAGCGAGCCAATGGCAGGACGGGGGCGGGGCAGGTGGGCGGGCACGCTCTGAGGGGCGGAGCCAGCGGGGAGGGGGCGGGCGGACAGAGGGGCAGGGCCGGCGGGCCGCGGGCCAATGGTGGCGGGGGGCGGGGCGGGCTTTCGGGGCGGGGCCGCCGGGTGGCGGGCCAATGGCGGCGCGGGGGCGGGGCGGCAGGCGGCGGGCGGGGACGCGCGGAGGCGGGGGCGGCCGCGGCGGCGGCGGCGGCGAACAAAGAGGCGGCGGGCGCGGGCGGCCGAGCGGAGCCGAGCGCAGCCGAGCCGGGCCGAGCCGGGCCGGGCCGGGCCCAGGAGCGCGCGGGCGATGCGGGCTGCCAGGCGGGGGTTGGCGGACCCCTGAACCCCTCGCCCCCGGGCCAGCGAAAGAGCCGCGCGGCGGCACGCGCCCGAGGCGGCCAGCCCGCCATGGCTGGGGTCAGCTACGCGGCGCCCTGGTGGGTGAACCTCCTGCACCGGCTACCCCACTTCGACCTGCGCTGGGAGACCACCAGCAGCCAGTTCCGGCCCGAGGACACCGACTACCAGCAGGTGACGCGGCCCCCCGGGTCGGGGGTCAGGGCCCCTCCGTTCGAAGGTCTGAAGACTCCCAACCCCCCATCCCCCGCAGTCGAGGGTCTGGGGGGTCCTCCGAGGGTCGCCGTCGCCCCCTGTCCTCCTGGAGGGTCACGGCCTCCGCCTTCTCGTGAGTCAGAGCCCCTTTCTTCTACAGGGTCGCCTCCTGTGTCCTGGGGCTCCCCTCTGTGAGCGTCTAAAGACCCCCATCCTGCATGGAGGGTCCATGGCCCTCCTGCAGATTCTAGCCTTCTCCTCTAGTGTTACTTAGGCCCTCCCTTCTGGGGTCATGTGGAGCCTCCTTGCTTCCCTCCGTGAAGCCCCCTCTGCCAGCTGTCAGCTCCAGCCCAGGCCCCTGCCCATCACCTGGGGCAGCCCTGACCTGGGGCCCTGCAGAGTCCCCAACCCAGAAGAGCCCAGGGGTCTGAGACCAAGCTGATACCTCAGAGCACTGGGTGCAGCCAGGAGGGGATTCCTTGCCCCCCCCCCCCCCCGGGCTGGGGAATCCCACTCCCTGCCAAGATTTTGGTGGGTGAGTGAGCTGGGCAGATGCCAGCCCTCTCAGGCGGGCAGTGACTGTCTGCTGGGTGCAGTGTGTGCTCTGGTGACACCTGGACTGACTGGAGCCGTGGCTGCCAGGAGCCCCTGGGGATGGGAGGCCTGGCCACAGGCACTCAAGATGGGCCTCCTTCTGGGAGGCTCTAAGGGGGCTGGGGGCGGGTGGGGGCCGGTGGGAGCCTTTGCAGCGTTCTGCCCAAGGGGCCAGGTTCTCCCAGTAGAACCCTAGGCCTCGGGTCATGCCCAGCCCAAGTACCACCCCCCGCACTGAGCTGCTGTCATTTGAGTGCAGGGCAGGGGACCAGGCTGTGGGCATTTCCTTCCTGCCTGGGGATCCGGATTCCAGAAGCCCCATGACTAGGATGCCTGGTCACCCGGAACACCCCTGGGGTTCTTTCTCTCCAGGGGTCGTTGCAGAGCCCTGGGTGGAGTGGAATGGCCTTGCTGGTGGAGATGGCCTGGGAATCCAGGATTCCGTGGACGTGATCGTACCTCACCTATGTAGGACTCTGTGTTCCCTGGTTGCCTTTATCTAGAGAGCAAGAACCGGAAGCAGAGAGCTAGGACACATGGAAACCCCAAGCAGACTAGAAAGGGGGCCAGGGATTGGCCCAGGCATGCCCAGAGATGGCAAGATTTTTAGAAAACTCGACGCCCACGTTCTAGGAGCCCAGCCCTGGGGTGCCGACCGGTGTGGGAGCAGCACCCTTCTGTGCTCCCTGAGGCCTCCCATATGTCCTGGCTCTGCCATGTCCGGCCCCTGGCTCCCGCAGGCCAGGGTCTGTGCTGGCAGAAGTTCTCCGCCGGTTGTCAGTTGGGAAGTTCTGGGGCTGCCCCTGGGGCCACCTGGGGTGTCTGGGACCCACACAGAGCTGGCCTGCTGGCCAGAGGCTTGCTGTGCTGCCTGCCTGCCTCAGTTGGACCAGCTGGAGCCCCTCCTGCCCTCTGGAGATCTGGGACATGTTGTGGGGAATGAGTGAGGGGCCGACGCCTCCAGCCTGTGGAAGCCTCCAGAATGGCTGTGGGCCCCCACAACTCAGCCTGACCCCCTGCAGGGCCCTGTGCCCCTGAGAGGTCCCTGATGTCTGCCCTCAGCTTCTGTGAGCGCTGTTCCCTCCTCCGCTGTGGGAGGGCTCTGACTCACTCTCCTGCCTCCTCTCTGTGGAGCCGAATTAGCCACTGAATAATTCACGGCGTGGAAACCAGCCCGTCTCCATCCCCCGCCGCCTCCGCTCCTGGCTGGGGGCTGTAGCGTAAGCCAGGCCCCGTACATCCTGCCCCTGCCTCCCGTGCTGGTGCTTTGGGGCAAGCGCTTGACCTCTCCGATCCTTCATTGTCACACCCTGAAATCTGGGCTGGCCGATTTTGTGGGGTCACAGTGAGAGTGAGGGATGCAAGGGCCCTGTGCTCCGGCTCCATTTTTGGTTGCAACGGACAGAGCTTCTTTCCTGGGTGGCTGGGCAGTGGGTCAGTGGGGCCATGGCCTGGAGCCTCTTCGTGCCTCCCTTGGAGTGTTCCTCACTGGGGGGTGGGAGGTGGGGCAGCTGTTCCCATCCCATTTCCCATTTCCTGCTGGTGAGTGGTGGAGCCCTCATCCTCCGAACCCAGGCACCCCCCCTTGGCCTGGGAGCCTGTTAGGCCGGCCCCCACCCCCCGTGTGGGCTGGGTCCAGCTGGGGAGGAGGGCTTCTGCCTTCTGGACTACCCAGGGGAAAAGTGGGGCCTGGGTTCAGGGAAGAGAGGGTGTGTGTGGCATGAGGAGACCAGCCTTGGCCCTTCTTTGCTATTTCCTGCCCCCACCATGCACTGCTGGGAGCCCTGGTAAAACCCACTGGAAAACCCCATGAGCTAGGCTCTGATTTGGGAACCTATGTGGGGCTGTCTCTCACTAGCCCCATCTCTTCCAAGCCTGGGAGAGGAAAATGATTGTCTCCATCGTACAGATTAGCAAACTGAGGCTCAGAGAGGGGATTGGCTGAGGATTCCATAATGATTAGGTGGTAGGAGGCAGAGTCAGTCCTGGGAGGGTGGGAGACCTCCTGGGTCCCCCTCTGCCAGCCCCCTGCAGGGGTTAGGAGCCGATGGGGGGGCCCCATAGCACTGGCTGGTCCTACACTGGGCGTTTTGGAGCCTCAGCAGGAGCAAGGATGGCATTTCTCTTGGGGCTGAAGGTCTCAGGCTCCCATGAGGAGGGGAGGCTTTTGCATCCATCTTTTGGGGGCCCGTGATGTTTGCTGAATGGACAAATTAGCAGGGAGGGTGCACCATGGTTTCTGTGGGGGCTGATGGGATCTGTGGGTAGGCAGGTACTGGAAGGAAGCAGAGAAGCTTCTGGAGTTTGCTCAGTGCTACCCCACCCTCCGCTGCCTGCCAGGAGGGGCTGTTGGTCTGGTGCCCCTGGGGCTGGGCCTAGAGCTCCTTGCACCACGGACAGCTCAATGGATGGGAACTCTCATTTGGGGGGGGGCAGTGGGGAAGATTGCAGGCCCAGAGGAAGGAGGAGACCCCCGGGTGTCTGCATGGCCGAGCGGAGCCAGCTGGGCCCCATGTCTGGGGGCCTGATGTGGCCTGCGGCCAGCCTGCTTTGTGGTGATGGTAGGGCCTGTCCTGGCTTTGGGCAGGGGTCCCAAACCCTTTCTTCCAGCTGGAGAGTGGGGGCCTGGGCCCTAGCTCTGTGGCTTCCCATTTGTGTGACCTTGGGTGGGACCAGCCATCTGTCTGGGCTTCCCTTCCGTCAAGGAATCTGCCCCACCACCATTAGTCCCCACCATCAGTCCCCACCAGCCCTCACGACTCCCCCTTGCTCTGCCAGTTCAGGGTTGGTGGGGGTAGGCTGGGAGCTGTGAGGGGCTGGAGGTGTCAAGACAGGGCCTGCAGGAGCCCAGTGGTCAGGGAAGGCTTCTTGGAGGAGGTGCTACCTGGCCTGCTGTAGAGGGTATCAGTCAGGCTGCGAACACCCAGAAGGCTGGGACTTGCCTGGAGCCTGGCATAAGTGGGCACACTGGCTCCCTGTCCAGGTCATATGGTAGCATTCCCCTCATGTTTGCTCAGTACGTAGGACTCAGGACGTGGGTTCCTGTTAGAACCCCGAGTGCTGGGGTGCTTCCACTGAGACCCTAAAGATAAGACTGAAGTAGCCATGCAGAGGCCTTGGGGAAAACGGTTCCTGGCACCAGAAGAGCACATGCAAAGGCCCTGGGGCAGAGAGGAGCCTGAGCCTCAGGCCTAAATAAGGGAGTCTGAACATCCTGCCTCGGGAGGGAGGGAGCGCTCTGTGCCCAGAAGTGTGCCAACCCAGATCGGGGGCACTGCTTAGAGGGCATTTTTGAGCTCTGGGTTGTATGACTGCCAGGGGCCAGTGGTCTCCTAGCTAAGACCACAGCATCTTGGTCAAAAGCTGAGACTCAGGCAAGGTGAGGTGCGTACCTGGCTGCAGGCTGTGGGTGGGCTGACCCATTCTCACCCTCCTTGTCGCCTGTTTTCTCATTTACAAAAGTGTTAAACACTCATGGAATGTTTGGGAAATGGCAAAAAGTATGAGGAAACACCAGAAAGGCCCTCTGGCTGGATTCGGTCCGTGCAAGTCTTCCTGTGCGGTGGGTGTCACTTAAACCACAGTCACTCCATGTGCCCTCTTGGGCTGTCACCGCCTCTTGGACCTTATTGTTGGCCCTTGGTTCTTAATGCGTGACCAGCGAGCATCCCGTGGTCACCGTCAGGGCGCTGAGGCTGCAAACGACAGAAACAACAAATGGGACGGACCTCACTGAGGAGAGGGCGGAAGCTTCTAGAGAACCCCATGCACGGACAGCACTGAGGGGCTGGCCGTTGGGGATGCAGTGGTGAGGGGCAGGGTAGCCCCGCCAGAACAGATAGCCTGGCTGTTTCCTTTTTGGTGGGGGGGTGAGGCAGGGCACGGCCTTTGGTGACCTCTGCAGCCAAGTCCCAGGTCTCCACCTGGGTGGCGGTGTGTGGGTGGGGGGTGTCATGGGAAACTTGGCACATCCCCCACTTGGCGTCGGTGTGGGGTCTGCCTTGTCAGGCCCCATCCTTCTGCCTTTGGTGGCTCCTGGTTTCCAAGGGTCTGGGGACGAGCTGGGAAGCCGTCTTGCCAGCACCGTACTGGTCTGTGCAGGGGATGTGCAGGGAGGGACATCAGCTGCTGGCCCTGGGCAGGGGCTCGGGCAGGCTTCAGGCAGGCTGCACTCTGGCTCTTAGCCTAGGCCATGGCCGCTCCCCCAGAGGGGCCCCTGCTGTCCTTTCTCTAAGTGTTCCTCGGGGCGGCACCACAGTGGCCCTTGGGGTGGGCATTGTGGCCTCTGTGGGAGCAGAGTCGTGGCCACTGGCCAGCCAGCGTCAGTGGGCTGGGAGATGTGTGCAGGCTCCTGTCCGGCCTCCTTTCTGTGGACGCGGCCCCCATGCAGAGGCTCTCTGGGTCCCCCAGCAGGGGCTGTTTCTGGGGAGCGCAGCAGGTGTTGGGAGCGGGCCCCCTCCCCCACCAGCAGCTCTGCTGAGTCTTTGCCTGGAGAAGAGGAACCAAATCTGCAGCCCCGGAACTGGGTCCCAGATGTGGGAAGTGCCCCCATGTGACCCCACCGGCATTGGGACATGTGACCACCCAGTGGTGGGGGCCTCCATCCAGAGGGTACCCCTGAGCTAAGGTCCTAAGGAGGAGCCCACAAATGCTGGGTCCGCCCTGGGGTCTCCGCCAGAGATGGGATGGCTCATGCCTCCCGAATCGGGTCTGCCGTCTGCGCGGCAGGACTCCGGGGCCGGGGGTGGGGGTGGTGTCCATAGCCGGGGAGACGTGAGCCCAGGCGGCAAGCTTGCCTCACGGTGTGGATAGGCTGGGAGGGCTTTGGTGGGCCTGCTAATATCAGGGGCAGAAGGAGAGCCTCAGAGAGGGTGCCTGGTGAGGGGAGTTCCCCCAGGAGCTGGAGCAGGCAGAGGGCCCAGGCTGGGCCAGGGTCTGCAGGTGACAGGGGACGGGCGGGTTGCGGGGGAGGGGTTGTGCGGGACCCCTCGTGAGACTCCCTTTCCACTGTTGTTAGGTGCCCGGATGGGCTCATGTGCACACACGGGCCTACACATGGGGGCCGCCCTCGGGCCTCAGCTAGCGGGCCCCTTCCCCAGAGGAAGCTGGCTGAGGCCGGGGTCCTCACAGGAGGCTACACCCCCTGAACCACATCTCCTTAGTTGATGCGTGTCCTGGGATCGGGCCCATCTGGTGGCCCGGGGCTATGCTGAGGCCTGTGGCCTGGGTCTCTAGGGCTGGCCAGGGGCAAGGCGCTTGCAGACAGGCCTGGAGAGCGGAGGGCTTTTCTGGGTGTCATGCTGGAAATGTGTGAGAGCACCGGGACCAAAACAGACACCCTTGCCATGGGGAGGGCAGCTCCTGTGAGCGTTCATGCCGTGAGCCCGTGTCACACGAGCAGCAGGAGAGCGGGCTGGCCCCCCACACCTGGAGGGCGGCAGGCGGGGGCTGGGTTGGGGGATGACCCGCCAGCACTCCTCTCGGGGCCTTCTGCCCACCTCCGGCCTTGCAAAGCCTCTGTCCCCACAGTTCCTGGAGGATAGGGGCAAGTATGCTGTGTGCCCCATGGGGACGTCAGGGCTCAGCTGCTGCACGTCCATGAGCGACCTCGCGCTCTGAGTCCCAGACCTCAGCGTGAGGGGGCTTGGGCGGATAGCTGGGCCCCTTCTGGGCTCCTGCTTGGCTGGCTGCTGGCTGTGCGTTCTCGGGGATGGCCACGAGCTCACCGTCATGGAATTCGGGAAACCCAAGTCCAGCTCAGTGGAAAATCTGTTTTTAATTTCTTGCCGGCATTTGGGAGCCACAGCCAAGTGTGTTAGAGGGGTGGGGGGCTGCGGGCCGAACAGCCAGCTCGGCGCCCAGCTCCACTCCACGGCCTGGCCCGGGTGGTGAAGGGGGGCCTTTTCTGGAGCTTTCCTCAACAGGCCTCTGTGGGCTCAGACCCTGCTTCCTGCACCACTTATGTGAATGGGCCTCCGGCGTCCCTTCTGGCCTCAGGCCCCTGGCCTTGGAAGGTGGATGCCGCCCCCTCCCCAGGTGGTCTAGGGACCAGCGAGGGTGTGTGCGTGGCTGGGTGACAGTGGGTGCTGAGGCAAAGAGCCAGCCCTAGGAGAGCAGACGGCCATGTGCAGTGGGAGCCCTTCCCAGCAAGGGATCCCAGACCCAGGAGCTAGGGCAGCAGTCCAGCCCGGGCCCGGGGCTCCAGCCGAGACATGTGTGGATTCCTAGATGGGCCTTGGGGTTTGGGATCCCGCCAGCCTCCTGGATACCCTAACCTGGTCTCTTCCTCTGGATAAAGGCCCTTGGCCGTTCTGGGGCTGGGGTAGGATGTCCCCTGCTGGGGAGCAGTGGAAGGGTCTGCTGCCCCCCCCACACCTGCCTGCCCCCACTCTAGCCACCAGAGCCCTTTGGGACCCAGGCATGCAGCCTGGGTCTTATGCCCGGCCTATGCCCAGGCCATCCCCCTCTGGGAGCACACCCTTCCTCCACGGTGCCCTGTTGGCACTCTCAGACACCTGTTCTTGCCCGCCCCCCTGCACGGCCTGCACTGGCGGGGTCCCGGGAGCTGTGTGCCCCGCAGGGGCTGTGTCTGTTGTGCCCTGTGTCCCTGTGTCGGGCCTGGGGCTGAATCCGGACGCCACCTGTGCTGATGTGTCTCGGTCTCAGGCCGGCCCTGGGCTGAGGGCCTCCCCACTCCAGGGAGGCAGGGGACCAACAGGAGGATGTTGGAGTGTGGGGCAGTGGGGTCCCGGGGCCCCGGAGGAATGTGGACTTGCCTGGTCTTTGGAGCCTTGCCCTTTACTGCTGGAGGAGCCCTCTTGAAGGGAGGGCTGGTGCGGGGAGGGGTGGGGGCGAGCCGAGTGGCAGCCCTGCCAGCCATGGCCTCCTGCTGGGCCCCCACCTCCACGGGCTTCAGGGCCTTGCTGGCCCCTCTCATGCCATGGGCAGTTGGGGGGACCTCAGGCACAGAGGCTCCTCTCCAGAGAGAGGGGCGTGTGGGGAAGCGGTCTGCTGGGGGTTCCGATGTGTGGACCATGTGTGGCGTGCTCCCATGCAGGCACACGCTTGGCCGCAGCCGGGGTCCTGTGTGGCTCTTGTGGCCTGGTGGCCGCAGGCACATCGGAGCAGGCCGCCCTGAAGCTGAGCCTAGTGTTGTGCGGGGGCGGGGTGCAGATGCCCAGGCGCCAACACGCCATGTCCAGAAGAAGTCCAGTGCACTCTGTTGCGCTACAGAGCCAACATGCGGTGTCCAAGCCAGTGGTGGGGTGTCGAAGGGTTGGGCTCCCAGCCTGGAGCCCCTGACACTGTGGTCTCCGTCCGTGGATGGGGCCAAGCCTCCTGCCTGCTGCAGGAACGTTTGGTGGCACACTGTGGACCCTCCCCAGCTTGGGACCCCCAGTACCCCGCCTGCCAGCAAGCCTGGGGCTAAGCCAGGGGTCCCCCACCCCGTGCAGGGAACCAGCTTAGGCTCACTCAGAACACAGCTGCTTCCCTGGGCCCCTTCCTGTCCTTGGCTCCCCTGCCAAGTCTGGGGTCTTGGGCCCCAGGCCTCAGAGCTGGGCCAGGGGGTGGCTCTTGACCCCGAGCTCTGGCTCCTGGGGT
The DNA here is from genome assembly GCF_922984935.1 of Meles meles. NCBI lineage: Eukaryota > Metazoa > Chordata > Mammalia > Carnivora > Mustelidae > Meles > Meles meles. The sequence goes on from NC_060086.1 coordinate 15,046,860, forward strand.
GTTTCCAGAGTGGAGGGGGGCTTTGGGGGGCCTTGGGGCTTGCAGGAGAGTGTCTTGCCACAGGCTGGGGCAGGAGGTTGTGCTCTGGCCGGGGCTGCAGGGGCCTTGGGTGGAGGGAGTGGTCCAGGGCTGAGAAATGAGCTGGAGGGCTAGGGGGAGGGGGGCGGGAGGGCCACACCGAGTCCCCGCTGCGGGCGCCCTCACAGAGCCCAGTGTGTGCTTAGTGCTGCAGGTGGCTGGCAGCCAGCGCTGTGGCCAGCGGTCGGGACACGGGCCCGAGCATCTCGCCTCGCCTGACCGAGTGCTGACATCACTTCCATCACAGACGGAAAATTCCATTTGGTCAGAGCCCAGATGCTGATCAGACATTTCCCATTCTCTTTCTGAATGGGCCCAGGGGAAGTGAAGGGGACGCCGGCTCCTGGCCAGGGGAGGCGGGGCTGCCGCGGCAAGGCCAGCGGAAGAGGAGACGGGCACAGGTCACGGTTGGCGCCCTCGTGCCCAGCTCGTGCACCCAGCCGGCGACGGACTCTGCAGCTTCACCGTGATGGGCTAGACCCCCCCCCACCACTGCGCCCCCGTGCCCCTGCTGTGAACCGGAGGTGCCGGCTCCTTCCCTGGGGGCAGAGGGAATTCGTGGTGGCCCAGGCCCCAGAGCCACTGTCCTGTCAGACCTTGGGGTGGAGAGCTGGGGGTCGGGGCCAAGTGCCAGAGGGGTACCACCTCCGCTAGATTGATGAGCTCAGTGAGGCCTTTCCAGCACCCCCGGGGAAGGTTCATGCAGACAGACCCCGTTCTCCTAGTAGGGGGGCTTCCTGGAGCCGGGGAGGCAGACCAGCAGGGGGTGAGGTGGACGCCTGGCTCCCAGTGGGCAGGGCTCTAGGGGTATGTGGGGGTGACGGGGCACCTGGGCTTCTGCCTGTCACTGCCTCCAGGGAAGCCTCTGGAAAGTAATTTACCTCCTTGGTACCCAGCTCTGAGCCCCAGAGTTGACCCCCATCAAGACCGCCAGGGCTCCCTGGGCAGTGGTCTTCCCGGAGTCCCTGGTCCTTGACTGGCTCCGTAAGGCATCCTCTGCTCCTGTGGCCATGGTGGTTATGCCCCCCAGCCAGGTGGCCGTGTGTGAGGCCTTCCCCACTTCCCAGTCCCAGCAGGTGTCCCAACACCCAGGTTCTTGGGACTCCCCCCATCCCCAGGAGCTTCAGCCACAGGCTGCTGTTCGTGCCCCTGCTGGGGAGATCACAGGGTGACACCTTTGTGTGCATGTGTGAGTGTGAATACAGGTGTGAACATCTGGGAACGCATGGGTGTAGACGTATGCGTGTCAGTGTGGACACACATGTGCGAGAGTGCACGTGTGGGTATAGATGTGGGCGTGCTCAGCTTGTCCTTGAGTGGCCCTGGACCAGCCCCCCAGCAGTCAGGGTGCCCTCTCTCTGTCCCCTGCCCAGTGGGCTGCACGGTGGCAGAGCTGACCCTGGGAGCAGCCACCCTCAGGACCCTGACCTTTCCTGGGGGACCCCGTGGAGGTGCTGTTCTGCGTGTTCGAGGGACTAGCTCCTGCCGTCCTCACAGTCCCGGCCAGGAGAGTGATGTTCCTGTCTCTACTTTATAGGTGGGGAAACTGAGGCACGAGGTTGACTCACGGTCATGTCTTTGAGCCAGGCCGAGCAACACTGGAACCTTGGTGCTTTGGTTCCCAGCAGGCTGGACTGCCCCACGTGGGCCTGAGATTTAGGGTGGGGGGGCCAGGGGAGGCGGGGCTGAACCCCCCTCCCTCACTCCTGTTTAGCGGCAGGTAGTTCTGGGTCTCCTGTCCTTCATGGCTCCTGGGGGACTGGGCACCAGCAGGGCTTGTGGGATCACGCCACGGACTGAGAGGGGCCCAATTCGGCGTCCCGTGGGCCTTCTCCCCAAGGATAGCCCAGAGGACCGGGAAACACTCCCATCAACTCACAGAGGTGAAAACGGGGTGCAGAGAGAGGCCGGGCGAGATTGCCCGGGAAGCTCACGTGGCAGAGCTGGGCTCCGACCAGGGGCCTCCGGCTCGGCTGGGAGGAACCACTGACAGATTTCTGGCTCTGCACTGTAATTACGAAGTTAGTACAAGTGTGTGGTTTTAAAAAAAGAAAACCCCAAAAGACCCACAACAACAAAACAAATCAAAGTGGTAGGAGAGGACCCAGGAAAGGTACAAGCGTGACTCCCAGCCGCAGGGACCTTCCGGACGTGGACAGGCCGGCTCAGGGAGGTGCCCGGCCATGGTCCACTCACGGACGGGGCCTGGTGCACCGCCCTGGCCTGCTCTTTCTGGTTTGCGTGGCCCAGCTCGTGTCCAGCAGGCGGCGCCCCCGGCTCCCTCCACCAGCCCGGCAGCTCCGGGACCCGCGGGCAGTACCCACCGGGGGCCTACCAGGTTGGCACCTGCCTTGGCTCCCAGAGACACTGTGAGCCCCGCCTCCCTCCAGGTGTGAGGGGCCCGCTTGGCTGGCCTCAGTTTTCCTGCCTGGCAAATGGGAATGGGCGGTCCTGACACCTCCGAGGCAGCGACTGGGCCGGTCAGTGCTCGGAGTCCTGATGACAGTGAGCACTGGACTGGTGGGCGGGCTTTCGGGGCCCTGGGCCTCTGGCCCTGGCTCCCCATCCTCTGGAGGATGTGTGTCCGTGTGCGTATTTGAACACCTGCTCCATGCCCACTGTGTTCTCCACGTGCGTGGGGCGAGGGGTTACGGGCAGGACAGGAGGAGGCATGGTAGCGGGGCAGGGCCGGGACCAAGGGACAACTGTTGGAGAAAAGGTGACCTTCAGGGGGACTGCAAGTGCAGGGTGGGGACAGAGAAGCTTGGGAGCCAGGGTCAGCAGAGCAGCAAAAGGAGGCTGGGGCTGGGTGTGCTGCTGTGGTCTTGGAGGGCCCGGGGGCAGGGTGGAGAAGAGCAGGCTGTGTCAGGACTGGTGACTGGGAGGCAGCCTGGGCTAGGAAAGTGCAGACGTCCCAAGCGAGCCATGGCCCCAGGGGCCGTGTTGTGTTCCGCTCTTGGCCTCTGCCCAGCGAGGAGTGGGTGGGCAGGGCCTGCAGCCCTCGGGTCAACGTCCGGGCTGTGCGTGTGAGGCAGACCCGGGGAGCCGGTAGGATGGTGCTGTTGCAAGCACTCTGATGTTTATTGACATCCGGGGCTGGGCAGGATGAGGGCAGTGCCTGATACCAGGACCCGCAAGGCGAGCCCCCTCCGTGACTGGCCCTTGGCCCCCTGACACGCCCCTGATTGCGGCCTGGAGGCTCCTGGCTGCGGCCTGGGTGCCGGGAGTACCCTCCGTGATGTGAGCGCCCCTGCCCTCCAAGAGCCTTGGGCCCATGGGGTGGCGCTGAGGCCAGCTCCCCTCCCCCCGCCAGCTCATGAATGAGGCATCCGGGCCCCCATCAGGCCTCCTGCCAGTGTGGGGGCTGTGGGCGGCTGCACCCCCAGCCTGAAGGAGGAAGGGAGGTCGCCAGCCCCTGACACCCTTGTGGCCGGATGGCAGTGTGGGGCAGCCCGCACCACAGTGGCCTGTGACCGCAGCCTCATTCACGGTGTCACCCTGGTCCTCCCCACCCCGCGCCTTGTGGTGCCTCCAGACAGCACCTCAGCCCCCAGGGCGCCCGTGTTGCTCTGAAGCATGGCTAGAGGGGCAGGCCCTGGTCTGGTGGGAAGTGGGGGAGGCCCACCTCAGGTGTGGGGGCGTGCTGGCCGGGAGCGGTGGGCCTCAGGGGAGACCTCTGGGACCAGCGGGCTCCTGGGAGGGCAGGGAGTGCCATCCTGCCTCTGCTGCCTGGCAGCCATCTCCTGGGAGACAGCTGCTGGGGGCCAGGGCCAAGGTGGCTGAGCCTCTTCCCAAGGGGAGGCCCTGTGGTGGGTGGGGGAGGGGCAGGTGGGTGTTCCACACACCGCCCCCGCCCCCAGCACTCCAGGGACAGTCACTGTTGCTGAGCATTCAGACATGGGGGAGGGAGGGTGTTCCCAGGTCTCCCTGAGGACCAGCATCTCTGCAGCGGTGCCAATGAGGGCAGCTGTGGGGGGCCCAGTGGCCACACCACAAATCTGATGGTCCCCGTGGGGTGGGTGCCTCTGTGTGTTGGACCTTCTGCCTGGTCCTTACCGCTCCCCCCGACCCAGGAGGTGAACATGGTCAGGCCCAGCCTGCAGCTCCATCAGGCCAACACCCCCACCCCAACACAGGACCTGGCAGAGGTCCCAGACGGGCTGTGACGTGGGACTTGGGTCCTTCCTCCACAACTTCTCTGAAGGCAGTTTCTTTACCAGTGGAACGGAGGTGACGCACTGAGCCAGGCGAAAGGGAGAGCCACGTGCTCCAACAGGTGGAGGCCCAGCCCCGGGCCGAGCCCACAGTGGGTGTCCCTGCTGGAGCAAGTCAACCACTTCCCATCGGGGGTGCCGACCTCGGTGACAGGAGGGTGCTGCAGGGGGCACTTCCTCCTCCCTGGTGACTCCTGGATGTGGCTGGAGAATTCGGGGCCCTTCTGGCTGCCCAGGGCCCGGGGGCTCACAAAATCAGCCAGGTCCAGAGCAGTGTCCATGCCGAGAGGGAGGGCCCTGCTGTGTGCCTGGTTCCGTGGTGCGTGTGGCCTGGAGACTCCCACTGGCCTCTTCTGGGGAGAGCCTTCCCTCCCTTTTTACAGAGGAGAAAATGGGCTCCAGGAGATTAGGGGCATTCCTTGGCCGTGGCCATCATCAGCAGTGCTGGCCCTGCCCACCCGGCACCTCCTTCCTGGGCTTGGGCTCAAGGGCCCTGGACCTGGGAGGACCCCATGGCCATGCTCACCTGGCCCTGGGAGTGTGGCTTGGGCCAGTCCTGGTGGCTAGTGCAGGGTTAAGGATGGGAGTCTGGGGCTCACAGGCAAGCACCCAAGTGTAGGGAGCCTCTGCCCCCAGGGCTGGCGGACGGCTGGGTTCCAGTGCGCCCCGCGCAGCATATTAGAGGTGAGGCAGAGCTGGCCATGCACCTGCCCCTCCAGCGCCGGCTCCCCACCTCCCACAGGCACTGCTGCTGCTGGGGGCCACTGCGCTGGCCTGCCTCGCCCTGGACCTCCTCTTCCTGCTCTTCTACTCCTTCTGGCTGTGCTGCCGGCGGCGCAAGAGCGAGGAGCATCTGGATGCTGACTGCTGCTGCACCGCCTGGTGCGTGATCATCGCCACGCTGGTCTGCAGGTGAGCACGTGGCTGGACCTGGCCAGGTGGGGGCGGGGCCGGAAGGGGCAAGCGGGGCCGGATTTCCCCCCCTCCGGGTAGGGCTCCCCGCCTGCAGGCGATACGCCTTCATGCGCCCCCCCCCCCCGCCCCGTCCCAGCGCCGGCATCGCCGTGGGGTTCTATGGCAACGGGGAGACCAGTGACGGCATCCATCGAGCCACCTACTCACTCCGCCACGCCAACCGCACAGTGGCAGGGGTCCAGGACCGCGTGAGTGGCCATCCGATGGGAAGGGGGGGCTCTCTTTCTGCCCCTGAACCCTGTGTCTGCGTGTGTGCCCCAGGGGTGGGCATGTGCTGGGAGCGGGTCTGTGCCCAGGCTCACCGGCCCCCGGCCCGGCGCAGGTGTGGGACACGGCGGCCGCCCTGAACCGCTCAGCGGAGCCCAGTCTGCAGAGCCTGGAGCGGCAGCTGGCGGCACGGCCGGAGCCCCTGCGTGCAGTGCAGCGGCTGCGGGGCCTTCTCGGGACTCTGCTGGGCTACACAGCGGCCATCCCATTCTGGAGGAACCCCGCCGTGTCGCTCGAGGTGCTGGCGGAGCAGGTGGACCTCTACGACTGGTACAGGTGCGGCTGGCCCTCTTTTCTGCCCCCCCAACTGGCCCCTAGAGCCCGGGGTCTGAGGTTTGGTGGGTAGGGGGGCCAAGTGCCCCAGGACCTCTTATAAGAGCTGATGGCTGCCTCCTAGGCCCCCCATGTTCCAGAATTGCCCGTAGGTGCCCCTCTGGGCCCCACCCATACCCTCTGTGTGCCCACAGGTGGCTGGGCTACCTCGGCCTACTGCTGCTCGAAGTGGCCATCTGCCTGCTGGTGCTGGTGGGCCTCATCCGCAGCTCCAAGGGCATTCTGGTTGGGTGAGTCTGTGGGCCTGAGGGCCGGTGGGGAGCAGCGGGGCGGCGCCCACAGCACCACCTTCTGAATCAGCCCTGCTTCCCCCTCGCCCATCTGTGGGTCTAGCCATAGGTCTGCACGAGGGGTGGGGCCCCACCAGCTCATGGGGACTTCAGGGGGTCACACCGGAGGCTCTGTGCTTGGCCCAGAGGCCTTGTGGGTTCAGATCCCCGCTGTGCGGCTTACTTAGCCGGCCACCTGGGGCGGGCGGCCCCCGGACACGGATGCTCCGTGTCCTCATCTCAAAGATGAAGGTGGGGATGGCTCGTCCATAGGGTAGTTGTGAGATGTTGGCCTCCTTTCCCCCAGGACGGCTGAACAGCTGTGTCCTGCCCCCACCTGGGCCAGGCGCAGCCAGTGACAGTGCTTGGGGGAAAGGGAGAGCCCGGTGAAGGCCAAGACCTGTTGTCCGCTGGGGGGAGGGGGAAGCAGGAAGACCAGCCGCTTCCTGAGCTCTGAGCCCCACCGCAGCCCGCACCAGGTGGGAGAGAAGTCCATCTGTGCCTGGCCTTCGGGTGGCTCTAGCTAAGGCCAGGCCACGGGAGAAGCCACAGCCCTTGTGTGGGGAGACCCCCCGATGTTCCCCGGGACCCTGGCCCTCTGGCCTGCAGGCCCCCCAGCCTGGGGGATGCTGATTGGCTTTCTTTGCCCCAAGGGTCTGCCTCCTGGGGGTGCTGGCCCTTGTCATCAGCTGGGGCTCACTGGGCTTGGAGCTGGCCGTGTCTGTGGTGAGTGGCAGGGGTATCCTGGTCTGCTGGGCCTAGGCAGGGGAAGGGGGTGCGGAACGTCACATGCCTCCCGCCTGGGACACCGAGGTTCCACGAGGAGTGGGGACCTCTCCACGGACACACAGCATTCACTTGTTACCTTCCGGGGCTGAGGGTAGACCTGGGCCGCAGGCTCTATCTGTGAGGGCTGAAGGGTGGGGGACCTAGCTTGGTCACCCAATCTTCCTTGCCTGTACCCCCCCCAGGGCTCTAGTGACTTTTGTGTGGACCCCGACACCTACGTGACCAGGATGGTGGAGGAGCACTCGGTGCTGAGTGGGGGTGAGTCTGCAGCCGTGTCTGAGCCAGGACCCCAGCAGCCAGGCTAGGGAGACCCCACTGAGCTAGGCCAAGGCATCCTCTCCCTCCTGGGCCCTCAGTCTGGGGGAGGCAGGACCTACGTCGATTAGGAAGTTAGTAAGTGAACAGGAGCACCTTCTGTGAATGGGGGGGTGCTGAGGATGAGGACAGGGGCCGTGTTGAGCCAGTGATGGGGGGTGGGGTGAGGGTGGGGACAGGTGACAAGGGGGGAAAGGCGAGTGATGACACGCCACTTCAGAGCAGGTAGCAGTGTGGCCTGCCAAAGATGTAGCGTTAAAATTGAACCAGAGAAGGCTGTGTGTCTTGTGCAAAGGCCCTGAGGCGAAGACAAACTTGATATGTTTGTGAGGCAGAAAATAGACCAGTTGGGAGAGGAAAGGGTGGGGTCAAGGACAGGAATTTGGGCTTAATTCTTGGGGGTCCATTGGAGGGTGGAAAGCCCAGAAGAGACATGGTCCAAGATTGGATTGCCTTATCAAATCATCTTTGGGCTGCTGGAGCGACAAGGTCAAGCAGGAAGGCAGGGAGGCTGTTGCACTCCTCCAGTCAGGAGATGGGGTCCCTTGAGCCAGCAGGGCAGAGTGTGGATGGGGATGTGCCGTGGGGCAGCAGGACAGGGCTGCTGGAGAAGCGGGGTGTAGTGAGGGAGGCGCCAAGGACCTGCTCTCTGCCTGAGCTGCCGTGGTCACCGGAGCTGCGGACCGAGGTGGGGGCAGGGAGCGGGTCCGGGGGTGGGGAGGCCCACAGTGTGGTGCCTGTTGGCCATCCCAAGAGGCAGCTGCATGTGGGGCTCTGGGGCAGGCGCAGCCAGAGCTGGAAGGTGCTAGCTCGGAGATGTGCCCTGCTGTGGGTGCTGCGTGTTCCTCGAGAGAGGGGAGGAGACACTGTCCCCGCAGGGATGGGGGTTTTAAGTGGCCTTAAAATGCTGGCCTTCAGGGGACCGTCTTCCCTCTTTGCCTGAGAAAGCCACAGGGATGAGCAGGGGGCTGCTTTTTGGCTTATCTGGTTGGAGGAACAGGTTCCACCTAAGCCCGAGGAACCCCCAGGAGGGAGGGTTGTCTGCCCTCCACTCCCCCCCTCCCCATGGGGGAGGAGTGGCTCTGCTGTGCCCACCACTGTCCCCGGCCTCCCCAGGTCCTCACTGCTGAGGACTCCTGGGTCTTTAGCAAGTGCGAGCAGCCCCCAGCCTCAAGGGAGTGTGAGATCCTTCCTGGAAGCCACGGGCCCCCCTTCCGGGGCCAGACAGAGCCAAGGCCAACTTGCCGGCCCCTCTACAAGCGGCCAAAGTGAGCTGCGTGGGAGCCCAGGCCCGAGAGGCCGAGGTGGGAGCAGGGCAAGAAGGGGGCCAGGCTGCGGCCAGCCCTGTGCACCTGCTCTTGTCCTGGGCCTCGGCCCCAGAAGGGTGGCTCCTGGGACTCCAAAGCCACAATGTCGCTGCTTCAGGGATGGGTGCTGAGCCCCTCCCGAGTCTGCGGGTCTGAGAGCCTTATGGGTGTGCGGCAGGCAGACGGGCTCCCCGCTCCTCCCTCAGCTCCAGCCAGGCTCGGGCCTCCTGGGGTTTCCAGAATCACAACTGTAAGTGAATCCTGTCTTCAAATGTTGGACACAGAATTGACACATGTTTTAATGGGGAGTAGACAGGCCACCTGAGTCCTGGGCCCTCCCGACAGCCATGTCCAGGCCCTGTCCCCTCCTCTGCCAGCCAGGAACCCATGCATCCCTGCGTCTCCTCTGACCCCTTGCCCACCCCCAGTGCCCGTCTGCTGCCCCAGAGGGAAGAGAGGAAGAGGGCTGGGCCCCACGGGGCACGTGTGTGTGCTGTAAGGACCCTGCTTGGAGCAGAAGGGTCTGGGTCCTGGCCCTGGGCTCCCTGCAGGCCACAGCTCCTCACACATGTGCTTGAGCACACACAGGCACAACATACAGACACGTGCACACGCATGTGTGCAGAGACACGTGCACACACGTACATGCATACAGACGTGTGTATACAGATGTGTGGGCATGTGTGTCTGTTCACACACTTGTGCAGAAATGCACATACACACGGGCGCGCAGTATCCATGCAGGTGCACACGGGTGCACGTAAGCACACACATGGGCTCACACAGGCACGCACACGGCTCGTGCACACGGCCCCCCTCACGTCCCCGCCTTGACCTCTGTCCGCAGACATTCTGCAGTACTACCTGGCCTGCTCGGCCCGGGCCACCAACCCCTTCCAGCAGGTGAGTGCTCGGCTGCTCCCGCCCCTGGGAGGCCCTGCGGCCCTCAGCCCTTCTCAGAGGCCTTGAGACCCTGGGACCCCAGGAGTTGGGGGGCAGGGGGCCACTGGACGAATGCCACATTGGCGTCGCTAACTGCCTCCACAGTTAGCGCCCTGATGCCCTTGGCGTAAGCCCTTTGGGGTGGACTGCTTAATGCCTCCCAGGGACTGGGGATTCCTGTCAGTTCCTGGGTCGCCCCGGGGCCACCCTGCAGGGCAAAGCCAACCTCAGGCAGGGCAGGTGCAGAGGGGCCCAGGGATGCCTCACCGGGGGAGGGGTCCTGGGCCCGCTGTGGATCACCTGAGCCAGAGTCACGGTGAAGTTTGGAGGGAGATGCTTTGGCCCACTGGCTGTCACTGCCCATGATTGCACGGCCCGGGGGGTCGTGAAATGCTCCCCGCTTTGAAGTCACCCTGGTTTCGGTGATCTTACTCTCTCTGTATGTGTGGCCAGCCTCCCAGGGGACAGGAGCAACTTCCCCAAGGGCTCTCCCGGGGCCCCGGCACTGCCTGACCTGGGTGTGGTGGGACTGGGGGAGGGGAGCCGGGCTGCCCTACCCCTGCTGGAGTCAGCGGGCCTCTCTGTGGAGCAGAAGCTGTCTGGCAGCCACAAGGCGCTGGTGGAGATGCAGGACCTGGTGGCTGAGCTTCTGAAGACCGTCCCTCGGGAGTACCCCGCCACCAAGGTGAGCAGGGCGCCGCACCCCCAGCTCTGGCTGCCGCCACCCCCTCTCCCTACCCTTCCTCGGAGAGGCTTCCCCTCCTCCCCTTCACCGCCTGTCATTGCCCCGGGGGTTCGGGCTAGGTTTCTTAAAAATAATGTAGCTCTTTATCTTAAAAGTAATACCAACTCTTTGAATTAAAAAAAAAAAGAAAACGAAAAGGGAAAACGGGGACAGATGTGGGAACAAAGGAAGGTCCGCCCCCGGCCCTTGGAGGTGTTCTGGGAACTCGAGGTGGGGGGAGCGTTTTTTCCCTCACAGTTCTGGGTCCTGAGCGTTCTGTCCACACGTCTGTTAACTGCGCTCCCGATGAAGTCTAGCGTCCCCGGGGGTCAGCCTGGGGGCAGCAGAGAGGGGTCAGCCGTGTGCGCCCCACTGCAGAGCGCAGCGGGGGTGGTGGTACACGCGTGTGCACACAGCTGGGCTCAGACTTCCACGACCAGCTGGACCTTCTGTAACAAGCTGCAAAACTTAAGGAAAAGATGGCCACAGAGATGCGCTATCGCAGTTGCTTCTCACTTCCGTTCAAGCCAGGGCATCCTCTGGGTATTTTGCGAGCGAGCGGGTAGGTAGCTGGGGCCCCACTGGGGAGCTCCGCACCCCGGGGGGCCTGAGACAGCCGGGATGCGCTCCCTCAGGCGCCAGAGGCTAGAAGTCAAGGTCATCAACACCAGGCATGGGCTGAGCAGGCATCTCCGGAGGTCTCTCTCCGTGGTGTGTAGACCCCATGTTCTCCCCATGTTCTCATGCGGTCGTCCCCCTCTGCCTGTGTGTGCCCCGACCCCCTCCTCGTACAGGACCCCGGTCCCGTGGGATTGGAGCCCCCGTCCCAGGTGTTTAGGGTCGGGAGTGCAGCATAGGCATTTGGGGCAGGGGGAGACTATTCAGCCCCAAATGGCGAGTCTTGTCTGGGGATCCGCTTCAGAATCGCTGGGCGCTCTTGGAACGTGCGCCTCGGAAGGCCGTGTCGGGCCCTGTGGTTGGTCTAGAGGCACCCGTCCACCCTGGAGGGTTTCTGTGGGGTCGTCTGCCCGTGGACGTGCCCGCGCACACGCGCACACACACAGGGACAGACACGCACTACGGGACAAGGCTCGCTCTATACAGAGTGTTCGAATAATATTTTGTCACTTAAAATAGCATGGAAATTTTCTCCTTAACTGTTCCTGAAAGTAAGGTTCTTTCAGAGAACCAGGCCCCCGTCAGGAGCTGTGTGGGCACTTGCTGTCTCTCCTGTGTTGACAGGTGTTCATGGGTCCTGTTGGGTCCATGGTCAAAGGAGCGAGACTGATACAAAGCGAAGGTCAAGCAAAGCTTTATTTCGCGCCAAGCTTCGAGAATCAAACTGACCGGCCAGGGCCATCTCTTGCAAAGAGGCGACCCCTCTCTTCTTTACAGACTAGCTTTTAAGGGCAAAGGCCATGTGGTTGGGCCTGGCCACGCACCGGTGACCAATGAGGTTGTAACACAGAGAAAGCTGCACAGTCCAGCTAGGTCACACACGGGTGGCCAACTGAATTACAATTTACCCTATAGTAGCTATTTGAACCAGCCTATCACCTTGGTCAGAACTGGCGCTCAAAGGTGGGGCCCATACTCCTTGGTAGCTAGGGAGACAGTACGCACTCCCACTGACTGAATATCTCCACCTGGCCTGACTCACCCTTGTATTTGGTTGTATTTGGGCTTTGTTACCTGGGACTGGTTTCCAGGACTGGTTTTTAAGTAAGTTCCCTGAAGGGGCGGGGTGGGGGGGGGCAGGGTCAGGATGGAGCTCCTCTGGCTGAATAGGCCCTTACAGGTCCCACTTCCCCCGGTATCCGGTATGCGCTGTCCTCAGCAGTCCCTCTGGGGCCAAGACACAGATTCTGGCCCTCATTTCTAGAAGCCCAAAGTCCTCAGGGCCTGGGCCAAGACCACAGGGTCAAGGGTCATCTCAATGGCAGGGTGTGGGTGGACGGGCACCCGGAGGGCTCCCAGAGGACCTATGCTGGGCTTGGGCCTCCCCCTCCTGACCGTGGTACTGACCTTGTGTGCTATGTGTCCCTGCCCAGGAGCCCTTGCTCCGTGTCCAGGAGGTGCTGAACGGCACAGAGGTGAACCTACAGCACCTCACCGCCCTGGTGGACTGCCGCAGCCTGCATCTGGTGAGAACCGGTCTCCCGAGCCAGGCCCCGGCAGCTGGGGGCAGGGTGCCGCTGGGGGGCTGGCAGGTGGTGAGCCGTGGGCTGGGCTGCATCTCCGCGCGTCCCGTCTCACCCTGCCTTCCCTGTCTCTTTCTGGTCTCTGCGGGCCGTGCTGTCCCCGTGCTGTCCCCGTGCTGTCTGGCCTCAGGACTACGTGCAGGCCCTGACGGGCTTCTGCTACGACGGCGTGGAGGGCCTCATCTACCTGGCGCTCTTCTCCTTCGTCACGGCTCTCATGTTCAGCTCCATCGTCTGCAGCGTCCCCCACACCTGGCAGCAGAAAAGGTGAGGGGCTCAGCGCTCGCCCCCGGCCACGCTGCTGGCGGGATGTTGTCGGGATGTGCCTTCCGGACAGCACTGTCCTCCCCCCCGAGACGGCAGCAGACGGCCTCCTCCCCGGCTGACTCTCCGTAAGCCGCTGCAATGCTCGCAGGCTAGCATGTCCGCGGCGAGCAGCCCCATTTCCCGGATGGCAAACCGAGTCTAGAGGAGCTCCCGGCCCAGGGCACGTGCGAGTCCAGAGCAGGCAGGTGGAGCCAGCTGTCCCGCCCGCCGGCGCCGGCTCCGGGCCCCAAGCCCCTCCGCACCTCTGACCGGCTGGCCTCGGGGCGTCCCGTCCATCTCCCAGCCCCTCAGGGCACCTGTGCAGGGCTCGCGCATGGAGATGGCAGCTGTCCAGCCGTGGGGACATGGAGGGCCCACAGGGAGGGCCCTGGGTGGCTGTGGCCTCCATGGCCTGTTCAGCTGGATGACCAGGACGGCAGCTACTTCCTGTGGGGCAGTTATGTTCTTGTCTGTGAAGTGGGGGTCCTGGCAGCTCCTGCCTCAGTCTCCCTGGTCAGTGCTGCGTTGAGTGGTGCCGGGAGGAGCCGGGCCCCTCCCCTTGCTTGGGCCCTGACACTTCATCTCCCAGACTCACCACCTCCCCTCCCACTGCGCTGTGGCCGCTTCTTGGTGGCCCAGATCAGATGACAAGGACCTCAGCTCAGATCTCTTCCCTCTGTCTGGGGTTCTGCGCTGGTGATGCTGCCGGTGGCGATGACGGTCACGAGGACGGTGACGTGGTGGCGGCAGTGGTAATAAAGGTGGCAGCGACAGGGAGTGGCTAAGAGAACGGACGGAACCACGTGGCCTGGGCTCCAGATTATTGCTTATTAGGTGATTGTGGGCAAGTCACTTAAGCACTCTGGGTCTCCGTCTGCCTAACTGTGAAATGGGGGTCGTGAGAGACACCCGTCTTGGAGTCGGTAGACCCCCCGGTGAACCGCTGTGTGTAAGGGCTTAGCCTGGGGCTTGGCTGGCCAGGGCCGCCCAGCCGGCTGCTACTCCTGTCCTGCTTATCTCCCTGCAAGGGGCCCAGAGGGGAGACCCTCTGCGCAGAGTCACAGAGCTGGCACTCGGGAGGTGGGACGGGAGCCCCAGCTTGGCAGGCCTGTGCCATGACCACCAGGTAGCCTGGCCCCAAGTCTGATCCGGGGCAGGCAGGACGTGCGGAGAGCTGCGCGTGCCCAAGGTCTGGCCCCCGGCTCGTTGCCTCACCCCGCAGCAGCCCGAACAGAGCGGACAGAAGGCCAGAGCACAGCAGAGCAGGAGGATTGGGCTCAGGCCACCCAAAGGTGCAGGCTGGGACCTGCAGGGCCAGGAGAGGGCACGCCCACTTCCAGGCCCCAGCCCTCTCCGCCCCCCGAGGAGGGACCCTGCCCCCTTCCCCCGAAGGCAGATGCATCCCTGTGTACAGGCTGAGGGTCGGCATCCTCGGCTCCCCCATCTCACAGAGGACGCGACCAGGGTGGCACGTCACGGTGCCATGGGTCGTCGGCGAGCACGCCAGGATCCGCACACGTGTGTCTGACTCTGAGCAGACTGCCCTGGGCTCATGGCCGGCTGCCCTGGGCCAGGGTGTGATGTGCACTGGGTGTCCCTCCCTGCAGGGGTCCCGAGGAGGATGGGGAGGAGGAGACGGCCCCTGGGCCGAGGCAGACACACGACAGCCTGTACCGCGTACACATGCCCAGCCTGTACAGCTGCGGGAGCAGCTACGGCAGCGAGACCAGCCTCCCGGCTGCGGCGCACACCGTCAGCAACGCCCCCGTCACCGAGTACATGTGAGCTGTGCTGGAGCAGGGGCCGGGGGAGGCAGACCCAGGCGCGCCGGCCACAGGGAGAAGCTGGCCGGAGGGGTGGGGGCTGGAGCAGGAGCTGTCCTGGCTTCTGTCGGGGTGGTCCCAGCGAGCCTGGGTGAGGCCCCTCAGAGAGAGGCTGTATGGAGGGTGAGGGGATGCCCGGGGTGAGACCGGGGGCCAGCCTCGTGGTGAGGGGCCCTCCGGGTGGGGGTGGGCGACCTAGGCCCGCCCAGAGCTCTCGGCTGCTCTGTCAGTGGGCCTCATGCAGGCTGGTGATAAGAAGGCCCGGGGTTGAGCAGGGTGGGCACAGGGTCTGCCCCAGGGCCGCCTTGGACGGGCACTGGGCCTCCCAAGGACGTCGCTCACGGCCCCCTCTTGTCACACTGCAGGAGCCAGAATGCCAACTTCCAGAACCCCCGCTGTGAGAACACCCCCCTCATCGGGCGCGAGTCCCCCCCGCCCTCAGTAAGTCTCAGGGGTGCGGGGGGTGCCGGGGAGGGCTGTGCGCCTCCGGTGCTGGGGGGAGGGCTCTCCGGTGGGCGTCTGGCCTGAGGAGACAGTGCCGAGTGGGCCCCCAGGCTGGCCTGGAGGTACGTTGGGGCCCACGTGAGCTGGGGCCACCTGCCTGGTGGGTCAGCTTGGCTTCAAGGGGCCCTGGCTTCTCTTTTCCTGGTCTGGTCCACTTTCCTTTCATTTCTTTCATTGACTTCCTGAGCTCAGAATAGGACCCAGCCTCTGGCGCTTCCATCCGGTGTCCCCTCTGTGTTCAGGGATGAGACAGAAAAGAGAGGGGACAGGGCAGTTTGGTGCCAAAGAGAAGGAGCTTGCCAACTGAAAGGGGCCCTGATGGTCTTCCTGGAGGTGGTGGCCTGCAAAGAACAGGGCCAGAGAAGCTGAAGGCCACCCGCCTTGAGAAGCGTGCCTGTGTAGTGGCCTTGGGGTGCCCATGGCCCGGACCAGAGTCTGTGGTGCACAAGCCACCCGTCATGCCCCAGCAGCCCTTTCCAGTGGCCCTCCGCTCCGGCCCCCCCACAGCCTGGCATTCAGGCCGCCCTTTCTCTCTCCCTCTCTCTCCTGCACCCCTCCCACTCTGGGCCCTCCTAGCGCTACCTGGCGGCCCTGGACTCTGGCAGCCATGCAGGCTGGCAGTTTAAGCCCATGGATAGTGGCCGAACGCTGTGGTGGCCGTGCCCTCAGAGTGACAGGTACTGACCTGCCCCAGGTGGCCCGCACTGCCTGCCTGTCACGCCTCTGTGCCTCATGCTCTCCGCTCACAGCTGCCCCCTTGCCAGGGCCAGCCTCGGGCCTGTGTCTCTGCTCCATCCTTGGTCCCCACTGGGCCAGCTCTGGGCCATGATGAGCTTGTCTGTCCCTGGCCTAGCTGGAGTCCTCATGCTGGCCTTGGGCCCATGATGCTCCCATCCAGGGCAGTGCCCCCCCAACCCCCGGCCCAGCTGCAGGCGATCCCGTCCTGTCCCCTTCCAGCAAGTAGACCATCTCCGAAGGCCCGAGGGTGCCCCGGCCCCTGGTGCCCGGCTCTGTGCACTCGCGCCAGCCTGGCCAGCGGGCCCAGCCCTGGAGGCGTCTCCCCGCATGTTCGGAAGCACACGCAGGTGCACGCAGACAAGCCGACCCCCACATCCGCGTGTGCGTGCTTGGGCTCCTTCAGGGTCTGGGGTGCTGCCCCGCCCCCTGCTGCATGTCCGGGCAATGACGTGGCTCCCAGGTGCCCACGGCGCCTCCCTCCCAGTGTAGTGGCTGACTGACGGGCACTCACAACCTTCTTTCCCCCCAGGAGCTGCAGGAAGGCTATCAGGGCCCTTGAATAGTGACCCTCCTCATCTGGGGACACTGGTGTGGGGCCTCAGGTGTGGGGTCAGCCTGCTGCTCTCCCCACCTCTGGTGACACTTGGCACATGCCTGGGCCTTTGCCCACACCCCCTCAGGCCTGTGGCTGTAGCACACGCCTCCTCCACACGTGTGCATCGCGAGGACACCGCACACACTGAGTACCTCATGCTTCGGGTTGGATGAGGGTAGAGAGGATGTGCCGTCCGTTCCCCCCCGCCGTGCCCCCGGCTGCTTCTGTTCCAGTGTCCGGGAGCTGGGAGGAGCCCACGCTTTGTTCCCAACCCAAGCAGGCAACAGCATCCCCCAGCTCGAGGGGCCCGTGCAACTTTCGGGGTCCCCCTTTCCCCGAGGTGACGGGGCAGAGCGGCTGTGGGGGTTCCTGGGGCTGTGGGCCATCGGGGAACCCCCTGACCCTTTCTTGAACCCAGCCTGACTCTGCCTTTCGCACGATGCTCTCCTCCTGGCTCCTTGATCAGGATCCCACTGGGGGAGGAGGCCTCCCCACGTCCCCCAAGCCAGGTCCTTGAGGGCAGCCTGCGTGTGGCATGGAGGGCCTGGGCATGTGGGGTGCAGCTGGGCGGCCTCACAACGCTGGCCCTTTGTGGGGCAGGGCTCTGCCTGGCTGGGTGCCCAAATGCCTGAGGGCACTCCCATCGCCGGAAGAGGAGGCCGGCTGGTCCCCGTCCTGAGCCTGGGCACGGAGGCTGGCCCTCTGCTCGTGGAGCCAGCCGGCCACTCTGGAGCCCCTCTGCCAGTGCCCCGCCAGCCGCGCACCACCATCCCGTCCCGCCCGCAGCAGTGCTCCTCGCTCAGCTCGCCAAGGCCCACGCCGCTGCGCCCAGCGCCCCGCTGACCCCTCTCCCCACCTTGTCTCCCTCCAGTACACCTCCAGCATGAGAGCCAAATACCTCGCCACCAGCCAGCCTCGCCCCGACTCCAGCGGCAGCGGCCACTAGACAGCCCCGGCCGGCCCGCCGCACACGTGCCAATCGCCCTGCTCCTCCCCGTGCCAGCACTGCTGCGCCCACCCGCAACCACCTGCCGGACCCGCCGCACGGCCGCTCGCCCCTCCCCTCCCCTTCCCGCAGGGGCGCGGAGACACACCTGGACACGGGAGCAGCGCCACCGACACGGGGCCCTCCAGCACCCCCATACCCCTCTGCCTCTGAGGAGGGGGTTTCACGGAGCCCGGCTCTGGGCCGGACTCGGTGCTGTGTCCTGACGCTTACTCTGCACCAGGCCAACCCATGGACCCCCATCTTCTCCTCGGCTCGCGCCCCAGCCTGCTCTTTCCCTCCTGCAGCTCTGATGCTTCTGCCGTGCCCTCCAGGCTTCCGTGTGTCCCTTCTTGCGTTCACAGGCCATGCGGTGCCCACTCTGGGCTCCCTCTGGGCCGGCGGCTGGAGGGGCCTCGGCGTGTTCTCCCAGGCAGTTCCTCCTCCTCTCCACCGACCATAGGCCCCTCCTGCCAGTTGCCAGAAGCCTCCCGCCCAGCCCCACTCTCTCCCCCAGCACCCACCCTGCCCGGGGAGCCCAGCCCTCTGCAGCGGCCAGAGGATGGCAGGTGCCACACCGAGCCCAGGCTGCTCGCCGAGTCCTGGCCACCTTCTTGGTGCCAAACCCCCTCCCCTGCCCCAAGACTTGGCAGCTCGTCTGGTTCATTTTTGCACTAACCACATTTGTCATCCTAGGGCAGGCGGGGCTCCCGGCCGAGCAGCACACTCCCTTCTCGGTTCCCTCTCTGTCCAGGCGCAGCATCCCAAGCCCGGCCTTGGGCCTGGACCCGAGCTGTGGCTGTGAATGTGCCCTCGGCCCCTGCTGTCCCCCTTGGGACTAACCACTAACCTCACCCAGCCTCCGCGGGCACCTCTGGTCAACCTAGAGCCAGCATGTGTCACCCTGAGTCCAGGCCAGAGATGAGGCCTAGGACAGCCGGCTGGGAGTTGGGCTGGAGTAGCTGTTTCTTCTTGGGGTGCTGCTGGGGAACGGCTGTAGATGGATAGGCAGCCTGAGAGCCTGGAAAGCCGTCCCTGGGCAGGTGCTGCCCCAGGACAACTGTGTCCTCGGGAACGAATGTTCCTTGGGCTGTAGGACTGAGGTTTGTGCAGCCTCAGTCTCCCTACCTGTGAAGTGGGAACAAGGCTTCCCCTAAGGTGCTTTGGCTTTAGTGTACAATGTGTGCTGTGTTTCCTGCCGTGGAAGGTGTGCCTCCCCCCACTCAGGATGGGAAGCCCCCCACCCGCCAGTCTCAGCCCTGGCCTAGCCAACCTGAGACAAAGAGGCTCTGGCCTGTGTGCCCGGCCCGGGCCAGGGTCTTGCAGTGGGAGGCAGGTAGCTGGCCAAGCTGCTTCCTGGCATGTGGGCTCTCCCTTCCAGAGCCGGGTCAGTGTCCTTCCCTGGGCCAGGTCTGGGGACATGCCACCCGCCTTTCCTCCACAATCCTTTCTCTGTGCTGGTGTCTGGGACCAAAAGGGCGGGTGGACTGGGGCCAGGCTGCCTCTGCCCCAGAAAAGGAGGGGAGTGAGCAGGCAAACACAGGGTGCCCCAGGTGGGTCTGGGGCCCTGAGCCTTGCATCTGAGCCCATGGGCCCGGCCCAAACCTCACTGCAGGGCCGCTGTGCTCCAGGCCCCACCTGGCCGTCGCTTGGGGCCTCCACGGCAGACTGGCCCAGTTTTTCCTCTGGGCTCCTCCAGCGGCGAGAGCACTGCCCGCCCAGCGTCAGGAGGGAGGCCCCGGCCATCCTGCCTGGGTGCCTGCTGTGTGCTCGGCCCCTGCTCAGAAGCACAACGGCTGACCGCGGCCCTAGGAGGCCGCCCACAATGTGAATGTACATAGCATGGAGGCGGGCGCTGCCCGGACAGGCTGTGGACCTCGGCTGTCCGAGGAGCTCCCCCGTGCGTCGTGTGCGTGTGTGCCTGCCCCGTCTGTGACTTCATCCACTTCCTTCTCCTCACTGAGGTTGAATAAAGGAAAAGGAGAATCATCAAAAGGGGTTCAGACCCCGGCCTCAGTCTGTGGAGGGGAGCAGGTCTTGCCATTGGTTTTCTTTCTGTTCTGAGTTTTCAGGGTCCCCTTCCTAACCAGTCCCCATCCCAGTGACCTCTCCACATCCCTTCCCGGCCTTGGTCCCCACGGGCCCTGCAGCACCTGCTGGGGGGTGGGGGGGCTCGACGAAGTGGGTGGAAGGTGGGAGGGAGGCGCCCCCGGGGTCTTGAAGCCCCACAGGGTCCAGTTGGCTCCTGCGCCCCCACAGGCTGGGCAGACAGGCGGGGTCTGACTGGGACATCTGGCCCACGGGACCCCCTGCCGTGTCCACCCACCCCATCTCACTATGCAATCCCAGCCCAAGCACCATTTTCTCCCTAGCCCAGACCCTGCCCAGCCCCCTGTGGGAGGCCCGCAGGTAGCCTCCTTGGGCTCCATTTGGGGGGCGGGCAGGGGCCGGCACCCTCTCTCTGGGGCTTTTTTGACCGAAATGGTTGTGCGCTGTACCACTTCCTTATACACAACATGCCACTCGATATAATTTTGTTAAGACTCTGACCCTCCCAGTTCCCCTCCTGGCCCTTGCACCCCACCCCCACAGTGTGATTTAGGGCCCTAAGTGGGAAGGGGGAGCTGAGGTCCGAACCACTTGGCATCTTCCTCCAGCGTCTTCCTCCGACCTCCCTAGGGCCATGGCCGTATGTGCTGTCGCTGTGTTTTTTATTTTTATTTTATTTTTGTTTTGTTGTTTTGTTTTTTAACTGGGTTTGGGGTTTGATTTTTTGTTTCTTTGGGGCTTTATTTTCTTGGCAGATAACTAAAAATCTCGTCAATGTAATTTCTGTGGTTTCTATTCATCTTGGGTTTCATGTTTTAAAATAAACAAATTTTAAAAAACAAGGCTCTTTTCCTGCCTTGATTTGGCTCCTGCGGGGGCCTGTGGGCTGTGTGGTCGCGTGCTGGGGAGCTGAGAGACCCCCCGAGGTGGGGGGAGGCCCAGTTCGCCAGTGGGGGTGGGGTTAGAAGGGGAGAACCGACCAGAGAGTCCCGGGGTGGGGGTGGTCGGGTCGCTGAATGGGCCAGAGCGGTCGTCTTGACATTCTACAGGCCTCTCTTTGTGGTCCGGACATGCCCTGGAACGGCCGGGGATGCCCAGGCGGAGTGCCCTTCGGCCGCCTGGGGAGGGGACAGGCCTGGCCCTGGGCAGGGGTGTTGGAGACGGCCAGGTGGGAGCAACGGCAGGTGCTGGGGAATAGCTTGTCCTGGGCCCCCGCTGTGGGTGCACCTTCAGTCACTGGCCTCCCCATGCGGGATGGTAGCAGGGAAAGGAGACCCGACGTGCGCTGGGAGGCCGGCGGGGCCCCACCCGCAACCAACCTCGCACCCAGTTCCCCACCCAAAGCGAGGACCCAGGTGTCTCCTCTCCCTGCTGCAGCCCAGCCAATGAGAAGCCGCCTCTCGGGTGTCCTCCAATGGGCTCCCGTCGGGGAGAGCCCCCCCCCCAGCCTCCCTCCCCCTATATAAGCACGCTCCGCCCCTTGGCTCAGAGTGTTTGCTGTTCTGGCGCAGGTGTGAGTCCTCATTGCGGCGTCCTCCCCAGCGAGCTCGCTTCGCCGCTGGGAAAACCGGCTGCTTTATTTTTAAGGTTAGCAGTCATTCTTGCCCTCATCTGAGGAATGGACTCTGGAAGGCTCCACATGATCCCGCGCGGAGCTCTGGAGGGTTGTTGGTGAGCTCACTTCCCTCACAGGGGGCGTGGAGCCCCGTGGAACTGGGAGGACGCGCCCTTTGACCAGGAAAGCCTGGGTCTCCCACGCCCGGGGCCCAGGTGGCCGAGTACCCTGCAGGGCCCCGTGGAAGGCACGAGGCTCTGGCAGCGTTGCTGTGAGCGCCGGGGGGTGGGGGGGGGGGCAAGGGCGCGCCAGGCTAGAGCGCACACCTGTGGCCCCAGGTCCCCAGCCCCTAACCTGACCGGCTCCGGGGGCAGGGGTCCCAGAACTGGTCAGCCGTGGAGAGCGGAGGCTGAGTGCTGAGGGGGTGGAGACATCGGAGGCTTCTAGGGTGCCGGGTAGTAAGGAGAGTGAACTGAGGACGTGGGGCCAAGGAACCAAAAGGCAGGAGAGCCCCAGGAGGGAAAGAACCCAGGCACTCCCCACCCTTCTTGGACCTCAATTTCCCTGTCTGTATGTCAGGGAGGGCACAGTGTCATCCTAGTTCTAGAAGTAGCCCCATTCCTTGGTTCACAGCCCCTCCATCTTCCTGACCTTCCCACCTCACTCTCCTAAGGACCTCTGTGATTGCACTGGACCCAACTGGATAGTCCAGGGTAATAATCTTCCTGTCTTGAGGTTCTTCATTTACTCACATCTACAAGTCCCCCTTGCCATGAAGGTGACCTATTCATCAGTTGGGGAGGTGAAGATCTGAACATCTTCGGGGGTTATTCTTTTGGCCCACGAGGGAAGCAGGTCTTGATATCTGGGTAGAGAAAACGGCCAGTGCAAAGGTCCTGAGGCAGATACATGCCTGGTGTGTTCACGCAAGGAAGCGAGGGTCGCTGGAATGGACAGCGGAAAAGAGTGGTCTGACAGGAAGCAGAGGACTAAGGATCCCAAAGGGCCTGTGGGCCTCGTAAGGACTGGGAGATTGGCTCTGTGAGAGGCGGGAGCCATGGGGCCTCTGAGCAGACTAACAGTACCTCACCTTCGTTTTAGCAGGATGGCCCTAGCTGGTGAGTCGGGAAGGGAGCCAGGGCAGAAGCAGGACAGCAGATCGGGGACCTGGGCCATGGTGCAGGCTAGAGCTGAGGGCAGCCCAGGCATGATGCTGGCCAGCCGAGGAGTGGTGAGCCCTGGGTTCTGGAAGGAATGCCATCAGCGCTTCCTGGCACACTGTGTGGGGGTGTGGGGTTTGCCTGGGGCTGTGGCAGGTGGGAGGGTCTGTTGTTTTAAACAGAGATGGGCAGCTGGGGAGGGAGCAGGTTTGGATCAGGGGGTCAGGGATCCGCTTTTGGACATGTTGAGCCTAAGATGTCTTTGGACAAGAGTGTCTAGGACCAAGAATGGTGTTCCTGAGACCAAGAAGGGTGGGACCCAGACCACAGTGGGGGTGGGGGGCTGCCATAGACAGGAGTGTGACCCCCCTGCTGGTCTAGTGGTCAGAGCACTTGGGCAGCCGGGGGTGGGGGGTTGTCTCAGGAAGTATGGAGGCTGGAGGAAGTGGTGGGTGCTGGGGGCAGAGAAGATACAGCCCCCTGCCCCAGGGCTGTGGGAGAGCCAGAGAGCAGGGACAAAGCGGGGACAGGAGATTCCCCAAGGACCCAAGGCTCCATCTGGAACTCAGGGTGAGACTCCCCAGAGAGCAGTGTTTCTGTCCAGCTGACTAGGTGCAGAGGGCAGGTGCAGGAGGTCAGACACCAGAGGCTTGACTGAGAGAGGATGAGGAACCAAGAGGCCAGGGGAGGTGAAGGTGAGTTCATGGGCCTGACTGGACCTGTGACTTCAAGCAGGGGAGGGCGAACCCGTGAGGTGTGAGGGGGCTGGGGGTCCAGCAGGGTCAGGAAATGGGAGGGAGGGAGGTGGAGGCAGAGTGGGGTCACTGGGCAGGCAAGGTCTGGGGACTGACTATGCAGTGGGGACCAAGGAGGCAGGGCTGGGGGCAAGGAGGCCAAAGGTGTGGGAAGGATCACGGAAAGCAAAGCCCAGAAGTGGATGCAAGAGCCAGGAGAGAGCCTGTGAGCCAGGAGCCAACAGATCCCAGAAGGAGGGGCCCACAATAACCCCCGGAGGGGAGGGGAAGCAGGTGCTGTGATCCCAACTCTGGGAGGTCAGGGAGGAGGAGGGTGTGTCCAGTGGTGGAAAGAGCATTTCCAGGAGCGAGGCAGACAGATGTCCAGCAGGGGGCGCTGGGTCCTCAGAGGACTGGAGATGTGGGCCTTGGTGGGGGAACAGGGCCAGGAGCTCAGAACATTCTGCCTTCCCAGCAGTTCCCCTGACCGCAGGGCTGCTGGTCTGGGGCTCACTGTGGCTCTGCTGAGTGGCGGACCCAATGATCCCACCAGGACGGGCCACGAGGACACGCTCCGACCAGCCCTGCATCAGGGCGCGGGACGGCAGCCCGGGTGGCTTGCTGCCCATGGCAAGAGTTTGCCTCTTGACCTTACTTGTGTTATATGAACCACAGACTGGTAAGAATTTTCAGGTTCCTGACGTGAACGTTGGCGGGCAGGAATGGGGCTTGCCCCAGGATGCGGGTGGGTCCCGGGGAAGGTCAGTTTGGGCAGGGCAAGAAACCACCAGCTCTCACCAGGACCCAGCTGGACTGCACCCTGAGTAGGGTGGTTCCAGAAGCCCACGCAGGGCTGGTAGGGCGAACATGGGGGCAGAGCAGCCCCAGCCACAAGCTCCCAACTCTACACTGACATGACCTCGAGCACCTCGAGGGAGCTCAGATGGGAGCCCCCCAGGGCCCTAGATCCCTCCTCGTGATGGACCAAGTGCTGGGCTCAGAAGGGGCTCGGGCAGGGGGGTCACCTCTAAGAACATTCTGGGCCTGGGGCGGCAGCAATACAGTCCAGTTGGTCTGACAAAAAGATGGGGTGGGCCCTGGTCATCCCCCTACCCCCTCAGCCTGGGCCCAGCTGGGGCAGGATGGGCTGAAACCCCCAGAGGGAAAGGAGCTCTAGGGCAAGCCCGGGGTGCCTGCCGGTAGGTTGGGCCAGGTCACAGAAGGGTTGTGGTGACCCAGTCTCCTGCTGTCCTTCTCCCTCCCAGACTTCCAG
The DNA here is from genome assembly GCF_922984935.1 of Meles meles. Lineage (NCBI taxonomy): Eukaryota > Metazoa > Chordata > Mammalia > Carnivora > Mustelidae > Meles > Meles meles. The sequence continues at coordinate 15,070,996 of NC_060086.1, forward strand.
GCGTCCTGAGCCATCCCACCACCGCAGTTTGCCCAGGGCTGTGCTGGGACCCAGACCGCAGCCTCTCCCACCCCCTGTCAAGCCTTCTCTTCCGGCTGCAGCTCAGAAGCCCATCTGGGGTCTGGGGTAAGTCAGACGGCTGGGATGGCCCCAGGTGGAGGGAAGTGTGGTTAAACTGAGCAGGGAGGGCACACACACACCCTGCCCCCCTCAGCCCCTCCTGGACCTGGCTCCGCACTCAGCCACCAGGCAGCACAGGGTGGGGGGCTCCCAGCAGCCCCCATGTTGCCGTGTTACTCCTTCTCTGGAAAGTCCACAAACAAGGGCAGTTTGGGAGGGGCTGGGCAGCCCTGTGGCCAGCCGCTAGCCCAGGGGAAGGGCAGGCAGGGGCAGGACATCCCTCAGTCCTGCCCTGGGGGCAAAGCGAGGTCAGTGCTTCTGCTGTGACTCATCTTAGGGGAGGGCCCCTTCCTCACCCCCGCTGAGGGCAGCAGTTAGGAGGAATCAGGCTGCCCAGTTCCCGGAAGGCCCCTCCTGGACCTGCTTCCCCTTCTGAGGAGGAACTGACCTCCCTCGCCTTCTCCTTGGGAAGAGGGAAAGGCCCAGGGTGCTTGTTGCCACTCGGGGACACCTCCCAGGCCCAGAGCCCTGGGGGTTCATTTATGTCGTTCTCCGATGAAGGTCACGACTCTTCCGAGGGCCCAGTGACTCCTCCCCACAGGGGACAGTCTGGACCAGCAGTGATGACCACGTACGTACATCCCCAGCTCTGGGGCAGACTCCACCTGTTCCCATGAGGGCTGCCAAGCCACGCGTGTGCCCCAGGGCCACCAGCTCTGCAGGGAGGCTGGGGCCCTGGGTCTACCCTGGAGCCAGGCCAGAAGGTTCCTCTGACCCCCCCCAGGGTGACCCTGGTCTCTGCCCACAGGTGGCTGTCCCCCCCACCCCTGCCCCCGCCCCAGCAGCTCCCTTTCCCCAGCATGTCAGCTGAGATGTAGTGCCGAGGGGGTGCCCTCCAGACAGGGATCGGGCTGTGATGCTGAGGGCTCCTCCTTCACCGCCCCCCAACCCCGTCCCAGTCACTGCCCACATCCCCTCCCCCACCCCCCCCACCCCCGGGGCAGCTGCTCCCTCCCAGCCCTTCTGCAAACCACACTCTGCTGACTCAGGGCTGCACAAGGCCAAGGTGTGGGGTCAGGCCCCAGCCAGCTGCCCCAGGCCCAAGGAGCTACCAGCAAGGGGTGGGGGGCATCCCTGACTCCACGCTGCATCTGCAGGTACTGCGTATGTGAGCACGAAGCTCGTGGGCACGGAACCGTCCCCAACAGGTCAGGGGTGGGGAAAGGAGGCCCTTGGCGAACGCCTGTTTTTATTCCGACATGCTGAGAAGGCTCACTGTGGAGCAGAGCCGCCAGCGTGCATGGCCCCGGAGCCTGGAGGCCCCGGGAGCCTAGAGGCCAGGAGCAGAGCGGGCACCGCAGGGGACAGTGGGGGCTCCGCATGAGGAAGAGGGAACACAGCTGCCCCCACCCCAGATGGTGGCGGCGAGGGACGTCCCCAGCTGAGGCGGCAGCAGCTCCTGCCCACTCCTGCCGCCCACTGAGGCTGCGTTCGGAGAGGAAGTGGCATGGAGCAGCAGGCAGAAGACAAGGTCAGTGTGAAGCCTTGCCCAGCCCCTGGGGGCCCAGGTCTGGGACCGGTCCAGCCATGCAGCCCCTTCATGGAGGCGAGGGCGACTGTGGGGTTCCCGGCACAAGGGGAGGCCAAGATCCAAGACCACCAGGCCTGAGTTTGAGTGCTCGATCACCCCCCGCCCCAGCCCAGGTGCCTGACCTTGGCTGTCACTGGCTCTTGAGCCTTAGTTTTGCCATCTGCATAACAGGACAAGAATATGGCCTCTTGTGGGTTTGTGATGGGGCTGAAGCCAGATCAGGCTGGGCCACTCCAAGCCCGTCCCTCCTGTGGGGAAGGTTGGGTCTGCACAAGCGGACTGCTCCTCTGGGGGAGACCCGTGGATCCAGCCACCCCCTGATCCCCTCCACAGTGCCCTGGGACCTGCCATGCCTCTCAGGCTCCTGCAAGCACCTCTTCAGATCCCCTCCCTCCCTTCCCCCTCAGGAGCACACACAGACCTGCCGGCCCCTGGGAGCCCCTTTGGGCAGACCTGCTTTCTCAGGCCCAACTTCCAGCAAGATCAGGACCCCAGGGGCTTGCCCCAAAGAGCACCTTTATTCACAGCAAAGGACGTCACCATGGCAACCACACTTCAATTCCCTGAGAACTTTTCCATTATCCGTCGCTTTCCAAGCTCTGTCTTTGCAGAAAGAAAAACAGAAGACAAAACACACGCCAGCCACGGGCCCAGTGGGCCACACTGGGCCTGCGGGAGACAGGTAACGTGGTGCGGGACGGGGCGCGGGCAGTCCGCACACAGGGACACATAAATACGCGGGGGGCGGCTAGGCCTTTCCTCTGCTTTGAACAACAAAGATTATCTCAAGTTTGGCTTCTGCTTTTTTCTGATCCACAGAAAAGATAAAATAACACCGGCCCTGCCCCACCCCCACCCCTGAAAAACAGACAAAAACACCCTACCTTTTACCTACCCCCTCATGAAAAAAAAGCACAGTAAAAAAATACTGTCACAAATATTTACAGACACGCCCACTATGGGCGACATTCTCTCTGCTTCGAGAGGAGATAAAATGCTCAGCTCTGTCTTCCCAACACCGGGAGACAGAGACCATGAGGGCTGGGGAGACTACCCACCCAGGATGGTCGGGAGGGGAGGCCCTACGCCCCTCACCCCACAGCCACTAAGGACTTAATGGGGGCCGGAGGTGGTGCTCGCAGGACGCTCGTGCTGTCTGCCATCCCTCTGAGTCCAGAGCCAGCGGGAGTAGGGGACTCGGGCCACTCCTCCCAAACCCAGCTTCTGTGCACTGAGCGTGGCTCAGCTGTGCTGGGGATTTGGAGGTGGGGGGGCCGGGATCTCCAGGGACAGGGTCCCCCAGCCCCCGGCCTGCTCCTGACAGGAAGGGAAAGGCACCTGCCTATCCCGGCAGATCAGCCCCTGACCCCATGCTGCCCAGAGACCCTGCGAGAATAAAACTGCCTGCAGGGTGACCTCTGCTGCCTATCCTGCTGCGATGGGGCTCAGGAGGCGGCGGCCCCGCGGAGCAGACAAGCGGCACGATCGCCTGCTCCTCAGCAGAGCGGAACTGCCCAGCAGCCTGCTCCGCGGACTGCACGCGGTGCGCACACGCAGGCACAGCCCTGGGGGAGTCTCGAATGCCAAGGCCAGGGCGGCTCTACATGGGTCCCCGGGCCCTTTGGATACCAGGGGAACCCGAGGACGGGGTTTCAACCATGGCTCCTAGAAGACGGCGGTGTGGGGACACCAGGGTGTGTCTGGGTACAGGTGGCAGTGGATGGAGCGGAACCTGTGGGGACAGAGGGGGGGGTGGGTCTGTGTGGGGAGGAGGTGCGGAGCCCCCATCTTCAGACCCCCATGGCACCCCTCCGGCCTCAGCGCAACCCCCAACCCCAGCAGACCCCCCAGGGCACCCCTCTGGCCCCAGCAGGCCCACCAGAGACCCCAACCCAGGGCATCCCTCTACCCCACCACATGCTCCCACCCAGGGCATGCCCCTGGCCCAAGCAGACCACACCCATCAGAACCCCCAACTCAGGGTACCCCTCCTCAGGCCCCAGCACAACCCCCAACCCACGACAGCCCACCCCCGGCTCCAGCAGACAAGCCCCAGCAGACCCCCCCCAATACTAGGTGCCCCCCCCGGCTCCAGTAGAACCCCCAACCCAGGGCAACCCCCCTCCAGTCCCAGAAGACCAGACCCAGCAAACCCCCCAGGGCACCCCTCCAGCCCCAGGAGACCATCCCCACCCAGGGTACCCCTGTCCCCTGCCAACTGGCCACAACAGACCCCACCCGGGCACCCCCTCTAGCCCCAACAGAGACCCAAACCCAAGGCATCTCCCTGGCCCAAGCAGACCAGCCCCAGCAGACTGGCCCCAGCAGAACCCCAAACCCAGGGTACCCCCCTGACCCCAGCAGACCCCCCAGGGTACCCCTCTGGCCTCAGCACACACCCCTACCACACCCCCTCCGGCCCCAGCAGACCTGCCTCAGCAGATCCTTCTCCACAGCACCCCTCTGGCCCCAGCAGACCCCTCGGGGACCTGATGTCAGGCCCAACCTCTCTCTGGGCCTGCTTCCTCACCTGGATGGGTCAGCCTCCACTGAGAATGGCCCCTTCATGTGGATGGCATTCCGCTTACTCTCAAACATGCCATAACTGAGGGTCACCTGGGGGGGGGGGGTTGGGCAGGTGAGACCAGGAGAGGCTCCCATACTCCCAGCTCTGTCCATGGCTTTCCATGGAGTTCTGTGCAAGGGGACAAGCCTTGCCTTCCGCCCTCCCTGGACCAGGAAGGAAGGCCTCAGTCCCAGGCTTCTTGGGGCTGGGTGTGGTACAACCCACCTGTTCTGCACAACCCAGGAATGAAGTCTAGGGTAGGGGCTTCAGTGAAGGCTAGCGGAGTCACCAGCTGGGGCCAAGAGAGGCCCCAAATGGCACAGAGTAGGTGTGACACCCAGGATTGGAGCAGGGTCCCGCCGGTGGGGTTGGGTGTCTGAGCGACAGCCAAGAGTGGGACCCTTCCTGACTTCCCGGTTTAAAACCGTGATTCCACTCAGTTCCCTGCGGCCCAGGAGGCGCACCTGCTCGTGGAGCTCGGAGGCGGGCACCTGCTGCAGGTTCTCCAGGTGGGAGTGGAAGAGCCCGCTGCGGATGAGCGGCACGCCCAGCAGGGCCTCCACGATGTAGCCGATGGTGCAGTCATCGGGCAGGCGGATCCGCTCGGCCGTGCTCATGAAGTGGCCCCTGCTGCAGAGGGGGGGCCGGTCCGATGAGCAAGGGTGGCGCTGGCGGCCCACCAGGAGCTCACTCAGACACAGCCACAGACAGGGCAGAACCCTGCCTGGGATGAAGGAGCACAACCTTGGGACAGGAGGGGACCAGAACACCAACAGGCCGGCCCGCAGTGGCTCCGACCCTCCCGGAGCCCCTGCAAAGCGCCCTCCTCTGAACTGGCCTGATAATTCAAAGCCAGGGTCACCAAGCCTGCACGGAAAGGAATCCTGCCCCTGCCCGATGGTAGCTGGGTCTGGCGCGTGGCAGGTGGGAAGCCAGCAGAGGTGGGGGTGCAGGTGGGGGGGGACCATGACTCAGCCCACCTGGGCATGGGAGGCTGGGGGACACCCGTTGCTGAGCAGGGGCCCCAGGGCACTCACCTGGCCCATGGGCTCATCTTCAGGGCCAGCCCACGGCTGATGCAGAAGCCAGCCCCGCCGGTGGCAAACCAGAAGTGGACAGGGCGCTGCAGGAGGGGAGCATGGTGAGACCCTCGCCCCAGGTCCCGGGGACCCCTTCGGCCCCCTGCCCACCTGGCGCGGGCCCCTGAGGGCGGAGCACGCACCATCTTGTTCTCGCTGACCCTCTCCGTGGCCTGGATGGGCCTGTCCAGACTGGGCTTGCCGATGTACACGTCCTGCGTGTGCGGGTAGCTGGCCAGCAGCCGCAGCAGAGCCCTGACGTTGACGTAGTTGTCGTCGTCCACGTGGCAGAACCACCTGCAGAGCCGCAGGCAGAGAGGGCGTCAAGGGTGGAAGGCTGGGGGAGAGGGGGTGGGGTTGCTGTGGGGGAGGGGACCGGCAGGGGAGGGGGCACGCTCCTCTGGCTGCACTCACTTCCTCCCTGATTCGATGAAGTGGTCGAACTCCACGGCCATCTTGCAGGACAGTGCCTGGCGGCTGTGGGCAGCTGAGCAGTTGGTATTGACCACGTGGCCTGGGAGCAAGGGAGGGGCTGTAAGCGGGTCTGAGCTGGCCCATGAGAGCAAAGCAGGATGGAGTGGACCACTGTCCCAGGGCACCCTGGGTCCAAGCCGTGCTCTGCAGCGCCTCGCAGCTCCGCTGCCCCCCTCCCCCCGCCAGGGCCCACGGCCTAGTGATCACAGCAGCACCCCCCCAGCCCAACCCCCTCCAGGGCAACCCCGGCCCGCCCCTGCCCATTCAGGCGGCTTTTTCCCAGCACCGGCCACCTGTTGCTGCCACATCAGCTCAAAGGCCCTGGGAGCTGAAAGGACCTCATTTGCATGAGAATTGGGTGCCCCCCCCAGTGGCGGGGCGGGGCATTGAGCAAACCAGTTGAGTAAAGGGCCCTCTCTGGCCCGTGGCCTCTAAGACCTCTCTGCAGGGGACTGGGGAGGGGACTGTTCCTCCCAGGAGTGGAGCCCCCCCCCACCCCGGCCTCCCCAAGTCCAGGGCTCACCCGTGCGCCTGGCCAGGGCTTCATCATCCCCGTCGGTGAAAATGAACGTCTGGAAGGAGAAACGTGGCCTTGAACAGGCAGCTCTCTGTCCCCCAGTCCCGGGGCCGCCGAGGGGGTGCAGGGCCGGGCACCCTGGGGCTTCAGGAACTCCAACTCAGTCATGCCCACTCTCCACCCTTCCGTGGGCCTTAATTTCCCCAGGTGCACAGAGTGGGTTTCAAGTGCCCAGCCTAAGCAGAAGTGGACGGGACTCCAGCAGGCCCTACCCTGCCATCGACAGCTGGGCCCAAGGTCGCCTGGCGGCTGTGCTGGCACGAGCCAGGTGGGGCGCCCCGCCCGCCCCGCCCACCCGCCAGGTAACCGGCTCCTGACGCCCCGCACACCTGGCAGGGCACACACCCTTATTGACACAGCGCGCAGCCTGTGGGAGGGGGTAGAAGGCGGGGGGGGGGGGGGGGGGGGGGGGGCAGGTGGAGGAGGTCGGCTTTGGGAAGCCAAGTCTCAATCAGTCAGGGACAAAGGCCTCTGCTGGGCGGCTGCCAAGCCCCAGCGGACAAAGGGCCCGGAGGGAGGATGAATCACCAGGCATTGTCCACCGGCTTTGTCTCAGGCCGCGCAGTGAGGGACGCAGGGCTGGCCTTAACTCGGCCGCGTTAAGCAGGAGTGGCCGTGCGGCCCATTACCATACAGCTGGCCTGGTTAACTGGGCCGGGCCCGGGGAAGGGTCTGCCGGGCAGGGGTGCGGCCACAGCACTGCAGCCCTCAGAGCTGGGCCCCCCATGCCCCCGGCGCTGTGACCAGTCGGCCAGGTCACCTTGTCTGAGCCTAAGAAAGCACTGCTGTTCTCAGGAGGCTCCAACAGGCAGGAGGGTTGAGGCGGGAAACTGCGGGTGCCCCAGCCCCCCTGAGGCCCAGTACCCCCCGCCCCACTGCTCAGGCAAGGAAATCCAGGCGGGCAGACAGGCCTTGCCCAAGGCCACATCAAGGCTCTACCTGTGCCAGCACAGGGCCACCCCTGCCAGGATCGCTCTGAGGAAGTGATTGGGGGGGATGCGGGGCGGGGCCAGGAGCTGCCGGCACCCGCCTGGGCCCGTCAGCACACGGGGAGGAATGTTCCTTCTTCTGCCTGGCCCGCCCAGCGCGTGCCACTCAGCGCACCCAGGCAAGGCTGAATGCATGCAAACCCTGGGGCCTGGTGGGGGCGGGTGCTCCGAGCACAGGCAGCAGGAGACCCCCCACCCAGCTCCATGCCCACCAGACCTCAGTTTCCTTTTACCGGTCCAAGGGAGGATCTAGCACGTGCAAGCCCAGAGCACAGTTCATACCCGGGAACCTGGGAGACCCACCTGGGGTCCTCACCCTCCTTTGGGCGGCCCTGGCTCCTTGACCATCCTGACCCCAGACCGGAGCACACACTCAGGTCAAGCCACAAGCTGCCGATCCCAGGTTTAGCACTGGAGAAGGAACAGGCCCTGTGGACACCCTCTCCGCACATGTACCCCTTCCTTCCAGAACCCTGCAGGCACCCCAAGGCAGCCCGCACGCACAGACTCGCACCCAGCCCCCCACCCACTCCCCAGCCTCGCAGCCCTGGAATGCTGTGGGAGGCTGAGGCTGGCCAGTGCAGACGCGCCACTGCCGTCGCTGGATTAAAAGGAAAATGCTTTCTTAATGAGATCAAGCGAGGCCTGTTCTCCCGCGCTTTGGTGGTGCCCTAAAAACCCAGCCCAAGGCTATGGAGATTAAAGTCACCTTTGTTCGGCTAGGGGAAGAGCGAGGCAGGCGGCCCAGAGAGGAGTACAAGGCAGGGTGGGGCTGTGAGGGTAGAGTTGCCTGGCCTCCCGCATCAGAGCAACCAGCAGAGGAGGCGACAGGCTGCCTGGCGGTTCAGGGCCTCGGTATCCCCCTCTGTCAAATGGGCATCACAAAAAATTCATCTGTAGCCAGAGCAAAGCACTGAGACCCACTCCCTTCTTTGGTCTCCCTAACAGCCCTGAGAGGCGGGCACCACTGCTACCTGAGTGGACAGTGAGGACACTGGGAACCAGAGAGGGGCAGCCTCCAGCCTGTGGTCATACCCTGTGGCAGACGTGGTGCTCGTCTAGACCCAAGCACCTTCCGGGGACTGAAACCCCTCCCGCCACCAGCCCCCCCCCCCCCGCAGCCTCCTCCCCACTTCCCCAGAGATGGGGCTGGAGGAGGAAGAGCAGGGCAGCAAGGGCGGCAGGGCTGGCCCAGAGCGGGCGGGGGTGTGGGGGGACACCCACAGGAAGCGGCATTGTTCCTGGAGCTGCGATTCAAAGAAACACAGGATGCCAAGCTCTCCCCCAGCAATTGTGGCCACTGTGGTGGCAGCCGCAGCAGCCTGGCCTGCTCCTGGGAGGGGTGGGGGAAGGCCAAAGGTCCAGCCCCTCATCCTGGACTTTGAGGACTGTCACAGTGCAGACAACTGTGGGGGACAACAACCCCCGCCCCTGCCTTCCCTCCTCCCCATCACCTTAATGGGTGGAAGTTTCTTACACATGCTCCATGCCAGTGCTGTCAGTCTAGCTCAAATCGCACCTCCTCCAGGAAGTCCCCCAACCCTCCACGTGGGTCAGGTGCCCACTCTCAGCTTGCACAGTCTCTCTGGATTTCCCCCATCAAAGCCCTGACTTCTCCGCATCTCCCCCATCAGACTGGGTCTGAATCACTACGCACAGGACTGGGAGAGGGGGGCCCGTGGTCAGGATAGTTTCAAGAACCCCCTCCCCCCAACACGATGTGCAGGGCTCTGGCTTGCTGTGACACATGCACTGATGCCCGGGGCAGACGCAGCCTCTCCTGGGTGGGTTTAGCTGGCAAGACGGAAATCTGAGTGGCCGTTCAACCAGGGGAGTGACAGACCCCAGCCCGACCCTGCTGGGCTCATTCCCTCTACCTCCAGGTTTTGCCAGTCCCCTGCCAGAGATGAGGAGACCAAGGGTCAGAAAGTCCTCAGGTCTTGCCCAGGATTATCCACCTCAGCTGGGACTGGTACCCAAGACCCCTGGACCACATCCCTTCTGCTGGGGAATGCCCCCCAAATCTAAGACGAGAGGTGCTCAGAGCTGGTGGGGGCCCAGCGGGAGCTGAATGCTGCCAAAGGTCACCAGGCAGGGAGGCAGAGTCCTGGGGGGCAGGGTGCCGCGCTCTAGCCTGGTGCCCCACAAGGGCTGTCAGTCAGGGATGGGGGGGCCCGTCGGCCCCCTCATCGCCAGGCAACCTGAGTGGTCAGCACGCCAGTGGCGGTTCCCATGGAGCGCATAGCTGTGCACAAGAGGCCGGACGCCTTTCTCCGTTGGAGAAAGGGGCTTTGTTACCTTGCCCAAGCGGCCGGCGTGAGAGCCGCCGGGCGCTGGGAATCCTAACGGCCCCGCGGCCAAACAAAACCCACAGCCCCCGCTGCCCCCTCCCGCTGGCCCGCTGAGCCCCTGGGAAAGGGGATGCTGCTTTCCCAGGAAGCTGCCACGGTGCTCCCAGGGACCCTCCCCATACAGGAACCAGAGAGAACCCTTCCCCACCCCCCAGACCCCATCATGACCTCACCAGAACCCTATCCCAAAACAGGGCTCATCCACGCCACCAGATCCCAGGCGGTGAGGTTTAAACAGGGAGGAAGAGGTGTGGGGTCCTCTCTGAGCCCTCACCGGGCCAGGGGTCTCTCAGCTTCACCCCAAAGTCCCACTTAGTCCCTTGAATCTCCCAGCCCAGGGCTGTTCCCCCACTGCCCCTCCCTGGCAGGGCCACACTGCCCCGTCCCGCCCCAACCCAACCGTTCTGCTGCGGCCTCCAGGGAGATTTTCAAAGTGGGGTGTGTCTTCATTATGTGTAGGAAGCTGGTGCTCAACTAGGGTGCAGTGAGCACAAGGTTCCAGGCTCCGAAGACTCCCATGCTGTGGGGACACAGACCCCCAAAATCCAACGCTCTCTTTGGAGACAGATTCTCCAGGACTCAACAACACACACGCCAACTCCAAATTCTCTTTGACAATAACTTGTCCCCCATTCCATGACAAAGACTCAGATGAGGGAAGGGACCAGCCCTATGTGGGGGTTCTAACCCCCGACTCCAACACTCAGGGAAGAGTCTTCCTCCTCAGGGCCCCAGGTGGATGCCTCGCCAAGAATCTACCTTGGGGAGGTTTGGGGACAACAACACCTTCCTTATTAATGCACTCCAATAGTTGGGGGTGGGGGAAAGAAACATCACAGAACACCAACCAAAGCAACAGCAGCTGGTGTAGGATCAACGCACACCATCCAGGGCTCTGGAAGTTGGATGGGGTCGGGTCCCCCTCTGACACCTCCAGAACTTAAGGGGAAGAGTGGCCCCATCAAGCAGACCCGGCTGGAAAGGGATGGACTGGCGTTGCTACCCCTAGATTTTCCCCGTAGCTGGACAGAGGCGCAGCCCGGCGCCCATCGGATACCGCCACGCGCGGCACAAGAGGGCACCCCCCCTACCCCGCCCAGACCGTGGGGGCTCACCATCTCCTTGTGGCGCGAGATCCAGGTCTCCAGCAGCAGGTCGAGGCGCGCGCGGTGAAACTTTCTAGTGGTCTTGACCGCGATGAAGACGTCGTGGGGCGCCAGCGACTCGACGGGGGCATGCGGCTGGCCGTCGCCGGGGCGGGGGGCGCCTCCGGGCCGTGGGCCCGCGTCTCGGCGCGCGCGGGTCAGCAGGCTGAAGTACTCGGACAGACTGTGTACCTCGCGGGCGAGCGCAGCGGGCGCCGCCGCCGCCTCCAGCACCGGCGCCGGGGCCGCCCCCGCGGAGCCGGCCAGGCTGCGCAGCGCGCGCCGGCCGCGCTCGGCGGGCACAGGGGGCGGCGGCGGGTCGGCGGTGAGCACCAGCAGGCAGGCGAGTAGCGCGCCCGCCAGCGCCAGCAGCAGGCGTCGGCCGCAGCGCTTGAGCATGGTGGGGTGGCGGCCCCCGGCGCGCCCTACCCGGTGCACCCTGCCCTGCCCCGCACACCCGCGCGGAGTTCCTCGGCTCCCGCGGCGCGTTCAGCTGTCCACTGCCCGCGCCCGGCGCTTTTAAAGCTCCCCCGCCGGACTCCGCCCCCTTGAGGGCGTGGTCCTCCGCTAGTCCCCGCCCCTGCCGCGCGCTTACTGGCTACCGGGCCCTGGGGCGGGGCCTCGAGCGGGCCGCCCCCCTCCCCCGAGACTCGCAGCGCCCACGTGGGACCGCCGCGGGGGTCTGGGAACGGCCGGGTAGGCGCCGTCGCCCCCGCCCCCTGTGAGCACGTGCACGCCACGCCCCGCCCAGGTCGTCCCCCACAGGCGGCCGAGGGGCGTGGGGATTTCGGCCCCTCTCGCCCCGGTGGCCCCGAAGGGGAAACCAGGCTGGCCAGAGCCGGCGGGGCCGCACGGGGCGTCTGGCACGCGGAAGGGCGCGCCCTCGGCGCGGTGACCGGGGTTCTGGCACGGGGACTTCGGGCTCCGCAGTCCCGCAGGAGACGTCCTCACTTCCTCGCCGGCCCCTCCCCGTGCCCGGCGTCCTCCCTCTGGGGTGGTGCGTGCCAAGAAGAGGGGGCGGCGCCTGGGTGGACCCGAGCGCTCGGTCTAAGGCATTGGTGATTAATACTGAGGAGGAGTTGAGCCCCCCGAGCAACGGGCAGGGACACGTGTTTCCACCGAGAAAGCACCTGTATTAAATTCCACCTTCAGCGCCCTCCCTCACCCCGCCCCTCCCCGAGCTAATTTCCTCGAATCCCAGCCCAGCGGCGGCGGTGCGGAGCTGGTCCCCGAAAGCCTCCGGGCGCCCCGTGGCTAGAAGAAACTGAGGTCGCCCCGCCCCTCGCGGGATGAAAGGCTGCTTTCTGTCCCATTTGGTCCCTCTACGCTCAGGCCAGATGTGGCCCAGCTGTGCCCCCGCCCCGCCTTCCCGGCACACGGCGGCCCCCACCCCCAGGCCTTCCCACGGGCCGGGCCGGCCCACCGCACGAGCAGGGGCGGCAGGAATGCGCGCCAGCCACCCGGGGTGAGGGTGAGGGGCGAGGGGCCCGGAAGTGGGGGGGGCGCGGGGACAGACGCGGACTCAGGGTCCGAGCTCCCTGCCCTCAGCATCTTCCGGAAGCGCAGCTGGGGGCGGCTCTTCGCTTGGCTGCTCCTCCTTCCCCTCCCCGTGGGCTCGGGCATCCCCTCCTCAGGAGGGCCTGTGCAACCACCAGGGCCCCTGGGCCCCTAGAGCGCTCACTCTGCCCACTGGCCAGTTCTCCCAGCGCTTAACCCTCTGCCTGCAGTGGGTCTCCCTTCCCGCAAAGTCAGGGCTGGAGCATTATAGGTGCTCTGGAAGGATTTACTGGGGAAACGTCTGCCGCTCCCTCCACCGAGGAAGGGGGGAGGCTATGGCCCATTTGCTCTTAGGGTCCTTGGGCCCTACCCCAGCCCCTCTGGCATGGGGTGTGATGGGGGATAGTGGTTCCCAGGCTTCTTCCTGCCCCCACTCCCCCCCACCCCCCGCACCGCAGGTAATTAGCAGGCGCCACCTCGGGCAGGCAGATGCTGGAGCAGATGGTGCTGGCCTTCCCCAAGTGATAAGTCTCCCGCGGTGTCACCTCCTGCTATAAACCCCTCCCCCATCAGCCAGAACCCAGCCTCCAAGCCTGGAGGCTGCTGGAGGGGTGGGGGTGGGCAGGGGAGAAAAGGACCCTATAGCTGGGGCATGGGCTGCCCCCAGTGGGCTGAGCCCCAGCCCAGCCTCAAGTCCAAAGTCCCCATGTCCCTTGCCCCACCATCAACGCCCATCTCAAATCTGGGCTATTTTGAGAAGGAGTCTCCTCCCCCATCTTCATCTCTCCTCTAGACCACTTGGCAGTTTCCAGCCTGGGCTCCCTGTCCCTGGCTACCTGCTCTATTTTATTCTGCACTCGGCAACCAGCTCAAATCATACCTCCCGCTACCCCCGACACACATACACACAAACAGATCAGAATCTCCCACGGCTCCCCATTGCTCTGAGTTCAAATCCTGACCTTGTGTCTACTTATTCCCAGCCCCATTTCTTGCTGAACCCTGCAATCCTCCCCATCCCCCAACACCCCAAGCACCACTGAGTCCCCAAATCTTTGTATGAGCTGTGCCTATACCTGGGATTCAGGTCAGTGGCATCCCTGCTCAGTACCCTCTAGATGCTGAGTGTTCTCTAAGAGGTCGAGGGGAACATCATGCCGTCATGGTATCCCACGCTCCTGCCTGACAAGGTCCTGCCCATGAGATAGCCCTCCGGCTTTCTCTGACTTGTGGCCTGGCTACAGGCCCCTCTGGCACACCAGACCTTGGGAGCAGCATGCCCATTGTACGGAATGCAAGGTGAAGCTCCGTAGACGGCTGCCTTGCATGCAGGGAGCAAGGAGAGGGAGCAACTGTGCAGAGAGGGACCAGCCCAGCCTGGCAGGGCTTTCCTGGGCCTCTCTGCAGCCAGGCTCCGGGAGTGGGGGGGCCGCCCCGGGTGCGGCTGCCTGTCTGGGAACAGCAGGACAAAGCCTTACAGCATTCTTGTGGGGGCCGTGGGCTTTGGCAAGAATGATTCAGTTTCTTTGCTGTCAGGAGAATGGAATTTCATGGTGACTCCTTGAGGTCTAAAAACTGTAAGGGGGTGGCCGGCTTAGCTGCCCCTGCTCCCAGCCCCAGCCTTTGGCACTCTCCTCCCCTGCCCTTGCCCTAGGCACAAAAGCTCCCACCAGAGACCCACTGAGCCAAACAGCCATGGGGGAAGGGGAGGTGCTGGGCTCAGAACAGGAAATGGGGTGATTGAGAGGGGATGGGGAGGGGGCTGACCAGGTTGCCAGGAAGTCCCTGGGGCCTTAGGGTCCTGGGGAAGGGGGCTGGGAGTGGAGGCTGGGGCTGGGGGTGCAAGCACAGCCCAGGAACGGAGACACCTCTACAGCTGGCTAGCCTTGCAAAATCAGAGGGGCCCCTTCTCTGCTCTAAGACCTCCGACCTGGGATGTTCCCACTCTGAACCCCAGTTTTCCTCCTGTAGCATGAGGATAACACTATCGTCCACTTGATAAGGTGCTCATGGGCAAAACATCAGGCAAGCAGACAGCCTGGCCCTCTTGCCTGGGGATGTGGATCCGTGTGCCTCCTGGGCAGCCCACCTCATAGGAGCGTCTCCAACAGCCCGAGCATGGGGCTCTGGGGCAGCAGGTGACTGGATGGCTTCAGAGCTGCCAGTTGAAGATGTTATAGGGAAGTGGCCAAGGAAAGGGGGCCCACACAACCGTGAGGCCCCGTGGGGCTCTACTCTGCCCTCCTCATCAGGCTTGGAGGCAGTATGGTGCCCCCACTTGAGTCCAGGCCTGCTTTCCCTGCTGGGGCCGTCTGGGACCTCCTGTGGATGGAGCCAGTCCTACCAGGTTCTGGAAGCTGCTTCTCCACAGGCTCCTGGGGACATTGAGGCTGGCTCCGTCTGGATTGTCTCTTTCCTGGGAAGATCTAGGAGATAGAATGGGTGACCGTGAACTCGCAGGAAGTCATCCGAGGTGGGCCTGTTCCATGTCCCTGGAGCAAGCCTTCTCCAGCCCAGCAGTCGAGCCCGGAGACTGTGCCTCGCGCAGCCCCACGGGACTGACGGTGGCTGCCCCCCATGCTGCCATGAGGGCACGAGAGAGAGTACCTAGCAGTAAGGGAGGCTTCTAGATGCCAGGGTGCCTGCCGGCCCCCCACAGGCACTGAGTTGCCTGGCCACAGGGGCCCAGAAGCTTCTAGACAAAGAGTCCTGCTGGCAGGAGTCAACGTGAGGAAGAGGGGTTGGTTCCAAAGCTGGGTGCAGTGGGCTCCGTGGCGGGGGGGGGGGGGGAGGGGGGAGGGCACAGCTGGTGGTGGCAGCTGATTCCCATTACTGCTGCTGGGGCGGGCACTGTCCCCACGAGGAGAATAGACAGCCTACAGCTGTGAGCAGAGGCCCCCCCCAACCCCCGGCTGGCCCGCCTGCACACCCGCTCTGCCCAGAGCCCCTCATCCCCAGGCCACACTTTGTGTGGTCTTGGGCCAGTTCCCTCTCTCTGTGGAGCTCAGAATCGTACTTGACTTTGTAAAAGGGTGTAGCTGCCGCCCTCCCTGCCCTGCCCAACCTGGGCTGGTACTCCGCAGGTGTGGAGCGGCAATGACCACCAGTGGCCTGACCCTCTGGCCTGAACCCAGGGCCTGGCATGGTCAGAGTGGCCAGGGGACTTGGCCTAGGCGGCCGAGGAGGGCTTAAGGGGATACCCTTCAAAGCCAGCTCAGTGCTACCTCTTCCAGGAAGTCCTCCTCCATTCCCTGTGGTATCTGCCCCCATCTTGGTACTGACCACATGAGACTGTAACTGCCCATTTTCCTGCCTGTCTCCCCAGCTAGCCTGGGAGCTCCGTGAGGGCAGGGGCCATGTTGGGATTCCCGTCAGTGCCTGCCCCACAGTAGGTGCTCAATAAACACTGGCTGGACAGATGAGTAAGGGAATGGACAGATAGATAGATGGAAAGACAAAAAGACAGAGATGTCTGTGGATGGCTGGGAAGCTGATGGATGCTTGGCCACATGAGGGCAAAGACACTGTGTCATTTGGGGCTGGGCCCCAGTGCTTAGAACAATAGGTGGCATATATTAGGAACTTGAGAAATATTTGTTAGATCGTAGATGGATGGATAGACTGATGGATGGACAGATGAAGAGACTGGGTGGTTGGATGGACGGACGGACGGATGGATCGATTGATCGATCGATTGATAAGTGAGGGGATGGATGGATGGATAGACGGATGGATGGACAGATGAAGAGACTGGGTGGTTGGATGGACGGACGGACGGATGGATGGATCGATTGATTGATAAGTGAGGGGATGGATGGATGGATAGATGGATGGGTGGGTGGATGGGTGGATGGGTGGATGGGTGGATGAACAGACTGGGTGGGTGGAGGGATGGACAGATGGCCAGGTGGATGGAGAGATGGAGATACATGGACATACAGAGGCTCAACGGAGCACCCCCTCTTTCCCACAAGTACCAAGCCTCAGGGAGTGTGGGTTTCAGGGTAAGGAGGCATGACTGCCCACTGCATTCTGGGCTGGCACAGGAAGGAGGCCTGCGTGCAGAGCTGTGGCGGGTGGCAGGGGCTGACGTCCCTAGAAGTTCTCAGTGACCACATATTGTATGCCCACCCTGCACTGGGAGTGTTTCCAAACACCACCGCCTGAAGGCTTCTAAAGGGCTCGTTCAAACAGCTGGTCCTGCAGACTGGACGTGGGGGTCCAGAGAGGAGAAGAGGTACGCCTCTGACCCCACAGCCAGTTGGGGAGGGGGAGTCTCTGAGCCATGGGCAGGAGGAGGGAGACAGGCCGAGGGCTGGCAGCTGCATCTCTTCCTGGTGGCTCTGTGCGGGGGCCAGACTGCGCTAATCTGATTTGCAGCCCCCGGAAGTGGAACTCTGGCCACAAGAACACATGACGGACGTCCTCCAGCGACCAGACACCCACCGGGGAGACACCAGAGCCACTTTACCCCAGGCAGCTTTTGTCTTGCCAAGAATGGCTAGCTTGTGCTGTGGCCACAGGGTGGGGCGCGGCTGTCCCGGTGCCTGCCAGGCCCCAGGCACGACCCCTCGCCCCAGTCATGACCCCATGCCCATGTCTGTGGGACCAGGCCCTGGGAGCTGTGCAAGGAGGGGCCCCCTGGCCGGATGGAGATAGTGGGGATCAGGGTCTTGGCTCCGAGGGGGCCCTGCTCACTGGTGTCATCTCCATAATTCCCTGACCTCAGGCTCCTTCTCAGCCACAGGAGTGGAGCTGGGTAAGGAGTAAGTCCCCTTGCTTACAGGGATGGAGAAAGACGTGGCCTTGATACCTATTTCCAGTTGCCCCGGAAATGAGGGCTGGGCAGGGTCCTGTGCTGTCGCACCCAAAAGAGATAAGCTACCACCATGGGGCCCATCCATCCTTCTGTCTGTCCATTCATCTGTCCACGTCACCCAGGTTCAACAGTATCCCTGGGCACTTTCTCCACCCCGGCTCTGCCTGGCTCTGGGGGAGTTGAGGGGGTGACTCAGACACAGCCCCTGGCCCCAGGGAGCTCACAGTCTTCCTCAGGCTCCTGGCTGTCCTCCAAACAGGTAGAGCATGGTCAGGGTTAGAAGATGGGTCAAGCCCAAGGGTGCCGGGGGGCTGGGCAAGGGGGAACCCATTGTTCCCCAGCCAGGGCTGGCAGTAGAGGGTTTCAGGCAAGGCTTCCAGAACAAGATGGTGGCCACCGACCGGTAGCTCGAAGGCTCTCAGCAGGCAGAGGCGGGTGGGAAGGCAGGGAAGCCATGCGGCAGGTCTGGAGTCCTGGTGCACTTTGATGGGGGTGTGGTTCCACGAGCCGTGAGACGTGAAGCCAGAGAGGTGAGCCGGAGCGTCCAAGTCCTGGCTCAGGGTCAGGCTGGGGAGGCAACGGGGAGCCCCCGAAGGTCTGTGAGCCAAAGGGATGTGGTTCGAGCTGCATTAGAGAAGGTCTGGCTGAGACAGGAGTCCGCCCAAGCCTCCCTCCAGGCTTTGTGTCCTTGTGTCCAGGCCTTTCCTCTCTCCTCCCTTCCTTGTGTAGCTCACAGAAGGAAAGCTCAGTCTGGGGAAGGTTTTGGAGGATAGCAGGGCCAGGTTCCTCGGAGGCAGGTGGGCCCCGGTGGGCAGGGAAGAGGGAGGCTAGGGGGGAAAGGACAGAGACAGGGCTGAGGCCTGCACCTGAGGAAGGCCAGGCCATTCTCTGCAGCCTGGTTTCCTTAGATACGTAGGGTCTGCGGGGACTGGCCTAGGGGTTCTCCACCTCGGTGTGACTTGGGGCTCTGGGAGGCATTTGGGGTATGCCAGAATGAGTGCATGGAGTCTAGGAGCCTGGGTTGCTGCTAAACCCCCGACGGCATGTAAGACAGGCCCCACACAAGGAACTGTGCGGCCTGTCCCTCAGGGGAGCCGAGGGGAGAAATGCCCAGTGGAGTGACTGGCCTCTCTCCCCAGCCACAGGCCCCTGTGGGACAGTCCGGCCACGCGCCAGGTCCCCGCCAGGAGGGCCCCAGGCGCAGCTAGGTCCCCAGTTCCTGCAGGAGGTTACATGAGGGCAGAGGATGCTGTGGGCAGGGCTGCTGGGACAGAGGTCCTGTTGGGAGCGGAAGGATGACACAGGGGCGAAGGGTGCGGTAGCCTTGGCGGAGCTCAGTGGGGGCTGGGGCCAGGCCGCCCATGCTGTGGTCCCGGGCTTGACAGGGGCAGGGGCGGCTGAGCGGCGCCCTGTCACCCCCTCCCACCCACACCCGGCCTCCAGGTGGTTCTTGCCCAGGCCAAGCCGGGTTTGGGAAGGTGGCAGGGAGGGGCCTCCTTGAACGCTGTTTGCTCAGCCGAGGTTTAATCTTCAAAACAGGAAGGCTCGTATTGACAGAAGCAGAGACGGAACTACCAGAGTGCCTGCCAGGTTGAGCTCCCCGGGCCCCCTCCTCCTGCCGCCACGCTGGGGGGCCGCCCGGCAGCTCCTGGCCTCAAACACACAGGCCCCCCCTCCTCCCACAGCCCCTAGGCTGAGCCGCCCTGTGCCGACCAGGCCTTGGAGAGACGGCACCCCCCCGCCGGCTCCGCAAAAGCAGGGGTGGCTGGGGGGGCAGGAAAGTGGAGGGGAAGGGGGGGCCCAGGGTGACAGCCTTAGCAGGGCGTGTCTCCCGCTCTCATGTTGCAAATGAGGAAGTTGAGGCTCAGCGAGGGAAGTGAGCTGGCCTGGGTCACACAGCATGGATGGGGGTTGTCCACCCTGGGTGCCCCTACCCCAGTTCTGGAACAGGCTAGGGGCGGTGCTGACAAGTAAAGGGCCCAAGTGGACTCCCAAGTGCCCTCCTGTGTGGCACCCGCTCCCGGGGCACCCAGGGTGGGGAGGACCTGGCCCTGGGCTGCCCAGGCTGTAAATGTCCCCACTGCCAGAGGAAGCTGCAGGGACGGGCAGGGCACGAGTGCCCCAGGCTGCTCTGTGGTCATTCTGGGCAGTCTCTGCGCCTGACAGTGACGTCAGGCCTGCAAGAACCCAGTGGGCCCCCTTCTCCTCCCAGGCAGCTCACTCAGTGCTCAAGTCAGCAGGCCCTCTGGACCATCTTGAAGGCCACAGAGTCCGTGGCCGCCCGAGCTGGGAGGTGGATCATAATTCCAGGCCCCGTCCATGCTCGGAAGTGTGGGCTCACTGAGGAGTGGGCCCTGCGGTCTTGGATGACATGGGGGCTGGCCCCCAAATCCTAGAAAAGGGCTCCTGGTCTGACGCCATCCCAGCCTCCCTGCTCCCAGCCTGGGAGGGCTAGCCCTGGCCACTGCATTCCCTGCCTGCCTGCCCCGGACTTCCTCTGCCGCCCCCTCTGCCTGGAAGGCTCACTCCTTCATCCCGGCCTCCCCCTCCCAGCCGCCACTTCCTTGGAGCAGCTTTCCAGGTTCACGCCTTTTTATCTCTTTCCATCCAGGCCCCCAGCACACATTCTAGCATCCAGAACAGAGCTAAGAGCTTGCTAGACCCACAAAGGGGCAATAAGGGCGAAGGCCATTTCATAGGGAGGAGGCCACCGGGTCCTGCCCAAGGCCGTGCAGGGGCGAGCGTGCGTCTCCAGCCACCGAGGAGAGTGAGAATCTGCAGGCTCACCTCCTCCTGTGGGTCCCCAGCACCACAGGGAATCCTGCCATCCTGTGGGGCTGAGCTCCAGGGCCCCCACTCGGGGTCTGCAGGAGGGTGAGGGGCTCCACTCAGAGGTAGTTCGTGATGCCGAACAGGCTGCAGCCAGGGAAGGGCTGGCTCTCTCCTCCCAGAAGCAGCTCCTGGCTGGGCCTGACTCCTCCTGGCTGCCCTGGAAACGTGCTGCGAGGGCTGGGAAACCAAGCAGGAGCTGGGCATCTTCAGGGGAAAGCGCGGCGGGCCGGCTGGCCTGCTCCAGGAGGGGTGGGGGAGCAAGATGGCCTACAGGCACCTCTCCAGGTGGGGGAAGGGAGGGTCCCTAGTCTTGGCTCTGTCCCTAAAACCTTGTGCTGATCTTAAGCTTCTGGCCCTCTGGCAGTCCCCGGCCCCTGGAGGGCTGAGTGCCCTGGGGCAGATCCCTGGACCTGCCTGTCCTGGCCGTCCCCACTCTGATGTCATCCTTGCCAGCCACGGCTGTCACTCTACCCCGGTGACCCAGTTTCCCTCCTTGTGTGTGCCGGTGGGGCAGGGGGCCCTGGGGAGACCGTGTCCCCCTTGGCGGAGATGGATCAGATGTCCCAGGCGGGGCCATCTGCGGGCCAGGGCCAGGGGCCGAGGCTTTCAGGTCTTCAATAGCCCGAGATTAGGTTCCATCCCCGGGGGGCCTTTGTGACGGCGTGGGAACGGAGGCATTCTGGGCCAGACAGGGATGCGCCTCCTGGCCCACAGGGGCACTGGCCAGAGCCAGTGCAGGCACGTGGACGTGCGTCCACATGGGGTCTCGGGGAAGCGGGGACTCTGGCCTGGCGGGCTGGGATGCACACACACTGGGTCCTCAGACCCTGCCAGGCCCCTCATGCCCCGCTTGTGGAAAGGCACAGAGCAGGGGCTGAGCGGGGCCGCACCCGCATGCCCGTAACCCTCTCATTGATTCCTGCAGTCCACCCCCCAACCCCTGCTCTGGAGGCTTTCTTCCGCCCCTTCTAGTCCCTCTGGCCAAGCTCTGATTGGAAGGCTGTGCTCTTGGCAGAGCCACGGGCCCGGGCCCTGCTGATGAGAAAGCAGAGGGGCCAGGGAGAGGGGGGAGCGGGCTGCCACTTTCAGGAGCTGACCTCGGGGTTGGGGGGGCCTTTCCTCCCTGAGGAATCAAGGGTGGGATGAGTAGGGCTGTTGGAGGGTGGGTGGGACACCCCCGCGGCCAGGCCTGAGGGTGCTGCCTCTCCATCACCCTCCCCTTCCTCACCTGTGGGGGTGAGGACCTGCAGAGCCAATCTGGGCCCCCGTACAAGGCCGCAAGGCTGAGGCCCGCCCAGCAGAGAGGGGTCCCAAGCACTCTCTCGCTGCTCCAGTATAAGGCTGTCGGTGAGGAAGCCTGCGTGCAGGGGTGAGACGCCACACGCACAAGCCAGAGAGCACACGTGAGTGCATGCAGAGGACACGTGGGTGAGCACACGCACGCACAAGCACCCCCGCAGTCCGAGCGGGCTCCTTCCCTCCAGCACAGCTGCGGGCCTGGAAACGGGGAGGCAGCCGGGCTGGCCTCAGCCCTGCTCCCCAGAGAGGCAGCCGGGCCAAGGTGGGAGGCTGAGGCCAGGGCGCGGCCCCGCCACGTGCTTCCTGTCCGGCCGGTGGCAGCAGCGTGGACGGAAGGTTGGCCCCACCAAAAAGGCGCTGCCGGAGAAGTGGGGCTTGTGGAGGCTGAGTCAGCTCCCGCAGAGGGCGTCCCGGTCCTCTCTCACCTCTTCCTCCCGAGCCTGCCCTGACCTCCACCGCTCCAGCTGTCCCCAGAGTGGGCTGAAGCTCTGCGGATTCCCTCCACCTGCCCTGACCCTCTCAGTGTCCCTGGCACCCCCGGGGTGGAGAGAGAGACAGTCCCCATGCTCTCGCTGCCCTCAGGAGGGGCTGGGGGCCACGAGCCGGCAGGGTGTGCTTAGGGACACGCAGTCGGCCATGGAGAGGGAGGGCTGGACGCTTGGGAACTTTTCTCCTGTTTGGGCCCCCCCCTGATTTCCGTGGCCACAGACCCTCCCTGGACCGCTGATTCCAGAACATCTTTCTATCTGGGCAGCCACTCTGGGCCCTGCTGAGGCTGGATGTGGGACTCGGGGCTGGTACATCCTCCAGTCTGGGCCAGGCCTGGCAACCCCTTCAGATACAGAGGGAGAAGTGAGGGGCCCAGAGGGAGCCTATACCGAGGTTGCTAAGAGACAGGCATTGGGTGGACGGCCGGGGGACTCCTGCTGGGGAATCCTCAGGGCACCCCATCTTCACGGTCCTCCTCAGCAGCCCCCGAGCCCTCCCCCTCATGTAGCTGGCAGCGCATGGAGGCTGCAGGCCCTCTGACGGACCCTGGAGACAGAAAGGGAGCAAGACAGACCCGGCCTTCCCCGCTGAGCTCATGGTTTCCTGGGGACCAGCATAGGCTGTTAGCAAACACATGTAGCTCCCATCAGGACCAGCAGGGAAAAACAGAGGAAGGGACGGAGATCGAGCTGACCAGGGAACATGCCTGGGCTGGACAGTCAAGGAAAGAATGGGGGAGGCGATATGTGGGCAGACGCCAGAGGACAGAGCAGGGTCAAAGGCACTGGGGTCGACCAGGGTTCCCTGACCACTTGCCCATACATCACGGGGTGTTCATGACGCATACCCCATGAGCCAGAGCTGTGTGGGCAGCGGATGGGATCTCAGAGGGAGGTCACACTGGGGAGGGCCTGTCTGGGATGGATGGGTGAGGGCTGGGCCAGCCACAGGGGGACGTCTGTGCTGGAGGAGCTGGAACTTGAGAGAGAAGGAAAAGGCTCCCTATCGGGAATGGTGGGCATGGGGAGGGACTCTGGCTGGGCTGCGGGAGGAGAGCCCAGCCGGTCCTGCGGGCCCAGGAGGACTGGTCTGCTTTCAGCTCACCTGCCAGTGGGCTGTGGACCCAAGTTGGGGCAGGGGTCTGTGGGACTCGTGTCTCCAGAAGTTGCTGGGGGAAGGCTGGCCTAAGCCACCCTCCTCCCATCCCTGCTGGGCCCCTCTCCCAGGCCCCTGCTCCTCCCCCAGCCACCCAGGTTTGGGAGATAAACTTTTTCACACCCCTTCCCCCCACATTAGTGTCCTGGGGCTGCTGTAGCAAATTACCGCAAACTTGCCCGAAAAAAGATACTTATTGTCTTCCAGCTCTGGGGCCAGAAGACCGAGATCAAGGTGCGGGCAGGGGTGTTCCCTCCAGAGGCCTCCTTCCAGCCTCTGGAAGCTGCCAGCCACCGCTGATCTCCCCTGGCTCACGGCCTTCCCTCTGTGTCTCTGAGTCCTCTCTTCTTACAAGGACAGCTGTCACTGCATTCAGGGCCCACCCTAAAGCCAGGATGACCCCATCTTGAGATCCTTGTCTGGATTGTATCTGCAAAGATCCTTTCTCCAAAGAAAGCCCCTTGGCAGGTTCTGGGGGGGTAGTACTTGAACCTATCTTCTTGTGGGACCACCGTTCAACCCAGTACACCCTAAATGCCCGGGAGCTGGGAGGCTGCACCTTCCCTCACTGCCAAGCCCGAGCCTCCGCCCTTCATCAGAGCAGCCTCAGGCCACAGGGCCCCCACACCCTGACATGGGTGAGTTAGGAGGGGCAGAGTCTGCCAGATGGTGGAAGCGGGGGTGGCCCCCTCCTTTGCACAGGGTGGACGGACAGACAGGTGGCCTGCCTCTGCACTCCCTCCTGTTCTGGGGCTCCAGGCACCTGGCTGGCACAAGGATAGGGGGCTAGCACCCCCTCAGCCCCCAGCGCTCTGCAGGGCCTTCTCCCTAGAAGCACGTCTCTGTCTCCGCCTCAGGTCTGGGCATGAGCACCAGGCAAATGGCCACCAGGCCCCCGGCCAGCGAGGCCCAGTACTTGCCGCCTCGTGATTGCCCCAACGACCGGAAGGCGCCTTCCACCTGGCAACCAGCCGGGCCAAGACACGGGCTCACCTGATCCCCCAGCGCATCTCGTACACGACGAGGAAGCCTGCTGTGGCCTCATCCAGCTGGAAGGTGGCAGAGCCCGGACCAAAGTCGGGTCCATGGGCTCCCAAACAGAGGGGGGGGCCTGGGCCCCAAGCACCAGCCCTACAGCAGCAGAGCCCGGAGCACCACCGCCTCCTGTGAGCCCCGCTCTGGGTCTCAGCCGCCCAGGTGTGAAGAGGGATGACAGGCCGGCATGCCTGCCTTGCTCCCAGGGGCCCCGGGAGGGGACAGTGCCCCTGGTCACAGACTCAAAACCTGAACCCAGAAGGAGCCCGGCCTTGTCTCCCGTGTCTAGCAGCAGCGGGTTGGGGTCAGACCCCACTCCAGCTGGCCGACCGCCTGCTGACCTGCTTCCTCCCAGACCCTCTGGGGGCAGGTTGTGGGAACAGGCCACCACCCGGCCTCCCAGTCCCTGGCGGCTGCCCCCTGGGAGGCCTGGTCATTGGGCTCAGGTGTCCTGCGCAGCCGGTTCCTCTGCCTCTTCCCATCCTTGCCTCTGTGGAGCCATAGGGAGGGTCACTCCCCAGGGGCCACCTGTGAGGATGGCAGGCAGGTGTGTGGGGCCGTCTGGTTGCAGGCTGGTTTGGAGCCATCTCCTGCTCTCCCAGGAGGCTGAGCCACAGTGTGTCTGCAGTGACTCCGGCCCCGCCCCTTCCGAGGACCCCTGGGCCCACCGCCCTGGGCTGGCTCTGCAGCACCCCCTCCTGCTGTGGTTGGGGGCCTGGGGTCCGCTGGCTCAGGCTGCAGGGGCCAGATGGGTACTGAAAACACTCCCCCAGCAAGGGGACTGCCCTCCTCGGCTGCCGGGTCTTTTTTGGAGGGGGGTCGGGATCAAGACCCCGTCTTGCAGGAACTGGAAAGGAGGCGCGATGCAGTGGGGGCCCCATAGCCCACACTAGGTGCTTCATCTGACGACATCACACCTACCCTGTTTGTCTCAGGCTGGGCAGTGTGGGGAAGTTGGGGCTGCGAGGGGCCAGATGCTTTGCTCAAGGTGACTCCACGTGGTTATCTGCCCCTGGCAGCCCACTCCAAGGGGTTTTCATCTTGGCTCTCCTTAGTGTTGGCTGGGTGACCCCTGGTGAGTCGCATGACATCTCTGTGCCTCCGTTTCTCCCACTGTAGATTGGAATGATCAGAGGGCCTGCTCCATAGGGGGTGGAGAGGGCCGTGGGAGCCACTGCGCATAGCCTGGTGCCCTGTGGGGTTGTTGTCATGACGGCCGCCCCCGCTGGCCCTTCCTGCTGCACTAGTGACCCTGGAGCCCCGACCGTTGTGCACAGACATGGTGCGCTCAGCGGATGTTTCTAAACCACGAGCAGAAGTTTGAGCCCAGACCTGCCTCATTCCAGAGTCTTGGCCTCCCCAACTCTGATTCCCCAGCAAGACGTCCCCCTGCCAGCCCTGCACCCCTCATTGGGTTTCTCTCTGGGTCCTCATAGCCTTGCCCAAGAGGGTGCCTCGACCTGCATGATGCTGTCGGGAAACTGAGGCCAGGGAGGGAAAACCTCGGAACAAAGGCCCCCCAGGTTCAGCTGGTGCCAAGGAGCTGTCAGGTGGGCTGGGCGCAGGGCTGAGGCTGGGGGTTAGGAAGACAGGAAGGCAGAGTGGCAGGCGGGGGCCCTCCAGCCCCTGCAGGCGCCAAGCGGAGCCTGCTCCCAGGTGGGCAGGCCTGCCCCGACTCGCGCCGACCGGCACCGCTCCGGGCCTGGGCGCCCACACAGCGGCAGCCCCCTTGCCCCCCCGAGGAACCCATGCCAGCCTCCATGAGCAGCCCTACGGGGCAGGGACAGGCAGGACGGCTGTCTCGGCCACCTCCACCCAAGACACGAACTGGGGGAGGGGGAGGCCCCCGCAGCTGGCACGCGCCCCCCAGCACAGTAACCAGGGCAGCAGGAAGGCCTCCCTGTGCCCGCACCTTGCCCTCTGCCAGGGCTCTCCTGCATGGAGGACGCAGGCTCCACGGTGCTGTAGCAGGACTTTCATTCATTCTGGCACTCATTCATTCATTCTGCAGTCACAGGTTCTCACTGGATGACAGTGGGCAGGTCTCTGGGCCTCTTGCTGGGCTGTGAGGTCTCCCAGACGGCAGGAGGGGCCCAACCCTCATGCCCTGTCCATTGAGAGCCCTGGTGGGGGGCAGGAAGTGCAGGGTGGGGACAGCCACAGTCCCCAACGGTGTGGCCAATGGCAGCTGCAGGGTTGGATCCTTGGCCTCCCTGGGGAATTCTGGAATCTTGCTCTCACCCACATGCATGGCTGAGAGAGGCTTCCCCGCTGGTCCTCCCCACCTCCTCTTCCCTTCCTTCTCTCGGGACCCCTGAAAGTCCCTCCCCCCACTGAGGGGCCCCTTGCCACCCTGTGAGGCGAGGCCTGCCCTCTTGGCTGGCACAGCCTGTCCTGTCTCTGCCTGGAGGCCAGCAGCCCCGGACCCCTGTCCTCCCCCTGTTGGCCTCTCTCACTGAGAACCCCTCAGTGCACCTTCATGCCCTTCGACCTTCAGCCGCACTCACCCCCATCCCTGCTCCACTGCTCCCCCCCCCCATGGCCCAGGCCTGCTCCTTCCACCACGGGGGGGGGGGGGGGGGGCGCTGCTTGGGGCCAGGCCCACACAGGACAGGAACCGTTGCAGCCCCCTGGGGGTGGGAGTGGGCGGGCCCAGCCTGCTGTGGGGAAGCCCTGCTCTGCACACACCGCGCCCGTGCACTGAGGCTTGGAAAGCGGTCACAGCAGCGACAGGTCCCTCCACCAGCGGCAACGGGGCCTGGCCGTTGCCGCTTTGTTGGGGAACCTGGGGGAGGTCTCCGGGTTGGAAGTGAGGCTCCAGCCTGGGCCTCCTCAGACAGTTCTCCCCGCTGCGAACAGAGCCTGTGGCTGGCCTTCCTGCCTCTAGCATCTGCTGTAGGACTCTGGAGAGCCTGGCCAGCATCAGCGTCTGTGCAGCGTGGGGACAAACAGGCCAGTCTCCCATGTGCCAGCTGCAAGGCACACTCACCCCAGGACCAGGAGCCCCCAGCAATGTCCCTGGAGCTAAGCTTCTCTGCCATCTGAGCCGGAACCCACAGGTGGGCACTTTCTCATGGGCCACACCCCCAGTGGTGAGCTCTCCGTTGCTGGAGGCATGCAAGCAGGGGAGGAGCCGTGAGGAGCCACACCCGGGACTGGAGGCCAGGCTGATGGAGTCCTGCAACCCCGTCAATCCAGGATTCTGGCTTCTGAGGACAGAGGAAAGGCAGTCTCTCTGGTGAGATTCTGGGCTCAGTGAAAACCTCAAGCATAAAGTCAGACCAGCCCAGACTTGGGACCTCCTCTGCCTCCCGATGCTGTGTGTCCTTGGGGCTCAGAGGCCCCTTCTCTGGCTGAGAGCTGCCCAGTCTTTCATGCGGAGTGCCTGCCACCTGCCACAGGCCAGCAGCGTCCCTGGTGGATTTGGTCTGGACGGAAGGAGGGTGGCACACGGGGTCCTCATGGCATGCTAAAGGGGACGAGGCTAAGGGGAAAACAGAGCCAGGGCAGGTGTGGGAGGCATAGGGCCAGTGGCCTCAGGGGGACGGTGACAGGATAGTGGAGATTTGAAGGGGGTCAGCTGGGGCGATGTCTGGGGAAAAACGTTCCAGACAAGAGCACAACAGTTGGAGCAAAGGCACTGCGGTAGGAACAGTCATTCCTGGAACAGCATGAAGGTCACGGCCAAAGTTGAGGGAGCAGGAAAAAGAAGGGAGATGAGGACTCTGGGCAGAGGACAGGACCACCCCCCCGAAAAAAAAAAAACTCCATAGGACAGGAGCTGACCACTTGTCAAAGCGTCCCTTCTCACCACTGGTGTTCCCAGAAGGGGAGGGCTGTGGACTTGGGGACAATGCCAGGGCCAAAGGGCCGGGGCTGGGGGCTGGATTTATGGCCTTCCCTGACCCCTGCAGAGAAACCAGCCTTGTTGGGCAAGACCGAGTTACGGGCGACCAGCCTGGGGGTGGGAAGGCCAGGATGAAAGCCCCAGAGAAAGGATTAGCCGTGGTCCAAAAGGCCACGCAGGGCTCCGTGGCAACGGAGCCCCGGGAGAAAGGGGCCTGTGTTAACCCGGCACAGCCTCCCCAGTGGGGCTGGGGGCTTGTTAACCAGCTTACCAGGCGGAGCCCAGCCCATTGACATGGAAATCCAGACCTGCCATCCGTCAGCCCTGAAAGGGCCTGTCGGACCCTGAAAAGAGGCAGCAGAGGAGAAGAGGCCCCGCCGGGCTGGCAGGGCAGGCTGTGGGCAGGTGCTGGGCCCCCACATTCGTTCCCTGCATTCCCGCACTGCCAGGCACAGGCCAGGTGCATGGAGTGGAGCCTCCGCCCTTGGGGCTCATGTGTACATGGTCCTGGTGGGGACACCCAGGCTTGAGGGGACCGGCAGTTACCCAGCCAGACACCCACTGGACGGGGGACTGTGGGCCCTGGCGTGGGGGGAGACCTGCAGGTGTTGGAGCCCACGTGATCCCCGCAACCATGCTGGCCCACTCCAGGCCCCAGGGCCACACTGTGGGGGTGGGGGCCAGAGTGCCTTCGAGTCTCCCCAGCTCTCTCCCTGGGGCACCCTGCCTGCTGGCTCCTTCCACAGTGCTCTCTGGCCTCCATCTCCCCAGCCTCGCTCCCACTACCCCATGCGGGCTGCCTCCAGGCCTTGTGCATGCCCAGAAAATGTGCCCGAGTGATAGGCCCAGGGTGAGATGCAGGGGCAGCAACGGCCTGGCTTTTGGGACCCGTCTGTACCTGGGGGTGGAGAAGTCTGGCCAGGGACAGGGTGCGGAGACAGCATCCCCCATCCCAGAGCAGGAGGCCCAGCCTCTGGCTAAGGAGAGGCCCCTTGCAAGCCGAGATGTGCAGAAATGCATGGGCAGCCAGGGGTGGCCAGGGGAGGTGGGGAAGAGGCCGGGCAGGTGTCTAAGCCCCGCTGATGGGGATTACGGCCATGTGGAAGCCCCTCACTGCAGGTCTACACCCTCCAGGCTCCGGGCAGGACCCAGGGAGCTGGGGGCAGCTGGCAGCCCAGGCAGAGGGTCGGTGCCCCCATCCATTTGGTGGGACAGTGGCAGGCGTGGGCCCTGGGGGGTGTGGAGAGCCTCGACGGGGGTGGGGGGGGTGGGGGTGGAGAGGCAGCCGGCCTCCAGCAGCAAAGCCTGTTCCACGTGGCATCAGGCACATGGCTGCGTCTCTAGACCTCAGTCCCTCCTCCTGGACATGGGCAGAGTCCCAGGCTCAGTCCTGTCCCCTCCTGGAGGTGGGGAGGTTCCCAGAGGAGAAAGGAGGTGCCAGAGGCTGGCCAGGGCAGGAACGGTCCGGGAAAAGCAGGCCGGTGGGGGGCAGGTGTGGGGCCTGGCGGCTTCTCGCTCCTGCCACTCACGGGCACCCCCTCCGGACCCAGCATCCTGCAGCCTTCTCTGGGGTGCTTCCACCTCCAGTCCCCCAGCTCGGGTGCTCGCACACGTCACCCTCTATTGACGAGCAGGTCACAAGTGGCTGGGGGGAAGCCCATGCACAGTGGTTCGGGAGCAGCCGGGCGCCCTGGACCCCACCCCCCCCACCAGTATTGGGTTTCCTTAGGACGAGTCTCCAGCTGCACACAGCTGGTGCAGGCTGGGGGGCCGGGAACCTGAGAAGGATGTGCCCCCAGAGCTACTGACGAGGGGCCTCAGGCTGGGCTGTCTGGGCCTCCCCCTTGTCCTCAACCCTCCAGTTGCCATCTGCCTCTGTCCCTCCTGGGGGAAGAGGAGGGGCCAGGTCACATTCCTCTGCAGGCAGCCCCTCCCCGCATCTGGCCTGCCCAAACCCCTTCCTTCCCTTGCAGGCCCTGTACCTGCCGGGAGGGGTCCCTCCCCGTCCAGCACGCAGACAGGCCGCTGCCCTCCCCATGCCCCCGGTCTCCCTGTGAGTTTCCACCCCGTCTGTGTCCAGGGCACCCACAGTGTGCCGGCTCAGGTGCCCCCCCCACTCCTCACAGCCTCAGAGACCCTGGAATTGGGGAGTGGAGTGGGAGCGGGGGCCCAGGGGGAAGGCCAGCTGGGCAGCAGGCAGGGGCACAGGCGCCAAGACAAAGAACTGGGTCAGACGGGCATCCTGGGCCCCACCTGGTACCCTGGGTGGCACAGAGGCCTTCCACAAAGAGGCTCATGGACCGGATCCTCTCCCATGTGTCCTATGTGCGTTCCCGAGTGGGATCACAGCAGGGAGAAGGGAGTCCGTGTCCTCTCTGGGTCAGAGTAAATGGGGGCAGGATGGCAGACCATGGGCCAGGGACAGGGGACAGCAGGGCCCAGAGGCAGGCGCAGAAGCCCCAGCAGAGGGCCAAACTGCAGTGCCTTGTTCTCACTAACCCTCTGAGCACTCTGCACATCACAGAGGAGGGGGTGCTGGGAGCCAGGTGCATGGGAGTTTGCTAGGCAGAGAAGGGTGCTTCTAAACTTCTGTATGCACCTGGTACTTCACTCACTCAGCCAACATCTACCGAGCACAACTCTGGGCATAGGGACAGAGAGCGGTCCAGGCAGGACTACCCCCACCTCCTCACAGAGGAGGATTTTGGCTACTTACTGTGATATCCAGGGATGACTGGAGAGTGAAAACAAGGACTGAGCCACGCTGGGGCAAGGTTCCTCAAGGGGAAGCTGGCAGGCATGGGGGGAGGCTATGTGCAAAGGCCCTGTGGCCAGAAGGCTAGAGTGTATGAGGCCTAGATCAGGGGCCAGCACCCAGCCTGGGGAGCTGAGTGTGGGTGGTGGCCTGCTGCATTTTGCAGGGGGCAATTCTCCCTGTCTGTGTGCATTGCTGCCCCCCCCTCTGCCCACAACCAGGCATCCATTCACGACAGCCCAGAGCCTGGAGTTGAGCCAGGACAGGGGGCTGGCAGTCAGGACTGATGCTGGTGCACACACGGGGCTGCAGGGGGTTGTGAGGGCCACGTTTGTGCAGGGAACAGGAGCGGGCACACAAGGACCCAGGGACACACAGTCACATACAAAGTCACACGACGGAGGCCCACAGGACAGGGACTCAGCAGAAACACGCAGACATAAGGCAGGCTGCTGGCCTCCCATGTCCCCTCTGCTGCATCCCCCCAGTGCACACCCCAGCCGCCACGCAGACCCCCTTCCCTCATCACCCCTTTCTCTGGCTCTTAAGCAAAGCAGTTGCTCGAAACTAATTGAATTTTCCGCCTGGAAAGGGCCTGGGGAGGTAAGGAGGGTTGGGGGCTGGGAAGAAGCTTGTTAACAGGTCTGGCCCTCCGTGCCCCACCCCTGCTCCCACATCCCCCTTCTCCCAGCCCCTCCCCTCTACTCTGGCTACAAACAATGGACAGACAGACAGGACACAGCCCCCACCCTGGGCACAGCCCCCACCCTGAGCACAGCCCGGCCTGCGCCCTAGTCCCCCCTGCCAGGCATGACCTCCAGAAGCTGGCGTGACTCCCTGGGCCCAGGGCCCACCCCACCCCCACCTCAAGGAGAACTTGGACTGGGTGGGGGGGCGGATCTGAGCATGAACCAGACCACGGATACAGAGGCTGGCCTCTGGGATCCAGGACCCAGCCCGCTGCCCACATGGAAAGGTCGCGGTCCGAGTGGGCCCCCACTGCCGGCCGCAGGCAGGGCAGCCACGCGCTGGGGGCCAAGCAGGGCTGCTCTTTGCGGGGAGGAAAAAGCTGGTGAGGGTCCGTCACCGCCCCCCAGAGTTTACTCCCCACGTGCTCCTCCCAGCCCAGCACCAGCATTTACAGTGTGAGGCGTGTGTGTGTGTGTGCGTGTGCATGTTTGCGTGTGTGACGGGCAGGGGACCTAGAAGGAGCAGGCCGGGACACAGGGGGCCTGCGACCCTCCCTGCCTGCTCCCCCGCCCATCCCCAACCACCAGCCTCTCTTCTTTTCTGGACCCCCAGCCCCCTCCACGGTCCACACATGGAAAATACCCCAAATGTGCATGAGGCCATCCCCCATCCCGTTCACTGGCCTGCGGCCCCACCGGCTTCATAGGTGCGGGGGAGTATGGGGGCCACGGCAGCCTCAGGAGCAAGACGAGGGGCCCACACTGCTCCCCTGAGAGCTGCAGGCGTGCGGGGCAGGGCCCTAGGGGCTGTCCCGGCACGGAAGAGCAGGTCACTCTCCTTCCTCATTAAACGCCGGCCCCCCTGGCGTCCCCGGCGTCTCAGGAGACAATGGGAGAGGGACCTCAAGCCCTGACCAGGGCAGGGGACTGGGGAGGGCCGGAGCCCTTGGGCTTCAGTGACTGCGCAGAGCCGCAGGCCATCAGGGCCCAGAGCTGCTGGACGAGCGGGTGGTGACGGAAGCAGGAGATCCGCGCCTTCCTGACCGGCTGATGCCCAGAGTCAGGCACACACACGGGGCTCGGGGTCAGCCGTCTTTCCTGCGTCCCGACTCCTTCCCTTGCTGTGCCGGCCGTGCCGGTGGGGGCTACACTGGAGCCGGACCCCTTGGCGATGTGACCCCCGCAGACTTGGTGCGCTCCCGGAGACAGGGGATCCCGGGTCTGGGGGAGGCCGCGGGGGTGGGAGGCAGGGCCGTGGGCATTGCCGTGGCCCTGAGAGACACCGCCCGGCCGCCTGCCCTGCCCACCCCGGCACCCAGGGACCTCTGGGATGCCCGCCTCCCTTCCGGGCCCTCCAGCAGCCCCGGCCCACGAGCCCGGCACACCCGTTCCTGCCTACCGCTCACAGGCCACGCGCCGGCAGGGGGGTGGCGGGAGCCGGCCTCTCAGGCCTGTACTATGGAAGGCCATGTGGAGAGTGGGCGGGGGGATGGAGCTGGCCAGCGGCTGCGGGGCAAGCTTCGGGCCCAGGTGACCACCATGGCCCCGCGGGGACCCGCACACATGAAGCATCTGTCTCTGCCAAGTCCTCACACTCCACCACCCGTGCACATAGCCACACACGCAGTCACTCACCTACACCCTACCCGTCCACAGACACACACACCCCACCCATGTGCTCAGGACTTCAGGGATGCTGGCTGAGTCATGGGTCTTGACCACACCACGTCCAGGTATTAGACCCCAGGGGGCCACCCCTCAACACCTAGACAGGCAGAGGGAGGGATGCAGATTCTGGGGGGTACCCACGGGGGGCACGGCCTACCCTGAGGTCACTCCTACTGGCCACGAGGATCCCATCCTGGAGAAGAGGTCCCTGAGACATGGTGGGGGGCACAAGGGAAGAATCTGGGCTGTCATACTACACGGCAGGGGCTCTGTGTCTGTGAGGTTCCGAGAGGGAGGATGTGGTCAGAGAGGGAGTGGAGGGAGCCCCAGAGGAAGAGACAGAGACAGCAAGACAGAGACAGTGAGGGATGGAGAATATGAGACACAGGGACAGTGAGAGACAGAGGCAGCAAGACAGACAGAGATAGTGAGAGA